>NC_138884.1:19013936-19383082 GCF_965194825.1 Balaenoptera physalus | reverse complement strand
TGGGGGGAATGGATAAATTAAGAGTAGTGTTACTATACGGATACAAATTCATATTATATACATATATCAAAAAGACCGACCACATAGCAAGGGAGGTGTATGGAACACTCTAATATTTTACATGGGAACAGGATCTGTACGTGAATAGACATATATAATGTACAAATGAACCAGACTGTGTACGCCTAGGACAAACAATATGCTAATCTTTGCCCCGATTTAAAACATTTTAAAAAACCAAGAAGAAGTAATGAGACATAAACTTATGGGGGGGGTTTCTCCTGGCACATTCCATTCTAATTTACAACCTAGAAACACGACTTCCAGAAAAGCTCTGCTGCCCTAGTACCCAGGTTTGGGAATGGAGAAATGCTGCCTCCTTATGGCCGTCTCCCATAACAGCAGCTTTAAACCCATTGCTAAAGGTCCCTAAATATTCACCAAACTTGCCGTTCTGTAAATGACACCAGCCCTCCAAAAAAATCCTGGGGTCGAAACTCGACCAAAAAATTCAAAAGAGGGCAACCTTCCAAGAAGACCATTTCAGGAGGTATATTGTACTCACATTTTATTTCTGTTGTTTTTTCACAGAAAGGAAAAGACGTGGAAAAATGATGACTTTTAGGAATTTTTAAAGACATGAAAACACAAATTGCTAAAACCTACCAGCTCACAGCAGTCACAGTGGCCATTAGCAAAAATGCTGCACACAATAAATGCTGAAGGGATTGTGGAGAAATTCGTACCCTCGGTTCTAAGGGGGACGTGGTAAGAGCCACTACTGAAAACACAATAGAGGCGCTTTCAAAAGGGAAACACTGAGCTACCAGTCCATCAATCACACCCACTGCTGGGCCTATCCCCTGAGAAAATGAGAATCAGAAAGTCACAGGCTGGCAATCCTGGACTCCAGCAATATTTACCATAGCCAACACTTGGAAGCAACAAAAATGTCCACCTTCAGAGGAATGCACCAAGAAGAAGTGGTCCATGTACACAGTGGACTATTACTCCAATAAAAACTATCAATTAAATTTAACAAACAAACAAAAGTCAGGAGACATCAGCTTTTGTGGGTTTATCCGGGCACATTCCACTCTAATTTATAAGCGAGGAACACCACTGGCCGGGAGTTCTGTTTCCCTAGTTCACAGAGTGGGGAACGTGGAAAGGATGCCGCCCTCTGGCCGTTACCTGCAAAAGCAGCTTTAAAGCCTGTGCTAATGGTCACTTCATATGAACAGGTACTGCAGGGCTGGAAATGAAACCTGCCTTCAAAATGTCTTGAGGGAGGTAATGGCCAAAACATTTCAAAATGTGGCACATGCTTTAAGAAAACACTTTGAAGAACTAAGCTGTAATCACAGTTTGAAAAATGAAAAGGACATGCCTTAAAGCTCAATTTCAACGGATTATGAGACACATGCAAATTCAACCACAAAGAGGTATCAGCTCACACCAGTCAGAATAACCATCAGCGAGACAACTAGCAACAATAAATGCTGAAGGAGTTGTGGAGAAATGCATACCCTCAACTCGAAGAGGGACGTAACCTGGAAAGAGCCACTAATCAGAACAGAATGGAGGGGCCTTTAAAAGGTAAACATTGAGCTACCGTATTACGCAACAGGCCCATTCCTGCACCTATAACCTAAGAAGACAGAATTGGAAAGACACAGGCAGGCAAATCTGCATTGCACAGTATTACAAGAGCCAAGATATGGAAGAAACCAAAGAGTCCACCAACAGGTGGGTGGACCAAGAAGAACTGCTACATGTCGAGACGGAATATTAGCTAGCGAAAAAATGAAACAATGCCATTTGCAGCACCACAGAGGAGTCTAGAAGTAATCACGCAACTTGTGGTAAGTGAGAAAGCGAAAGACACATGTCCTATCATACCACTCATAGGTGTTACCTAAAATTCGATACCAATGAAGATATTTCCACAGAGAAAGGCAATCACAGATTCATTCAACAAACTTATGGTTCACCAAATGGAAAGGTGTGAGGATTGGATACATTACGACATTGGGGTTAACAGAGCTATACAAACACATGTGAAATATATAATCAGCAAAGACCTACGGAATACCAAGAGAAGACCACTCAACATTCTGCCATAACCTACATGGGAAAAGGATTCGAAGAAGAATAGATATATGTATATGCATGAAAGAACCACATCTTGCACACCTAGAACACACAAAACATTGTAATCAAATTTGCTGTGATAAAAAATCAACATTAAGTTAAAAATATGAACAAGAAGTAATGAGACGTAAACTTCAAGGGCTTCTTCCTGGCACATTCCATTCTAATTTACAACCTACAACACCACTTCCATCAAGGCTCTGTTGCCCTAGTAACCGGAGTTGGTAAAGGAGAAATGCTGCCGCCTTGTGGCCGTTTCCCGCAAGAGCGGCTTTAAACCCACAGCTAATGGTCACTTAACATTCACAAGGACTCGGGGCTGTAAAGGACACCTGCCCTCAAAAATTGTGCTGAGGTAGGGAATGGACAAGAACATTCAAAACAGGCAAATTTCTCAAGAAGAAAGTATAAAGAGGTAAGTTTTACTCACTCTCTTTAAAGCAAAGGAAAATGGATAAAAGCTCAACCTCAGCAAGTATTAAACTCATGCAATCTAATCTACAAAAAGGTTGCAGCTCTCACCAGCCGACTGACCATCAGCAAAAGGTCTACAAACAATAAATGCTGAAGGGGTTTTAGACAACTGCGTACCCTCTACCTGCTGGGGAGATGTAAACTGGTAGCAGCCAATAATGAGAACAGAAAGGAGCTGCGTTGAAAAGTAAAACTTGAGGTACTTTTCAATCCAGCAGGTGCACCACTCGACCTCTCACCTGAGAAGACCAGAATCGAGAAGACACAGGCTGCAAAAGATGCACTGCAGCCTTAGTCACAATAGCTAAGACAGTGAAGCAACCAAAATGTCCATCAACAGGTGAATGGATAAAGAAGAAGTGCTCCATATACACGATGGGATATTAGCCATGGAAAACAATGAAACACTGCCCTTTGAGGCACCACAGGTGAGCCTGGAGATAATCACAAAACATGAGGTAAGTCGGAAAGCAAAAGACCTATATCCTATGGTATGACTTATAGGCGTTATGTAATAACTGACACAAATGAACCTATTTCCACAGAGAAAGACACTCACAAGCTTACAAAACAAACTATGCTCATCTGAAAGGAAAGGTGGGGGGAATGGATAAATTAAGAGTAGTGTTACTATACGGATACAAATTCATATTATATACATATATCAAAAAGACCGACCACATAGCAAGGGAGGTGTACGGAACACTCTAATATTTTACATGGGAACAGGATCTGTACGTGAATAGACATATATAATGTACAAATGAACCAGACTGTGTACGCCTAGGACAAACAATATGCTAATCTTTGCCCCGATTTAAAACATTTTAAAAAACCAACAAGAAGTAATGAGACATAAACTTATGGGGGGGGGGGTTTCTCCTGGCACATTCCATTCTAATTTACAACCTAGAAACACGACTTCCAGAAAAGCTCTGCTGCCCTAGTACCCAGGTTTGGGAATGGAGAAATGCTGCCTCCTTATGGCCGTCTCCCATAACAGCAGCTTTAAACCCATTGCTAAAGGTCCCTAAATATTCACCAAACTTGCCGTTCTGTAAATGACACCAGCCCTCCAAAAAAATCCTGGGGTCGAAACTCGACCAAAAAATTCAAAAGAGGGCAACCTTCCAAGAAGACCATTTCAGGAGGTATATTGTACTCACACTTTATTTCTGTTGTTTTTTCACAGAAAGGAAAAGACGTGGAAAAATGATGACTTTTAGGAATTTTTAAAGACATGAAAACACAAATTGCTAAAACCTACCAGCTCACAGCAGTCACAGTGGCCATTAGCAAAAATGCTGCACACAATAAATGCTGAAGGGATTGTGGAGAAATTCGTACCCTCGGTTCTAAGGGGGACGTGGTAAGAGCCACTACTGAAAACACAATAGAGGTGCTTTCAAAAGGGAAACACTGAGCTACCAGTCCATCAATCACACCCACTGCTGGGCCTATCCCCTGAGAAAATGAGAATCAGAAAGTCACAGGCTGGCAATCCTGGACTCCAGCAATATTTACCATAGCCAACACTTGGAAGCAACAAAAATGTCCACCTTCAGAGGAATGCACCAAGAAGAAGTGGTCCATGTACACAGTGGACTATTACTCCAATAAAAACTATCAATTAAATTTAACAAACAAACAAAAGTCAGGAGACATCAGCTTTTGTGGGTTTATCCGGGCACATTCCACTCTAATTTATAAGCGAGGAACACCACTGGCCGGGAGTTCTGTTTCCCTAGTTCACAGAGTGGGGAACGTGGAAAGGATGCCGCCCTCTGGCCGTTACCTGCAAAAGCAGCTTTAAAGCCTGTGCTAATGGTCACTTCATATGAACAGGTACTGCAGGGCTGGAAATGAAACCTGCCTTCAAAATGTCTTGAGGGAGGTAATGGCCAAAACATTTCAAAATGTGGCACATGCTTTAAGAAAACACTTTGAAGAACTAAGCTGTAATCACAGTTTGAAAAATGAAAAGGACATGCCTTAAAGCTCAATTTCAACGGATTATGAGACACATGCAAATTCAACCACAAAGAGGTATCAGCTCACACCAGTCAGAATAACCATCAGCGAGACAACTAGCAACAATAAATGCTGAAGGAGTTGTGGAGAAATGCATACCCTCAACTCGAAGAGGGACGTAACCTGGAAAGAGCCACTAATCAGAACAGAATGGAGGGGCCTTTAAAAGGTAAACATTGAGCTACCGTATTACGCAACAGGCCCATTCCTGCACCTATAACCTAAGAAGACAGAATTGGAAAGACACAGGCAGGCAAATCTGCATTGCACAGTATTACAAGAGCCAAGATATGGAAGAAACCAAAGAGTCCACCAACAGGTGGGTGGACCAAGAAGAACTGCTACATGTCGAGACGGAATATTAGCTAGCGAAAAAATGAAACAATGCCATTTGCAGCACCACAGAGGAGTCTAGAAGTAATCACGCAACTTGTGGTAAGTGAGAAAGCGAAAGACACATGTCCTATCATACCACTCATAGGTGTTACCTAAAATTCGATACCAATGAAGATATTTCCACAGAGAAAGGCAATCACAGATTCATTCAACAAACTTATGGTTCACCAAATGGAAAGGTGTGAGGATTGGATACATTACGACATTGGGGTTAACAGAGCTATACAAACACATGTGAAATATATAATCAGCAAAGACCTACGGAATACCAAGAGAAGACCACTCAACATTCTGCCATAACCTACATGGGAAAAGGATTCGAAGAAGAATAGATATATGTATATGCATGAAAGAACCACATCTTGCACACCTAGAACACACAAAACATTGTAATCAAATTTGCTGTGATAAAAAATCAACATTAAGTTAAAAATATGAACAAGAAGTAATGAGACGTAAACTTCAAGGGCTTCTTCCTGGCACATTCCATTCTAATTTACAACCTACAACACCACTTCCATCAAGGCTCTGTTGCCCTAGTAACCGGAGTTGGTAAAGGAGAAATGCTGCCGCCTTGTGGCCGTTTCCCGCAAGAGCGGCTTTAAACCCACAGCTAATGGTCACTTAACATTCACAAGGACTCGGGGCTGTAAAGGACACCTGCCCTCAAAAATTGTGCTGAGGTAGGGAATGGACAAGAACATTCAAAACAGGCAAATTTCTCAAGAAGAAAGTATAAAGAGGTAAGTTTTACTCACTCTCTTTAAAGCAAAGGAAAATGGATAAAAGCTCAACCTCAGCAAGTATTAAACTCATGCAATCTAATCTACAAAAAGGTTGCAGCTCTCACCAGCCGACTGACCATCAGCAAAAGGTCTACAAACAATAAATGCTGAAGGGGTTTTAGACAACTGCGTACCCTCTACCTGCTGGGGAGATGTAAACTGGTAGCAGCCAATAATGAGAACAGAAAGGAGCTGCGTTGAAAAGTAAAACTTGAGGTACTTTTCAATCCAGCAGGTGCACCACTCGACCTCTCACCTGAGAAGACCAGAATCGAGAAGACACAGGCTGCAAAAGATGCACTGCAGCCTTAGTCACAATAGCTAAGACAGTGAAGCAACCAAAATGTCCATCAACAGGTGAATGGATAAAGAAGAAGTGCTCCATATACACGATGGGATATTAGCCATGGAAAACAATGAAACACTGCCCTTTGAGGCACCACAGGTGAGCCTGGAGATAATCACAAAACATGAGGTAAGTCGGAAAGCAAAAGACCTATATCCTATGGTATGACTTATAGGCGTTATGTAATAACTGACACAAATGAACCTATTTCCACAGAGAAAGACACTCACAAGCTTACAAAACAAACTATGCTCATCTGAAAGGAAAGGTGGGGGGAATGGATAAATTAAGAGTAGTGTTACTATACGGATACAAATTCATATTATATACATATATCAAAAAGACCGACCACATAGCAAGGGAGGTGTACGGAACACTCTAATATTTTACATGGGAACAGGATCTGTACGTGAATAGACATATATAATGTACAAATGAACCAGACTGTGTACGCCTAGGACAAACAATATGCTAATCTTTGCCCCGATTTAAAACATTTTAAAAAACCAACAAGAAGTAATGAGACATAAACTTATGGGGGGGGGGGTTTCTCCTGGCACATTCCATTCTAATTTACAACCTAGAAACACGACTTCCAGAAAAGCTCTGCTGCCCTAGTACCCAGGTTTGGGAATGGAGAAATGCTGCCTCCTTATGGCCGTCTCCCATAACAGCAGCTTTAAACCCATTGCTAAAGGTCCCTAAATATTCACCAAACTTGCCGTTCTGTAAATGACACCAGCCCTCCAAAAAAATCCTGGGGTCGAAACTCGACCAAAAAATTCAAAAGAGGGCAACCTTCCAAGAAGACCATTTCAGGAGGTATATTGTACTCACACTTTATTTCTGTTGTTTTTTCACAGAAAGGAAAAGACGTGGAAAAATGATGACTTTTAGGAATTTTTAAAGACATGAAAACACAAATTGCTAAAACCTACCAGCTCACAGCAGTCACAGTGGCCATTAGCAAAAATGCTGCACACAATAAATGCTGAAGGGATTGTGGAGAAATTCGTACCCTCGGTTCTAAGGGGGACGTGGTAAGAGCCACTACTGAAAACACAATAGAGGTGCTTTCAAAAGGGAAACACTGAGCTACCAGTCCATCAATCACACCCACTGCTGGGCCTATCCCCTGAGAAAATGAGAATCAGAAAGTCACAGGCTGGCAATCCTGGACTCCAGCAATATTTACCATAGCCAACACTTGGAAGCAACAAAAATGTCCACCTTCAGAGGAATGCACCAAGAAGAAGTGGTCCATGTACACAGTGGACTATTACTCCAATAAAAACTATCAATTAAATTTAACAAACAAACAAAAGTCAGGAGACATCAGCTTTTGTGGGTTTATCCGGGCACATTCCACTCTAATTTATAAGCGAGGAACACCACTGGCCGGGAGTTCTGTTTCCCTAGTTCACAGAGTGGGGAACGTGGAAAGGATGCCGCCCTCTGGCCGTTACCTGCAAAAGCAGCTTTAAAGCCTGTGCTAATGGTCACTTCATATGAACAGGTACTGCAGGGCTGGAAATGAAACCTGCCTTCAAAATGTCTTGAGGGAGGTAATGGCCAAAACATTTCAAAATGTGGCACATGCTTTAAGAAAACACTTTGAAGAACTAAGCTGTAATCACAGTTTGAAAAATGAAAAGGACATGCCTTAAAGCTCAATTTCAACGGATTATGAGACACATGCAAATTCAACCACAAAGAGGTATCAGCTCACACCAGTCAGAATAACCATCAGCGAGACAACTAGCAACAATAAATGCTGAAGGAGTTGTGGAGAAATGCATACCCTCAACTCGAAGAGGGACGTAACCTGGAAAGAGCCACTAATCAGAACAGAATGGAGGGGCCTTTAAAAGGTAAACATTGAGCTACCGTATTACGCAACAGGCCCATTCCTGCACCTATAACCTAAGAAGACAGAATTGGAAAGACACAGGCAGGCAAATCTGCATTGCACAGTATTACAAGAGCCAAGATATGGAAGAAACCAAAGAGTCCACCAACAGGTGGGTGGACCAAGAAGAACTGCTACATGTCGAGACGGAATATTAGCTAGCGAAAAAATGAAACAATGCCATTTGCAGCACCACAGAGGAGTCTAGAAGTAATCACGCAACTTGTGGTAAGTGAGAAAGCGAAAGACACATGTCCTATCATACCACTCATAGGTGTTACCTAAAATTCGATACCAATGAAGATATTTCCACAGAGAAAGGCAATCACAGATTCATTCAACAAACTTATGGTTCACCAAATGGAAAGGTGTGAGGATTGGATACATTACGACATTGGGGTTAACAGAGCTATACAAACACATGTGAAATATATAATCAGCAAAGACCTACGGAATACCAAGAGAAGACCACTCAACATTCTGCCATAACCTACATGGGAAAAGGATTCGAAGAAGAATAGATATATGTATATGCATGAAAGAACCACATCTTGCACACCTAGAACACACAAAACATTGTAATCAAATTTGCTGTGATAAAAAATCAACATTAAGTTAAAAATATGAACAAGAAGTAATGAGACGTAAACTTCAAGGGCTTCTTCCTGGCACATTCCATTCTAATTTACAACCTACAACACCACTTCCATCAAGGCTCTGTTGCCCTAGTAACCGGAGTTGGTAAAGGAGAAATGCTGCCGCCTTGTGGCCGTTTCCCGCAAGAGCGGCTTTAAACCCACAGCTAATGGTCACTTAACATTCACAAGGACTCGGGGCTGTAAAGGACACCTGCCCTCAAAAATTGTGCTGAGGTAGGGAATGGACAAGAACATTCAAAACAGGCAAATTTCTCAAGAAGAAAGTATAAAGAGGTAAGTTTTACTCACTCTCTTTAAAGCAAAGGAAAATGGATAAAAGCTCAACCTCAGCAAGTATTAAACTCATGCAATCTAATCTACAAAAAGGTTGCAGCTCTCACCAGCCGACTGACCATCAGCAAAAGGTCTACAAACAATAAATGCTGAAGGGGTTTTAGACAACTGCGTACCCTCTACCTGCTGGGGAGATGTAAACTGGTAGCAGCCAATAATGAGAACAGAAAGGAGCTGCGTTGAAAAGTAAAACTTGAGGTACTTTTCAATCCAGCAGGTGCACCACTCGACCTCTCACCTGAGAAGACCAGAATCGAGAAGACACAGGCTGCAAAAGATGCACTGCAGCCTTAGTCACAATAGCTAAGACAGTGAAGCAACCAAAATGTCCATCAACAGGTGAATGGATAAAGAAGAAGTGCTCCATATACACGATGGGATATTAGCCATGGAAAACAATGAAACACTGCCCTTTGAGGCACCACAGGTGAGCCTGGAGATAATCACAAAACATGAGGTAAGTCGGAAAGCAAAAGACCTATATCCTATGGTATGACTTATAGGCGTTATGTAATAACTGACACAAATGAACCTATTTCCACAGAGAAAGACACTCACAAGCTTACAAAACAAACTATGCTCATCTGAAAGGAAAGGTGGGGGGAATGGATAAATTAAGAGTAGTGTTACTATACGGATACAAATTCATATTATATACATATATCAAAAAGACCGACCACATAGCAAGGGAGGTGTACGGAACACTCTAATATTTTACATGGGAACAGGATCTGTACGTGAATAGACATATATAATGTACAAATGAACCAGACTGTGTACGCCTAGGACAAACAATATGCTAATCTTTGCCCCGATTTAAAACATTTTAAAAAACCAACAAGAAGTAATGAGACATAAACTTATGGGGGGGGGGGTTTCTCCTGGCACATTCCATTCTAATTTACAACCTAGAAACACGACTTCCAGAAAAGCTCTGCTGCCCTAGTACCCAGGTTTGGGAATGGAGAAATGCTGCCTCCTTATGGCCGTCTCCCATAACAGCAGCTTTAAACCCATTGCTAAAGGTCCCTAAATATTCACCAAACTTGCCGTTCTGTAAATGACACCAGCCCTCCAAAAAAATCCTGGGGTCGAAACTCGACCAAAAAATTCAAAAGAGGGCAACCTTCCAAGAAGACCATTTCAGGAGGTATATTGTACTCACACTTTATTTCTGTTGTTTTTTCACAGAAAGGAAAAGACGTGGAAAAATGATGACTTTTAGGAATTTTTAAAGACATGAAAACACAAATTGCTAAAACCTACCAGCTCACAGCAGTCACAGTGGCCATTAGCAAAAATGCTGCACACAATAAATGCTGAAGGGATTGTGGAGAAATTCGTACCCTCGGTTCTAAGGGGGACGTGGTAAGAGCCACTACTGAAAACACAATAGAGGTGCTTTCAAAAGGGAAACACTGAGCTACCAGTCCATCAATCACACCCACTGCTGGGCCTATCCCCTGAGAAAATGAGAATCAGAAAGTCACAGGCTGGCAATCCTGGACTCCAGCAATATTTACCATAGCCAACACTTGGAAGCAACAAAAATGTCCACCTTCAGAGGAATGCACCAAGAAGAAGTGGTCCATGTACACAGTGGACTATTACTCCAATAAAAACTATCAATTAAATTTAACAAACAAACAAAAGTCAGGAGACATCAGCTTTTGTGGGTTTATCCGGGCACATTCCACTCTAATTTATAAGCGAGGAACACCACTGGCCGGGAGTTCTGTTTCCCTAGTTCACAGAGTGGGGAACGTGGAAAGGATGCCGCCCTCTGGCCGTTACCTGCAAAAGCAGCTTTAAAGCCTGTGCTAATGGTCACTTCATATGAACAGGTACTGCAGGGCTGGAAATGAAACCTGCCTTCAAAATGTCTTGAGGGAGGTAATGGCCAAAACATTTCAAAATGTGGCACATGCTTTAAGAAAACACTTTGAAGAACTAAGCTGTAATCACAGTTTGAAAAATGAAAAGGACATGCCTTAAAGCTCAATTTCAACGGATTATGAGACACATGCAAATTCAACCACAAAGAGGTATCAGCTCACACCAGTCAGAATAACCATCAGCGAGACAACTAGCAACAATAAATGCTGAAGGAGTTGTGGAGAAATGCATACCCTCAACTCGAAGAGGGACGTAACCTGGAAAGAGCCACTAATCAGAACAGAATGGAGGGGCCTTTAAAAGGTAAACATTGAGCTACCGTATTACGCAACAGGCCCATTCCTGCACCTATAACCTAAGAAGACAGAATTGGAAAGACACAGGCAGGCAAATCTGCATTGCACAGTATTACAAGAGCCAAGATATGGAAGAAACCAAAGAGTCCACCAACAGGTGGGTGGACCAAGAAGAACTGCTACATGTCGAGACGGAATATTAGCTAGCGAAAAAATGAAACAATGCCATTTGCAGCACCACAGAGGAGTCTAGAAGTAATCACGCAACTTGTGGTAAGTGAGAAAGCGAAAGACACATGTCCTATCATACCACTCATAGGTGTTACCTAAAATTCGATACCAATGAAGATATTTCCACAGAGAAAGGCAATCACAGATTCATTCAACAAACTTATGGTTCACCAAATGGAAAGGTGTGAGGATTGGATACATTACGACATTGGGGTTAACAGAGCTATACAAACACATGTGAAATATATAATCAGCAAAGACCTACGGAATACCAAGAGAAGACCACTCAACATTCTGCCATAACCTACATGGGAAAAGGATTCGAAGAAGAATAGATATATGTATATGCATGAAAGAACCACATCTTGCACACCTAGAACACACAAAACATTGTAATCAAATTTGCTGTGATAAAAAATCAACATTAAGTTAAAAATATGAACAAGAAGTAATGAGACGTAAACTTCAAGGGCTTCTTCCTGGCACATTCCATTCTAATTTACAACCTACAACACCACTTCCATCAAGGCTCTGTTGCCCTAGTAACCGGAGTTGGTAAAGGAGAAATGCTGCCGCCTTGTGGCCGTTTCCCGCAAGAGCGGCTTTAAACCCACAGCTAATGGTCACTTAACATTCACAAGGACTCGGGGCTGTAAAGGACACCTGCCCTCAAAAATTGTGCTGAGGTAGGGAATGGACAAGAACATTCAAAACAGGCAAATTTCTCAAGAAGAAAGTATAAAGAGGTAAGTTTTACTCACTCTCTTTAAAGCAAAGGAAAATGGATAAAAGCTCAACCTCAGCAAGTATTAAACTCATGCAATCTAATCTACAAAAAGGTTGCAGCTCTCACCAGCCGACTGACCATCAGCAAAAGGTCTACAAACAATAAATGCTGAAGGGGTTTTAGACAACTGCGTACCCTCTACCTGCTGGGGAGATGTAAACTGGTAGCAGCCAATAATGAGAACAGAAAGGAGCTGCGTTGAAAAGTAAAACTTGAGGTACTTTTCAATCCAGCAGGTGCACCACTCGACCTCTCACCTGAGAAGACCAGAATCGAGAAGACACAGGCTGCAAAAGATGCACTGCAGCCTTAGTCACAATAGCTAAGACAGTGAAGCAACCAAAATGTCCATCAACAGGTGAATGGATAAAGAAGAAGTGCTCCATATACACGATGGGATATTAGCCATGGAAAACAATGAAACACTGCCCTTTGAGGCACCACAGGTGAGCCTGGAGATAATCACAAAACATGAGGTAAGTCGGAAAGCAAAAGACCTATATCCTATGGTATGACTTATAGGCGTTATGTAATAACTGACACAAATGAACCTATTTCCACAGAGAAAGACACTCACAAGCTTACAAAACAAACTATGCTCATCTGAAAGGAAAGGTGGGGGGAATGGATAAATTAAGAGTAGTGTTACTATACGGATACAAATTCATATTATATACATATATCAAAAAGACCGACCACATAGCAAGGGAGGTGTACGGAACACTCTAATATTTTACATGGGAACAGGATCTGTACGTGAATAGACATATATAATGTACAAATGAACCAGACTGTGTACGCCTAGGACAAACAATATGCTAATCTTTGCCCCGATTTAAAACATTTTAAAAAACCAACAAGAAGTAATGAGACATAAACTTATGGGGGGGGGGGGTTTCTCCTGGCACATTCCATTCTAATTTACAACCTAGAAACACGACTTCCAGAAAAGCTCTACTGCCCTAGTACCCAGGTTTGGGAATGGAGAAATGCTGCCTCCTTATGGCCGTCTCCCATAACAGCAGCTTTAAACCCATTGCTAAAGGTCCCTAAATATTCACCAAACTTGCCGTTCTGTAAATGACACCAGCCCTCCAAAAAAATCCTGGGGTCGAAACTCGACCAAAAAATTCAAAAGAGGGCAACCTTCCAAGAAGACCATTTCAGGAGGTATATTGTACTCACACTTTATTTCTGTTGTTTTTTCACAGAAAGGAAAAGACGTGGAAAAATGATGACTTTTAGGAATTTTTAAAGACATGAAAACACAAATTGCTAAAACCTACCAGCTCACAGCAGTCACAGTGGCCATTAGCAAAAATGCTGCACACAATAAATGCTGAAGGGATTGTAGAGAAATTCGTACCCTCGGTTCTAAGGGGGACGTGGTAAGAGCCACTACTGAAAACACAATAGAGGTGCTTTCAAAAGGGAAACACTGAGCTACCAGTCCATCAATCACACCCACTGCTGGGCCTATCCCCTGAGAAAATGAGAATCAGAAAGTCACAGGCTGGCAATCCTGGACTCCAGCAATATTTACCATAGCCAACACTTGGAAGCAACAAAAATGTCCACCTTCAGAGGAATGCACCAAGAAGAAGTGGTCCATGTACACAGTGGACTATTACTCCAATAAAAACTATCAATTAAATTTAACAAACAAACAAAAGTCAGGAGACATCAGCTTTTGTGGGTTTATCCGGGCACATTCCACTCTAATTTATAAGCGAGGAACACCACTGGCCGGGAGTTCTGTTTCCCTAGTTCACAGAGTGGGGAACGGGGAAAGGATGCCGCCCTCTGGCCGTTACCTGCAAAAGCAGCTTTAAAGCCTGTGCTAATGGTCACTTCATATGAACAGGTACTGCAGGGCTGGAAATGAAACCTGCCTTCAAAATGTCTTGAGGGAGGTAATGGCCAAAACATTTCAAAATGTGGCACATGCTTTAAGAAAACACTTTGAAGAACTAAGCTGTAATCACAGTTTGAAAAATGAAAAGGACATGCCTTAAAGCTCAATTTCAACGGATTATGAGACACATGCAAATTCAACCACAAAGAGGTATCAGCTCACACCAGTCAGAATAACCATCAGCGAGACAACTAGCAACAATAAATGCTGAAGGAGTTGTGGAGAAATGCATACCCTCAACTCGAAGAGGGACGTAACCTGGAAAGAGCCACTAATCAGAACAGAATGGAGGGGCCTTTAAAAGGTAAACATTGAGCTACCGTATTACGCAACAGGCCCATTCCTGCACCTATAACCTAAGAAGACAGAATTGGAAAGACACAGGCAGGCAAATCTGCATTGCACAGTATTACAAGAGCCAAGATATGGAAGAAACCAAAGAGTCCACCAACAGGTGGGTGGACCAAGAAGAACTGCTACATGTCGAGACGGAATATTAGCTAGCGAAAAAATGAAACAATGCCATTTGCAGCACCACAGAGGAGTCTAGAAGTAATCACGCAACTTGTGGTAAGTGAGAAAGCGAAAGACACATGTCCTATCATACCACTCATAGGTGTTACCTAAAATTCGATACCAATGAAGATATTTCCACAGAGAAAGGCAATCACAGATTCATTCAACAAACTTATGGTTCACCAAATGGAAAGGTGTGAGGATTGGATACATTACGACATTGGGGTTAACAGAGCTATACAAACACATGTGAAATATATAATCAGCAAAGACCTACGGAATACCAAGAGAAGACCACTCAACATTCTGCCATAACCTACATGGGAAAAGGATTCGAAGAAGAATAGATATATGTATATGCATGAAAGAACCACATCTTGCACACCTAGAACACACAAAACATTGTAATCAAATTTGCTGTGATAAAAAATCAACATTAAGTTAAAAATATGAACAAGAAGTAATGAGACGTAAACTTCAAGGGCTTCTTCCTGGCACATTCCATTCTAATTTACAACCTACAACACCACTTCCATCAAGGCTCTGTTGCCCTAGTAACCGGAGTTGGTAAAGGAGAAATGCTGCCGCCTTGTGGCCGTTTCCCGCAAGAGCGGCTTTAAACCCACAGCTAATGGTCACTTAACATTCACAAGGACTCGGGGCTGTAAAGGACACCTGCCCTCAAAAATTGTGCTGAGGTAGGGAATGGACAAGAACATTCAAAACAGGCAAATTTCTCAAGAAGAAAGTATAAAGAGGTAAGTTTTACTCACTCTCTTTAAAGCAAAGGAAAATGGATAAAAGCTCAACCTCAGCAAGTATTAAACTCATGCAATCTAATCTACAAAAAGGTTGCAGCTCTCACCAGCCGACTGACCATCAGCAAAAGGTCTACAAACAATAAATGCTGAAGGGGTTTTAGACAACTGCGTACCCTCTACCTGCTGGGGAGATGTAAACTGGTAGCAGCCAATAATGAGAACAGAAAGGAGCTGCGTTGAAAAGTAAAACTTGAGGTACTTTTCAATCCAGCAGGTGCACCACTCGACCTCTCACCTGAGAAGACCAGAATCGAGAAGACACAGGCTGCAAAAGATGCACTGCAGCCTTAGTCACAATAGCTAAGACAGTGAAGCAACCAAAATGTCCATCAACAGGTGAATGGATAAAGAAGAAGTGCTCCATATACACGATGGGATATTAGCCATGGAAAACAATGAAACACTGCCCTTTGAGGCACCACAGGTGAGCCTGGAGATAATCACAAAACATGAGGTAAGTCGGAAAGCAAAAGACCTATATCCTATGGTATGACTTATAGGCGTTATGTAATAACTGACACAAATGAACCTATTTCCACAGAGAAAGACACTCACAAGCTTACAAAACAAACTATGCTCATCTGAAAGGAAAGGTGGGGGGAATGGATAAATTAAGAGTAGTGTTACTATACGGATACAAATTCATATTATATACATATATCAAAAAGACCGACCACATAGCAAGGGAGGTGTACGGAACACTCTAATATTTTACATGGGAACAGGATCTGTACGTGAATAGACATATATAATGTACAAATGAACCAGACTGTGTACGCCTAGGACAAACAATATGCTAATCTTTGCCCCGATTTAAAACATTTTAAAAAACCAACAAGAAGTAATGAGACATAAACTTATGGGGGGGGGGTTTCTCCTGGCACATTCCATTCTAATTTACAACCTAGAAACACGACTTCCAGAAAAGCTCTGCTGCCCTAGTACCCAGGTTTGGGAATGGAGAAATGCTGCCTCCTTATGGCCGTCTCCCATAACAGCAGCTTTAAACCCATTGCTAAAGGTCCCTAAATATTCACCAAACTTGCCGTTCTGTAAATGACACCAGCCCTCCAAAAAAATCCTGGGGTCGAAACTCGACCAAAAAATTCAAAAGAGGGCAACCTTCCAAGAAGACCATTTCAGGAGGTATATTGTACTCACACTTTATTTCTGTTGTTTTTTCACAGAAAGGAAAAGACGTGGAAAAATGATGACTTTTAGGAATTTTTAAAGACATGAAAACACAAATTGCTAAAACCTACCAGCTCACAGCAGTCACAGTGGCCATTAGCAAAAATGCTGCACACAATAAATGCTGAAGGGATTGTGGAGAAATTCGTACCCTCGGTTCTAAGGGGGACGTGGTAAGAGCCACTACTGAAAACACAATAGAGGTGCTTTCAAAAGGGAAACACTGAGCTACCAGTCCATCAATCACACCCACTGCTGGGCCTATCCCCTGAGAAAATGAGAATCAGAAAGTCACAGGCTGGCAATCCTGGACTCCAGCAATATTTACCATAGCCAACACTTGGAAGCAACAAAAATGTCCACCTTCAGAGGAATGCACCAAGAAGAAGTGGTCCATGTACACAGTGGACTATTACTCCAATAAAAACTATCAATTAAATTTAACAAACAAACAAAAGTCAGGAGACATCAGCTTTTGTGGGTTTATCCGGGCACATTCCACTCTAATTTATAAGCGAGGAACACCACTGGCCGGGAGTTCTGTTTCCCTAGTTCACAGAGTGGGGAACGTGGAAAGGATGCCGCCCTCTGGCCGTTACCTGCAAAAGCAGCTTTAAAGCCTGTGCTAATGGTCACTTCATATGAACAGGTACTGCAGGGCTGGAAATGAAACCTGCCTTCAAAATGTCTTGAGGGAGGTAATGGCCAAAACATTTCAAAATGTGGCACATGCTTTAAGAAAACACTTTGAAGAACTAAGCTGTAATCACAGTTTGAAAAATGAAAAGGACATGCCTTAAAGCTCAATTTCAACGGATTATGAGACACATGCAAATTCAACCACAAAGAGGTATCAGCTCACACCAGTCAGAATAACCATCAGCGAGACAACTAGCAACAATAAATGCTGAAGGAGTTGTGGAGAAATGCATACCCTCAACTCGAAGAGGGACGTAACCTGGAAAGAGCCACTAATCAGAACAGAATGGAGGGGCCTTTAAAAGGTAAACATTGAGCTACCATATTATGCAACAGGCCCATTCCTGCACCTATAACCTAAGAAGACAGAATTGGAAAGACACAGGCAGGCTAATCTGCATTGCACAGTATTACAAGAGCCAAGATATGGAAGAAACCAAAGAGTCCACCAACAGGTGGGTGGACCAAGAAGAACTGCTACATGTCGAGACGGAATATTAGCTAGCGAAAAAATGAAACAATGCCATTTGCAGCACCACAGAGGAGTCTAGAAGTAATCACGCAACTTGTGGTAAGTGAGAAAGCGAAAGACACATGTCCTATCATACCACTCATAGGTGTTACCTAAAATTCGATACCAATGAAGATATTTCCACAGAGAAAGGCAATCACAGATTCATTCAACAAACTTATGGTTCACCAAATGGAAAGGTGTGAGGATTGGATACATTACGACATTGGGGTTAACAGAGCTATACAAACACATGTGAAATATATAATCAGCAAAGACCTACGGAATACCAAGAGAAGACCACTCAACATTCTGCCATAACCTACATGGGAAAAGGATTCGAAGAAGAATAGATATATGTATATGCATGAAAGAACCACATCTTGCACACCTAGAACACACAAAACATTGTAATCAAATTTGCTGTGATAAAAAATCAACATTAAGTTAAAAATATGAACAAGAAGTAATGAGACGTAAACTTCAAGGGCTTCTTCCTGGCACATTCCATTCTAATTTACAACCTACAACACCACTTCCATCAAGGCTCTGTTGCCCTAGTAACCAGAGTTGGTAAAGGAGAAATGCTGCCGCCTTGTGGCCGTTTCCCGCAAGAGCGGCTTTAAACCCACAGCTAATGGTCACTTAACATTCACAAGGACTCGGGGCTGTAAAGGACACCTGCCCTCAAAAATTGTGCTGAGGTAGGGAATGGACAAGAACATTCAAAACAGGCAAATTTCTCAAGAAGAAAGTATAAAGAGGTAAGTTTTACTCACTCTCTTTAAAGCAAAGGAAAATGGATAAAAGCTCAACCTCAGCAAGTATTAAACTCATGCAATCTAATCTACAAAAAGGTTGCAGCTCTCACCAGCCGACTGACCATCAGCAAAAGGTCTACAAACAATAAATGCTGAAGGGGTTTTAGACAACTGCGTACCCTCTACCTGCTGGGGAGATGTAAACTGGTAGCAGCCAATAATGAGAACAGAAAGGAGCTGCGTTGAAAAGTAAAACTTGAGGTACTTTTCAATCCAGCAGGTGCACCACTCGACCTCTCACCTGAGAAGACCAGAATCGAGAAGACACAGGCTGCAAAAGATGCACTGCAGCCTTAGTCACAATAGCTAAGACAGTGAAGCAACCAAAATGTCCATCAACAGGTGAATGGATAAAGAAGAAGTGCTCCATATACACGATGGGATATTAGCCATGGAAAACAATGAAACACTGCCCTTTGAGGCACCACAGGTGAGCCTGGAGATAATCACAAAACATGAGGTAAGTCGGAAAGCAAAAGACCTATATCCTATGGTATGACTTATAGGCGTTATGTAATAACTGACACAAATGAACCTATTTCCACAGAGAAAGACACTCACAAGCTTACAAAACAAACTATGCTCATCTAAAAGGAAAGGTGGGGGGAATGGATAAATTAAGAGTAGTGTTACTATACGGATACAAATTCATATTATATACATATATCAAAAAGACCGACCACATAGCAAGGGAGGTGTACGGAACACTCTAATATTTTACATGGGAACAGGATCTGTACGTGAATAGACATATATAATGTACAAATGAACCAGACTGTGTACGCCTAGGACAAACAATATGCTAATCTTTGCCCCGATTTAAAACATTTTAAAAAACCAACAAGAAGTAATGAGACATAAACTTACGGGGGGGGTTTCTCCTGGCACATTCCATTCTAATTTACAACCTAGAAACACGACTTCCAGAAAAGCTCTGCTGCCCTAGTACCCAGGTTTGGGAATGGAGAAATGCTGCCTCCTTATGGCCGTCTCCCATAACAGCAGCTTTAAACCCATTGCTAAAGGTCCCTAAATATTCACCAAACTTGCCGTTCTGTAAATGACACCAGCCCTCCAAAAAAATCCTGGGGTCGAAACTCGACCAAAAAATTCAAAAGAGGGCAACCTTCCAAGAAGACCATTTCAGGAGGTATATTGTACTCACACTTTATTTCTGTTGTTTTTTCACAGAAAGGAAAAGACGTGGAAAAATGATGACTTTTAGGAATTTTTAAAGACATGAAAACACAAATTGCTAAAACCTACCAGCTCACAGCAGTCACAGTGGCCATTAGCAAAAATGCTGCACACAATAAATGCTGAAGGGATTGTGGAGAAATTCGTACCCTCGGTTCTAAGGGGGACGTGGTAAGAGCCACTACTGAAAACACAATAGAGGTGCTTTCAAAAGGGAAACACTGAGCTACCAGTCCATCAATCACACCCACTGCTGGGCCTATCCCCTGAGAAAATGAGAATCAGAAAGTCACAGGCTGGCAATCCTGGACTCCAGCAATATTTACCATAGCCAACACTTGGAAGCAACAAAAATGTCCACCTTCAGAGGAATGCACCAAGAAGAAGTGGTCCGTGTACACAGTGGACTATTACTCCAATAAAAACTATCAATTAAATTTAACAAACAAACAAAAGTCAGGAGACATCAGCTTTTGTGGGTTTATCCGGGCACATTCCACTCTAATTTATAAGCGAGGAACACCACTGGCCGGGAGTTCTGTTTCCCTAGTTCACAGAGTGGGGAACGTGGAAAGGATGCCGCCCTCTGGCCGTTACCTGCAAAAGCAGCTTTAAAGCCTGTGCTAATGGTCACTTCATATGAACAGGTACTGCAGGGCTGGAAATGAAACCTGCCTTCAAAATGTCTTGAGGGAGGTAATGGCCAAAACATTTCAAAATGTGGCACATGCTTTAAGAAAACACTTTGAAGAACTAAGCTGTAATCACAGTTTGAAAAATGAAAAGGACATGCCTTAAAGCTCAATTTCAACGGATTATGAGACACATGCAAATTCAACCACAAAGAGGTATCAGCTCACACCAGTCAGAATAACCATCAGCGAGACAACTAGCAACAATAAATGCTGAAGGAGTTGTGGAGAAATGCATACCCTCAACTCGAAGAGGGACGTAACCTGGAAAGAGCCACTAATCAGAACAGAATGGAGGGGCCTTTAAAAGGTAAACATTGAGCTACCATATTATGCAACAGGCCCATTCCTGCACCTATAACCTAAGAAGACAGAATTGGAAAGACACAGGCAGGCTAATCTGCATTGCACAGTATTACAAGAGCCAAGATATGGAAGAAACCAAAGAGTCCACCAACAGGTGGGTGGACCAAGAAGAACTGCTACATGTCGAGACGGAATATTAGCTAGCGAAAAAATGAAACAATGCCATTTGCAGCACCACAGAGGAGTCTAGAAGTAATCACGCAACTTGTGGTAAGTGAGAAAGCGAAAGACACATGTCCTATCATACCACTCATAGGTGTTACCTAAAATTCGATACCAATGAAGATATTTCCACAGAGAAAGGCAATCACAGATTCATTCAACAAACTTATGGTTCACCAAATGGAAAGGTGTGAGGATTGGATACATTACGACATTGGGGTTAACAGAGCTATACAAACACATGTGAAATATATAATCAGCAAAGACCTACGGAATACCAAGAGAAGACCACTCAACATTCTGCCATAACCTACATGGGAAAAGGATTCGAAGAAGAATAGATATATGTATATGCATGAAAGAACCACATCTTACACACCTAGAACACACAAAACATTGTAATCAAATTTGCTGTGATAAAAAATCAACATTAAGTTAAAAATATGAACAAGAAGTAATGAGACGTAAACTTCAAGGGCTTCTTCCTGGCACATTCCATTCTAATTTACAACCTACAACACCACTTCCATCAAGGCTCTGTTGCCCTAGTAACCAGAGTTGGTAAAGGAGAAATGCTGCCGCCTTGTGGCCGTTTCCCGCAAGAGCGGCTTTAAACCCACAGCTAATGGTCACTTAACATTCACAAGGACTCGGGGCTGTAAAGGACACCTGCCCTCAAAAATTGTGCTGAGGTAGGGAATGGACAAGAACATTCAAAACAGGCAAATTTCTCAAGAAGAAAGTATAAAGAGGTAAGTTTTACTCACTCTCTTTAAAGCAAAGGAAAATGGATAAAAGCTCAACCTCAGCAAGTATTAAACTCATGCAATCTAATCTACAAAAAGGTTGCAGCTCTCACCAGCCGACTGACCATCAGCAAAAGGTCTACAAACAATAAATGCTGAAGGGGTTTTAGACAACTGCGTACCCTGTACCTGCTGGGGAGATGTAAACTGGTAGCAGCCAATAATGAGAACAGAAAGGAGCTGCGTTGAAAAGTAAAACTTGAGGTACTTTTCAATCCAGCAGGTGCACCACTCGACCTCTCACCTGAGAAGACCAGAATCGAGAAGACACAGGCTGCAAAAGATGCACTGCAGCCTTAGTCACAATAGCTAAGACAGTGAAGCAACCAAAATGTCCATCAACAGGTGAATGGATAAAGAAGAAGTGCTCCATATACACGATGGGATATTAGCCATGGAAAACAATGAAACACTGCCCTTTGAGGCACCACAGGTGAGCCTGGAGATAATCACAAAACATGAGGTAAGTCGGAAAGCAAAAGACCTATATCCTATGGTATGACTTATAGGCGTTATGTAATAACTGACACAAATGAACCTATTTCCACAGAGAAAGACACTCACAAGCTTACAAAACAAACTATGCTCATCTAAAAGGAAAGGTGGGGGGAATGGATAAATTAAGAGTAGTGTTACTATACGGATACAAATTCATATTATATACATATATCAAAAAGACCGACCACATAGCAAGGGAGGTGTACGGAACACTCTAATATTTTACATGGGAACAGGATCTGTACGTGAATAGACATATATAATGTACAAATGAACCAGACTGTGTACGCCTAGGACAAACAATATGCTAATCTTTGCCCCGATTTAAAACATTTTAAAAAACCAACAAGAAGTAATGAGACATAAACTTACGGGGGGGGTTTCTCCTGGCACATTCCATTCTAATTTACAACCTAGAAACACGACTTCCAGAAAAGCTCTGCTGCCCTAGTACCCAGGTTTGGGAATGGAGAAATGCTGCCTCCTTATGGCCGTCTCCCATAACAGCAGCTTTAAACCCATTGCTAAAGGTCCCTAAATATTCACCAAACTTGCCGTTCTGTAAATGACACCAGCCCTCCAAAAAAATCCTGGGGTCGAAACTCGACCAAAAAATTCAAAAGAGGGCAACCTTCCAAGAAGACCATTTCAGGAGGTATATTGTACTCACACTTTATTTCTGTTGTTTTTTCACAGAAAGGAAAAGACGTGGAAAAATGATGACTTTTAGGAATTTTTAAAGACATGAAAACACAAATTGCTAAAACCTACCAGCTCACAGCAGTCACAGTGGCCATTAGCAAAAATGCTGCACACAATAAATGCTGAAGGGATTGTGGAGAAATTCGTACCCTCGGTTCTAAGGGGGACGTGGTAAGAGCCACTACTGAAAACACAATAGAGGTGCTTTCAAAAGGGAAACACTGAGCTACCAGTCCATCAATCACACCCACTGCTGGGCCTATCCCCTGAGAAAATGAGAATCAGAAAGTCACAGGCTGGCAATCCTGGACTCCAGCAATATTTACCATAGCCAACACTTGGAAGCAACAAAAATGTCCACCTTCAGAGGAATGCACCAAGAAGAAGTGGTCCATGTACACAGTGGACTATTACTCCAATAAAAACTATCAATTAAATTTAACAAACAAACAAAAGTCAGGAGACATCAGCTTTTGTGGGTTTATCCGGGCACATTCCACTCTAATTTATAAGCGAGGAACACCACTGGCCGGGAGTTCTGTTTCCCTAGTTCACAGAGTGGGGAACGTGGAAAGGATGCCGCCCTCTGGCCGTTACCTGCAAAAGCAGCTTTAAAGCCTGTGCTAATGGTCACTTCATATGAACAGGTACTGCAGGGCTGGAAATGAAACCTGCCTTCAAAATGTCTTGAGGGAGGTAATGGCCAAAACATTTCAAAATGTGGCACATGCTTTAAGAAAACACTTTGAAGAACTAAGCTGTAATCACAGTTTGAAAAATGAAAAGGACATGCCTTAAAGCTCAATTTCAACGGATTATGAGACACATGCAAATTCAACCACAAAGAGGTATCAGCTCACACCAGTCAGAATAACCATCAGCGAGACAACTAGCAACAATAAATGCTGAAGGAGTTGTGGAGAAATGCATACCCTCAACTCGAAGAGGGACGTAACCTGGAAAGAGCCACTAATCAGAACAGAATGGAGGGGCCTTTAAAAGGTAAACATTGAGCTACCATATTATGCAACAGGCCCATTCCTGCACCTATAACCTAAGAAGACAGAATTGGAAAGACACAGGCAGGCTAATCTGCATTGCACAGTATTACAAGAGCCAAGATATGGAAGAAACCAAAGAGTCCACCAACAGGTGGGTGGACCAAGAAGAACTGCTACATGTCGAGATGGAATATTAGCTAGCGAAAAAATGAAACAATGCCATTTGCAGCACCACAGAGGAGTCTAGAAGTAATCACGCAACTTGTGGTAAGTGAGAAAGCGAAAGACACATGTCCTATCATACCACTCATAGGTGTTACCTAAAATTCGATACCAATGAAGATGTTTCCACAGAGAAAGGCAATCACAGATTCATTCAACAAACTTATGGTTCACCAAATGGAAAGGTGTGAGGATTGGATACATTACGACATTGGGGTTAACAGAGCTATACAAACACATGTGAAATATATAATCAGCAAAGACCTACGGAATACCAAGAGAAGACCACTCAACATTCTGCCATAGCCTACATGGGAAAAGGATTCGAAGAAGAATAGATATATGTATATGCATGAAAGAACCACATCTTGCACACCTAGAACACACAAAACATTGTAATCAAATTTGCTGTGATAAAAAATCAACATTAAGTTAAAAATATGAACAAGAAGTAATGAGACGTAAACTTCAAGGGCTTCTTCCTGGCACATTCCATTCTAATTTACAACCTACAACACCACTTCCATCAAGGCTCTGTTGCCCTAGTAACCAGAGTTGGTAAAGGAGAAATGCTGCCGCCTTGTGGCCGTTTCCCGCAAGAGCGGCTTTAAACCCACAGCTAATGGTCACTTAACATTCACAAGGACTCGGGGCTGTAAAGGACACCTGCCCTCAAAAATTGTGCTGAGGTAGGGAATGGACAAGAACATTCAAAACAGGCAAATTTCTCAAGAAGAAAGTATAAAGAGGTAAGTTTTACTCACTCTCTTTAAAGCAAAGGAAAATGGATAAAAGCTCAACCTCAGCAAGTATTAAACTCATGCAATCTAATCTACAAAAAGGTTGCAGCTCTCACCAGCCGACTGACCATCAGCAAAAGGTCTACAAACAATAAATGCTGAAGGGGTTTTAGACAACTGTGTACCCTCTACCTGCTGGGGAGATGTAAACTGGTAGCAGCCAATAATGAGAACAGAAAGGAGCTGCGTTGAAAAGTAAAACTTGAGGTACTTTTCAATCCAGCAGGTGCACCACTCGACCTCTCACCTGAGAAGACCAGAATCGAGAAGACACAGGCTGCAAAAGATGCACTGCAGCCTTAGTCACAATAGCTAAGACAGTGAAGCAACCAAAATGTCCATCAACAGGTGAATGGATAAAGAAGAAGTGCTCCATATACACGATGGGATATTAGCCATGGAAAACAATGAAACACTGCCCTTTGAGGCACCACAGGTGAGCCTGGAGATAATCACAAAACATGAGGTAAGTCGGAAAGCAAAAGACCTATATCCTATGGTATGACTTATAGGCGTTACGTAATAACTGACACAAATGAACCTATTTCCACAAAGAAGGACACTCACAAGCTTACAAAACAAACTATGCTCATCTAAAAGGAAAGGTGGGGGGAGTGGATAAATTAAGAGTAGTGTTACTATACGGATACAAATTCATATTATATACATATATCAAAAAGACCGACCACATAGCAAGGGAGGTGTACGGAACACTCTAATATTTTACATGGGAACAGGATCTGTACGTGAATAGACATATATAATGTACAAATGAACCAGACTGTGTACGGCTAGGACAAACAATATGCTAATCTTTGCCCCGATTTAAAACATTTTAAAAAACCAACAAGAAGTAATGAGACATAAACTTATGGGGGGGGTTTCTCCTGGCACATTCCATTCTAATTTACAACCTAGAAACACGACTTCCAGAAAAGCTCTGCTGCCCTAGTACCCAGGTTTGGGAATGGAGAAATGCTGCCTCCCTATGGCCGTCTCCCATAACAGCAGCTTTAAACCGATTGCTAAAGGTCCCTAAATATTCACCAAACTTGCCGTTCTGTAAATGACACCAGCCCTCCAAAAAATCCTGGGGTCGAAACTCGACCAAAAAATTCAAAAGAGGGCAACCTTCCAAGAAGACCATTTCAGGAGGTATATTGTACGCACACTTTATTTCTGTTGTTTTTTCACAGAAAGGAAAAGACGTGGAAAAATGATGACTTTTAGGAATTTTTAAAGACATGAAAACACAAATTGCTAAAACCTACCAGCTCACAGCAGTCACAGTGGCCATTAGCAAAAATGCTGCACACAATAAATGCTGAAGGGATTGTGGAGAAATTCGTACCCTCGGTTCTAAGGGGGACGTAGTAAGAGCCACTACTGAAAACATAATAGAGGCGCTTTCAAAAGGGAAACACTGAGCTACCAGTCCATCAATCACACCCACTGCTGGGCCTATCCCCTGAGAAAATGAGAATCAGAAAGTCACAGGCTGGCAATCCTGGACTCCAGCAATATTTACCATAGCCAACACTTGGAAGCAACAAAAATGTCCACCTTCAGAGGAATGCACCAAGAAGAAGTGGTCCATGTACACAGTGGACTATTACTCCAATAAAAACTATCAATTAAATTTAACAAACAAACAAAAGTCAGGAGACATCAGCTTTTGTGGGTTTATCCGGGCACATTCCACTCTAATTTATAAGCGAGGAACACCACTGGCCGGGAGTTCTGTTTCCCTAGTTCACAGAGTGGGGAACGTGGAAAGGATGCCGCCCTCTGGCCGTTACCTGCAAAAGCAGCTTTAAAGCCTGTGCTAATGGTCACTTCATATGAACAGGTACTGCAGGGCTGGAAATGAAACCTGCCTTCAAAATGTCTTGAGGGAGGTAATGGCCAAAACATTTCAAAATGTGGCACATGCTTTAAGAAAACACTTTGAAGAACTAAGCTGTAATCACAGTTTGAAAAATGAAAAGGACATGCCTTAAAGCTCAATTTCAACGGATTATGAGACACATGCAAATTCAACCACAAAGAGGTATCAGCTCACACCAGTCAGAATAACCATCAGCGAGACAACTAGCAACAATAAATGCTGAAGGAGTTGTGGAGAAATGCATACCCTCAACTCGAAGAGGGACGTAACCTGGAAAGAGCCACTAATCAGAACAGAATGGAGGGGCCTTTAAAAGGTAAACATTGAGCTACCATATTATGCAACAGGCCCATTCCTGCACCTATAACCTAAGAAGACAGAATTGGAAAGACACAGGCAGGCTAATCTGCATTGCACAGTATTACAAGAGCCAAGATATGGAAGAAACCAAAGAGTCCACCAACAGGTGGGTGGACCAAGAAGAACTGCTACATGTCGAGACGGAATATTAGCTAGCGAAAAAATGAAACAATGCCATTTGCAGCACCACAGAGGAGTCTAGAAGTAATCACGCAACTTGTGGTAAGTGAGAAAGCGAAAGACACATGTCCTATCATACCACTCATAGGTGTTACCTAAAATTCGATACCAATGAAGATATTTCCACAGAGAAAGGCAATCACAGATTCATTCAACAAACTTATGATTCACCAAATGGAAAGGTGTGAGGATTGGATACATTACGACATTGGGGTTAACAGAGCTATACAAACACATGTGAAATATATAATCAGCAAAGACCTACGGAATACCAAGAGAAGACCACTCAACATTCTGCCATAACCTACATGGGAAAAGGATTCGAAGAAGAATAGATATATGTATATGTATGAAAGAACCACATCTTGCACACCTAGAACACACAAAACATTGTAATCAAATTTGCTGTGATAAAAAATCAACATTAAGTTAAAAATATGAACAAGAAGTAATGAGACGTAAACTTCAAGGGCTTCTTCCTGGCACATTCCATTCTAATTTACAACCTACAACACCACTTCCATCAAGGCTCTGTTGCCCTAGTAACCAGAGTTGGTAAAGGAGAAATGCTGCCGCCTTGTGGCCGTTTCCCGCAAGAGCGGCTTTAAACCCACAGCTAATGGTCACTTAACATTCACAAGGACTCGGGGCTGTAAAGGACACCTGCCCTCAAAAATTGTGCTGAGGTAGGGAATGGACAAGAACATTCAAAACAGGCAAATTTCTCAAGAAGAAAGTATAAAGAGGTAAGTTTTACTCACTCTCTTTAAAGCAAAGGAAAATGGATAAAAGCTCAACCTCAGCAAGTATTAAACTCATGCAATCTAATCTACAAAAAGGTTGCAGCTCTCACCAGCCGACTGACCATCAGCAAAAGGTCTACAAACAATAAATGCTGAAGGGGTTTTAGACAACTGCGTACCCTCTACCTGCTGGGGAGATGTAAACTGGTAGCAGCCAATAATGAGAACAGAAAGGAGCTGCGTTGAAAAGTAAAACTTGAGGTACTTTTCAATCCAGCAGGTGCACCACTCGACCTCTCACCTGAGAAGACCAGAATCGAGAAGACACAGGCTGCAAAAGATGCACTGCAGCCTTAGTCACAATAGCTAAGACAGTGAAGCAACCAAAATGTCCATCAACAGGTGAATGGATAAAGAAGAAGTGCTCCATATACACGATGGGATATTAGCCATGGAAAACAATGAAACACTGCCCTTTGAGGCACCACAGGTGAGCCTGGAGATAATCACAAAACATGAGGTAAGTCGGAAAGCAAAAGACCTATATCCTATGGTATGACTTATAGGCGTTATGTAATAACTGACACAAATGAACCTATTTCCACAGAGAAAGACACTCACAAGCTTACAAAACAAACTATGCTCATCTAAAAGGAAAGGTGGGGGGAGTGGATAAATTAAGAGTAGTGTTACTATACGGATACAAATTCATATTATATACATATATCAAAAAGACCGACCACATAGCAAGGGAGGTGTACGGAACACTCTAATATTTTACATGGGAACAGGATCTGTACGTGAATAGACATATATAATGTACAAATGAACCAGACTGTGTACGCCTAGGACAAACAATATGCTAATCTTTGCCCCGATTTAAAACATTTTAAAAAACCAACAAGAAGTAATGAGACATAAACTTATGGGGGGGGGGGTTTCTCCTGGCACATTCCATTCTAATTTACAACCTAGAAACACGACTTCCAGAAAAGCTCTGCTGCCCTAGTACCCAGGTTTGGGAATGGAGAAATGCTGCCTCCTTATGGCCGTCTCCCATAACAGCAGCTTTAAACCCATTGCGAAAGGTCCCTAAATATTCACCAAACTTGCCGTTCTGTAAATGACACCAGCCCTCCAAAAAAATCCTGGGGTCGAAACTCGACCAAAAAATTCAAAAGAGGGCAACCTTCCAAGAAGACCATTTCTGGAGGTATATTGTACTCACACTTTTTTTCTGTTGTTTTTTCACAGAAAGGAAAAGACGTGGAAAAATGATGACTTTTAGGAATTTTTAAAGACATGAAAACACAAATTGCTAAAACCTATCAGCTCACAGCAGTCACAGTGGCCATTAGCAAAAATGCTGCACACAATAAATGCTGAAGGGATTGTGGAGAAATTCGTACCCTCGGTTCTAAGGGGGACGTGGTAAGAGCCACTACTGAAAACACAATAGAGGTGCTTTCAAAAGGGAAACACTGAGCTACCAGTCCATCAATCACACCCACTGCTGGGCCTATCCCCTGAGACAATGAGACTCAGAAAGTCACAGGCTGGCAATCCTGGACTCCAGCAATATTTACCATAGCCAACACTTGGAAGCAACAAAAATGTCCACCCTCAGAGGAATGCACCAAGAAGAAGTGGTCCATGTACACAATGGAATATTACTCCAATAAAAACTATAAATTAAATTTAACAAACAAACAAAAGTCAGGAGACATCAGCTTTTCTGGGTTTATCCGGGCACATTCCACTCTAATTTATAAGCGAGCAACACCACTGGCAAGGAGGTCTGTTTACCTAGTTACCAGAGTGGGGCACGTGGAAAGGATGCCGCCCTGTGGCCGTTACCTGCAAAAGCAGCTTTAAAGCCTGTGCTAATGGTCACTTCATATGAACAGGTACTGCAGGGCTGGAAATGAAACCTGCCCTCAAAATGTCTTGAGGGAGGTAATGGCCAAAACATTTCAAAATGTGGCACATGCTTTAAGAAAACACTTTGAAGAACTAAGCTGTAATCACAGTTTGAAAAATGAAAAGGACATGCCTTAAAGCTCAATTTCAACGGATTATGAGACACATGCAAATTCAACCACAAAGAGGTATCAGCTCACACCAGTCAGAATAACCATCAGCGAGACAACTAGCAACAATAAATGCTGAAGGAGTTGTGGAGAAATGCATACCCTCAACTCGAAGAGGGACGTAACCTGGAAAGAGCCACTAATCAGAACAGAATGGAGGGGCCTTTAAAAGGTAAACATTGAGCTACCATATTATGCAACAGGCCCATTCCTGCACCTATAACCTAAGAAGACAGAATTGGAAAGACACAGGCAGGCAAATCTGCATTGCACAGTATTACAAGAGCCAAGATATGGAAGAAACCAAAGAGTCCACCAACAGGTGGGTGGACCAAGAAGAACTGCTACATGTCGAGACGGAATATTAGCTAGCGAAAAAATGAAACAATGCCATTTGCAGCACCACAGAGGAGTCTAGAAGTAATCACGCAACTTGTGGTAAGTGAGAAAGCGAAAGACACATGTCCTATCATATAGGTGTTACCTAAAAATGTGATACCAATGAAGATATTTCCACAGAGAAAGGCCATCACAGGTTCATTCAACAAACTTATGGTTCACCAAATGGAAAGGTGGGAGGATTGGATACATTACGACATTGGGGTTAACAGAGCTATACAAACACATGTGAAATATATAATCACCAAAGACCTACGGAATACCAAGAGAAGACCACTCAACATTCTGCCATAACCTACATGGGAAAAGGATCTGAAGAAGAATAGATATATGTATATGTATGAAAGTACCACATCTTGCACACCTAGAACACACAAAACATTGTAATCAAATTTGCTGTGATAAAAAATCAACATTAAGTTAAAAATATGAACAAGAAGTAATGAGACGTAAACTTCAAGGGCTTCTTCCTGGCACATTCCATTCTAATTTACAACCTACAACACCACTTTCATCAAGGCTCTGTTGCCCTAGTAACCAGAGTTGGTAAAGGAGAAATGCTGCCGCCTTGTGGCCGTTTCCCGCAAGAGCGGCTTTAAACCCACAGCTAATGGTCACTTAACATTCACAAGGACTCGGGGCTGTAAAGGACACCTGCCCTCAAAAATTGTGCTGAGGTAGGGAATGGACAAGAACATTCAAAACAGGCAAATTTCTCAAGAAGAAAGTATAAAGAGGTAAGTTTTACTCACTCTCTTTAAAGCAAAGGAAAATGGATAAAGCTCAACCTCAGGAAATATTAGACTCATGCAATCTAATCTACAAAAAGGTTTCAGCTCTCACCAGCCAACTGACCATCAGCAAAAGGTCTACAAACAATCAACACTGAAGGGGTTTTAGACAACTGTGTACCCTCTACCTGCTGGTGAGATGTAAACTGGTAGCAGCCAATAATGAGAACAGAAAGGAGCTGCGTTGAAAAGTATAAATTGAGGTACCTTTCAATGCAGCAGGCGCACCACTCGGCCTCTCACCTGAGAAGACCAGAATCGAGAAGACACAGGCTGCAAAAGCTGCACTGCAGCCTTATTCACAATAGCCAAGACAGTGAAGCAACCAAAATGTCCATCAACATGTGAATGGATAAAGAAGAAGTGCTCCATGTACACGATGGAATATTAGCCATGGAAAACAATGAAACACTGCCCTTTGAGGCACCACAGATGAGCCTGGAGATAATCACAAAACATGAGGTAAGTCGGAAAGAAAAGAGCTATATCCTATGATATCTCTTATAGCCGTTATGTAATAACTGACACAAATGAACGTATTTCCACAGAGAAAGACACTCACAAGCTTACAAAACAAACTATGCTCATCTAAAAGGAAAGGTGGGGGTAATGGATAAATTAAGAGTAGTGGTACTATATGGATACAAATTCATATTATATACATATATCAAAAAGACCGACCATAGAGCAAGGGAGGTGTATGGAACACTCTTTAATATTTTACATGGGAAGAGGATCTGTATGTGAATAGACATATATAACGTACAAATGAACCTGATTGTGTACACCTAGGACCAACAATATTCTAATCTTTACCCCGATTAAAAAAATTTTTAAAAACCAAGAGGAAGTAATGAGACAAACTATTGGGGGTTTCTCCTGGCACATTCCATTCTAATTTACAACCTAGGAACACGACTTCCAGAAAGGCTCTGCTGCCCTAGTACCCAGATTTTGGTACTACCCAAATGGTAGACCAGTTGGTTGACCTGTCTGGAGGCTTGTACCGGCTTCCTGCAGGGAGGGGCTAGGTGTTAGTCCTTTGGTAGGCAGAGTCATGTCTAGGGTCTTGTCTAGAGGCAGCTGTGGTCTCAGACAGTCTTTTTTTTTTTTTTTTAATAATGTCTGAAACATTTATATTAACATATTTCCATACAAATACAAATATAAGATTTTTAGAAATTTCATGTAATGTCTGACATTACATGAAATTTCTAAAAATCTTATATTTTTATTTGTATGGAAATATGTATGGAAATATGTTAATATAAATGTCTCAGACAGTCTTTATGCAGCCTGTCTGCTGTTGGGTGGTGCTGTTGTCCCACCCATTTTGTTGTTTGGCCTAAGGCATCCCTGCACTGGAGTCTACAGTTTATTGGGTGGGGCCAGGTCTTGATGCCCAAATGTGAGCCTCCAGAAGAGCTCACACAGATGAATGCTCCCCAGTATATCCACCACCAATGTCTATGTCCCCAGGGTGGGCCACAGCCACCTCCCACTTCCCCAGGAAAACCCCCAAGACCAGCAGGTAGGTTTGGCCCATGCTTCTATCAAATTACTGCTTTTGCCCTTGGTCCTGGTGTGTGTGAGATTTTGTGTGCACCCTTTAACAGTGAAGTCTCTATTTCCCCCAGTCCTGTGAAGCTCCTACAATCAAGCCCCACTGGCCTTCAAAGCCAAAGACACTGCATACTTTTTCATCCACACGGCTGCACAAACATTTTTGATTTCACAACCCATTCAGAGTTACCAGCCTGGATAGTAGGAAACTGGAAAATATTTTAGATTCTTTTGTATAGAAGGCCTGGGAGGACGGAGAATGACCAAAATGAGTTCTATATTTAGGACTCATTTATACAATCCAAAAAGTCTTGATATGGCCTATTTTCTCACGTTACTTCCTCTCCTTTCATTTATTTAACAAATAGCCAACAACTACTTAATGAAATGCTATGTTGTGCATGCCATTTAATATTTTTCAAGCAAAGTGATGAGTGCTAGGGAATCAGTTGTCAACAAGACAGACAAGATCCCTTACTTCAAAGAGCTTATATTTTATTGGATTTTATAACAACTAATGGCCAATTAAGTCAATATCCTTAAGGTGGAAGATACTTTTCAGAGGAAACCTTTTTAATAGATGCCTACAAGGCCAGTTCTATAGAATCATGCTGGTCTATTGATATGCCCAAGGAAGCAAGACAGCCTTACGAAAACTGCACTCAGCTTGTTCTTTAGTTGAATCAAAAGCCTATGTAGTTAGCTGATTTTCTATAGTTCCACTTTGATCTTGGTAGCACTTTTCCATTTAACTTATTTATTCAACATTCAATAAATACTTATTTAATAATTGCTAGGCGTCTAGCACTTATCTAGGCATGAAAGATAAAGCAGTAACCAAGACAGACAAGTATAAGATCATATAAGACTTAAATTTTAGTGCATATGGGGTGGGTAGGCAGAGACAATATTGAAACAAATAAATTAATATGAACAATTTAGATACAGAAGAAAGGCAAAAAATAACAAAGGGCAATGAGATAAAAACTGCATTCCATTGGGTGGTCAGGGAAAGTATTGGGATGGCCAAAAAGTTATTTCAGGTTTTTCTATAACATCTTATGGAAAAACCCAAACAAACTTTTTGGCCAACCCAATATTTCTAAGAAAGTGATATTAAAACTGAGGCTTTAAAAAGAAAATGAGAGGATCAAGAAGACAAGAGCTCTTAGTATAGGAAAGCTCCTAAGGTGAAAATGAGTAAATTATAGGAAGATCAGTGGTGCTAGAGTGCAGTGGGGCAGGTGAATAGTGATTTTGAAGACTCTGCACAAACACAAATCAGGTCTGAAGATACTCCCTCTTCTTTTTCTCTTTTCCTTTTATTCTCCTTCACAATTTTAATCATCAGCATAAATTATACTCACTGCCAATGTTATGCTTTACTTTTAAAATAGTTCCTTATCAGGATTATTTAATAACAATTTGTAAAACATGCTCTGTTATTTGTCATTGCTATTACAGAAAATTGTTATTTAAAACTTCTATCAGAGTCATCATTACAATATTTTGACCTTTAATTCATTGTACTGGATCTTACAGTGAGGCAATGTTGATGTTCCCAAAAGGATCTAAGGAAGGAAAACAAAGAATGGAAGATGACAGATATCAGCTGATTGATTTATTTTTGATTATATGTCATTCTCAGAAATAACTGTGGCTGGAGAAAACTTTCCAGTTGTCTGATATGACATATTACTATAAATATAACTAAGTTTATAACCCCAGGCAGAAAAAGTTGGAGGGAACGGTTTTCTACAGATAAAAGGGAGAGATGAGTGTTGAATGGAGGAATCTCTGCCTTAAAATATGTGAAGGAAATGTACAGGAAATGGCAAGAAGTTGGGGGTAATGCCTCTCAAGCATTAGGAAGACATGGGAAGAATAGGGCTGAGTTCGTTTGGCAAAAGCCAAGATTTTCATTATGTGTAAACCAAAGATTGTGTTTCTATAAGAATGATAGTATTCCAGGGAGAATCTGCAAGTGAAAAATAGGAGCAGGCCTTGGATTTCAGGCTAAGTAGTTTTAAATCAATTCAATTGTCAATGGGAACCATTAAAGAGTTTTAAGGATGCTAGTGATGTGATTTTTTTGTATATTCATGCTGTTCCCAAGTTGCAGATTTAATAAACCTGCCTCTTACTTTGATTTCCTGATCCAGATAGTTTGGTATGCAGACAGTGTTCTCTTTGATGGCAGTCTTGGTGTTCATCACCTCTGAAGAACAAGAGCCAGCAGTACAGCATGCCTTTGGAGGTGATGGTGGATTTTTTACCTTAATTTCATCCTAAATCAATGGTATAATATAATCAATATGCATTTCCATCCACTTATATTTTCTATGAAAATCTGAATGTAAAACGAATGAGAAATATTGTAGTTAATTGAGACACATACATGAAAGTAAAAAGAGGCTAGTTTTAATCCTCCCTTAAAAAGCTAATTATCAAATATTTACATATGGAGACTGAACAAATAGTGATATATTATTTACTTTTTACAAAACCATTTTAAACCTTTGGTGTAACAGATAATAATTTTGTAATGTTTAATGTGCAACCATTACTATCTTGCTGCTCCTGATAACAACCAATTCATGCCACATGAGATTTTCTATTGAGATAGTAAGTTTTCTTTTATGACTGGAAAAAGTCAGCCAAGAGGTTTTATGCTGTGAAGAAACTACATGGTATGAACTGCTGCTTCCTGGCTCTGCTAAATGGCAGCTGAGAGCTGGTGAATTAGAGGAGTAAACTCAACTACTTCCCTTGTTTAGTTGGAAAAGGAAATAGAAAGAATATTTTCTTGTTCTAGGAGGTGAATATACTGTTTGCAATTTTTAAAAAAACCTGTGTGTCTATTCCAAGAAAGGATTTTTAATCTTCAGAAGTGAGTGATATATAAAGATACACAGAACCTGGTGGCTGAATGTGTCAACAACCAGGGATTGTAATGATTAGAAGTGATACAATATTTAATTATTGATGTTTAGTGAAAATATAGCTATACTGTATATAGAGGCATTCTTCTGTTAAGGTTTATTATGTAGACTTCTTGTTAGGGGGGAGAGCAATATATATATATATATAATATATGTATATACACACACATGTTTACATAATGTATATGCATATATGTATGTATATGTATATACACACATATATGTCTATGTATATATATACACATATATGTCTATGTATATATACACATATATATGTCTGTGTATATATATACACATATATATGTCTGTGTGTGTGTGAACCATATTTATATGGGTTCAACCCTCCCACTGAAGACAACTAAAAAAGCAGATTAAAAATTTTTTTAAATTTAAACTGTTGAGGCATGAATAACATAGGGATTAATAGGTCAAAAAGTGGAGCAGAGAGATTAGGACAAGATGGCAGAGTAGAAGGACGTGCTCTCACTCCCTCTGGTGAGAAAACCAGAATCACAACTCGCTGCTGGACAATCATTGACAGGAGGATGCTGGAACTCACCAAAAAAGATACCCCACATCCAAAGACAAGGGAGAAGCCACAATGAGACGGTAGGAGGGGTGCAATCAGAGTAAAATCAAATCCCATAACTGGTGGGTGGGTGACTCACAGACTGGCGAACACTTATACCACAGAAGTCCACCCACTGGAGTGAAGGTTCTGAGCCCCACGTCACGCTTCCCAACCTGGGGATCCGGCAACGGGAGGAGGAATTCATAGAGAATCAGACTTTGAAGCCTAGTGGGAATTGATTGCAGGACTTCGACAAGACTGGGGGAAACAGAGACCCCACTCTTGGAGGGTGCACACAAAATAGTGTGTGCATCGGGACCCAGGGGAAGGAGCAGTGACCCTGGGGGAGACTGAACCAGACATACCTGCTGGTGTTGGAAGGTCTCCTGCAGAGGCGGGGGGTGGCTCTGTTTCACCATGGGGATAAGGACACTGGCGGAGGAAGTCCTGGGTAGCACTCCTTGGCATGAGCCCTCCCAGAGTCTGCCATTAGCCCCACCAAAGAACCCAGGTAGGCTCCAGTGTTGGGTTGCCTCAGGCAAAACAACCAACAGGGAGGGAACCCAGCCCCACCCATTAGCAGTCAAGTGGATTAAAGTTTTACTGAGCTCTGACCGCCACAGCAACAGTCAGCTCTACCCACCATCAGAGACTCCCATCAAGCGTCTTAGGATAGCCTCAACAACCAGAGCGCAGAGAGCAGAAGCAAGAAAAACTATAATCCTGCAGGCTGTGGAACAAAAATCACATTCACAGAAAGATACACAAGATGAAAAGGCAGAGGGCTATATACCAGACGAAGGAACAAGATAAAACCGCAGAAAAACAACTAAATGAAGTGGAGATAGGCAACCTTCCAGAAAAAGAATTCAGAATAATGATAGTGAAGATGATCCAGGACCTCGGAATAAGAATGGAGGCAAAGATCGAGAAGATAAAAGAAATGTTTAACAAAGACCTAGAAGAATTAAAGAACAAACAAACAGAGATGAACAATACAATAACTGAAATGAAAACTACACTAGAAGGAATCAATAGCAGAATAACTGAGGCAGAAGAACGGATAAGTGACCTGGAAGACAGAATGGTGGAATTCACTGCTGCGGAACAGAATAAAGAAAAAAGAATGAAAAGAAATGAAGACAGCCTAAGAGACCTCTGGGACAACATTAAACGCAACAACATTCGCATTATAGGGGTCCCAGAAGGAGAAGAGAGAGAGAAAAGACCAGAGAAATTATTTGAAGAGATTACAGTCGAAAACTTCCCTAACATGGGAAAGGAAATAGCCACCCAAGTCCAGGAAGGGCAGCGAATCCCATACAGGATAAACCCAAGAAGAAACACGCCGAGACACATAGTAATCAAATTGGCAAAAATTAAAGACAAAGAGAAATTATTGAAAGCAGCAAGGGAAAAACGACAAATAACATACAAGGGAACTCCCATAAGGTTAACAGCTGATTTCTCAGCAGAAACTCTACAACAGAAGGGAGTGGCATGATATATTTAAAGTGATGAAAGGGAAGAACCTACAACCAAGATTACTCTACCCGGCAAGGATCTCATTCAGATTCGACGGAGAAATCAAAAGCTTTACAGAGAAGCAAAAGCTAAAAGAATTCAGCACCACCAAACCAGCTCTACAACAAATGCTAAAGGAACTTCTCTAGGCAGGAAACACAAGAGTAGGAAAAGACCTACAAAAACAAACCCAAAACAATTAAGAAAATGGTCATAGGAACATACATATTGATAATTACCTTAAACGTGAATGGATTAAGTGCTCCAACCAAAAGACATAGGCTGGCTGAATGGACAGAAAAACAAGACCCATATATATGCTGTCTACAAGAGACCCACTTCAGACCTAGGGACATATACAGACTGAAAGTGAGGGGATGGAAAAAGATATTCCATGCAAATGGAAATCAAAAGAAAGCTGGAGTAGCTATACTCATATCAGATAAAATAGACTTTAAAATAAAGAAGGTTACAAGAGAAAACGAAGGACACAACATAATGATCAAGGGATCAATCCAAGAAGATATAATGATTATAAATATATATGCACCCAACATAGGAGCACCTCAATACATAAGGCAACTGCTAACAGCTAAAAAAGAGGAAATCGACAGTAACACAATAATAGTGGGGTACTTTAACACCTCACTTATACCAATGGACAGATCATCCAAAATGAAAATAAATAAGGAAACAGAAGCTTTACATGACACAATAGACCAGATAGATTTAATTGATATTTATAGGACATTCCATCCAAAAACAGCACATTACACTTTCTTCTCAAGTGCACATGGAACATTCTCCAGGATAGATCACATCTTGGGTCACAAATCAAGCCTCAGTAAATTTAAGAAAATTGAAATCATATCAAGCATCTTTTCTGACCACAACGCTATGAGATTAGAAGTGAATTACAGGGAAAAAAACGTAAAAAACACAAACACATGGAGGCTAAACAATACGTTACTAAATAACCAAGAGATCACTGAAGACATCAAAGAGGAAATCAAAAAATACCTAGAGACAAATGACAATGAAAACACGACGATCCAAAACCTATGGGATGCAGCAAAAGCAGTTTTAAGAGGGAAGTTTATACCTATACAAGCCTACCTAAAGAAACAAGAAAAATCTCAAGTAAACAATCTAACCTTACACCTAAAGGAACTAGAGAAAGAAGAACAAACAAAACCCGAAGTTAACAGAAGGAAAGAAATCATAAAGATCAGAGCAGAAATAAATGAAATAGAAACAAAGAAAACAATAACAAAGATCAATAAAACTAAAAGCTGGTTCTTTGAGAAGATAAACAAAATTGATAAGCCATTAGCCAGACTCATCAAGAAAAAGAGGGAGAGGACTCAAATCAATAAAATTAGAAATAAAAAAGGAGAAGTTACAACAGACACCGCAGAAATACAAAGAATCCTAAGAGACTACTACAAGCAACTCTATGCCAATAAAATGGACAACCTGGAAAAAATGGACAAATTCTTAGAAAGGTATAACCTTCCAAGACTGAACCAGGAAGAAACAGAAAATATGAACAGACCAATCACAAGTAATGAAATTGAAACTGTGATTAAAAATCTTCCAACAAACAAAAGTCCAGGTCCAGATGGCTTCACAGGTGAATTCTATCAAACATTTAGAGAAGAGCTAACACCCATCCTTCTCAAACTCTTCCAAAAAGTTGCAGAGGAAGGAACAGTCCCAAACTCATTCTATGAGGCTACCATCACCCTGATACCAAAACCAGACAAAGATACTACAAAAAAAGAAAATTACAGACCAATATCACTGATGAATATAGATGCAAAAATCCTCAACAAAATACTAGCAAACAGAATCCAACAACACATTAAAAGGATCATACACCTTGATAAATCCCGATCAAGTGGCATTTATCCCAGGGATGCAAGGATTCTTCAATATAAGCAAATCAATCAATGTGATACACCATATTAACAAATTGAAGAATAAGAACCATATGATCATCTCAATAGATGCAGAAAAAGCTTTTGACAAAATTCAACACCCATTTATGATAAAAACTCTCCAGAAAGTGGGCATAGAGGGAACCTACCTCAACAAAATAAAGGCCATATACAACAAACGCACAGCAAACATCATTCTCAATGGTGAAAAACTGGAAGCATTTCCTCGAAGATCAGGAACGAGACAAGAATGTCCACTCTCACCACTATTATTCAACATAGTTTTGGAAGTCCTAGCCACGGCAATCAGAGAAGAAAAAGAAATAAAAGGAATACAAATTGGAAAAGAAGAAGTAAAACTGTCACAGTTTGCAGATGACATGATATTATACATAGGGAATCCTAAAGATGCCACCAGAAAACTACTAGAGCTAATCAATGAATTTGGTAAAGTTGCAGGATACAAAATTAATGCACAGAAATCTCTTGCATTCTTATACACTAATGAGGAAAAATCTGAAATAGAAATTATGGAAACACTCCTATTTAGCATTGCAACAAAAAGAATAAAATACCTAGGAATAAACCTACCTAGGGAGACAAAAGACCTCTATGCAGAAAACTATAAGACACTGATGAAAGAAATTAAAGATGATACCAACAGGTTGAGAGATATACCATGTTCTTGGATTGGAAGAATCAATATTGTGAAAATGACTATACTACCCAAAGCAATCTACAGATTCAATGCAATCCCTATCAAAGTACCAATGGCATTTTTTACGGAACTAGAACAAATCATCTTAAAATTTGTATGGAGACACAAAAGACCCCGAATAGCCAAAGCAGTCTTGAGGGGAAAAAACGGAGCTGGAGGAATCAGACACCCTGACTTCAGACTATAATACAAAGCTACAGTAATCAAGACAATATGATACTGACACAAAAACAGAAACATAGATCAATGGAACAAGATAGAAAGCCCAGAAATAAACCCACGCACCTATGGTCAACTAATCTATGACAAAGGAGGCAAAGATATACAATGGAGAAAAGACAGTCTCTTCAATAAGTGGTGCTGGGAAAACTGGACAGCTACATGTAAAAGAATGAAATTAGAACACTCCCTAACACCGTACACAAAAATAAACTCAAAATGGATTCGAGACCTAAATGTAAGACCGGACACTATAAAACTCTTAGAGGAAAACATAGGAAGAACACTCTTTGACATAAATCACAGCAAGATCTTTTTTGATCCACCTCCTAGAGTAATGGAAATAAAAACAAGAGTAAACAAATAGGACCTAATGAAACTTCAAAGCTTTTGCACAGCAAAGGAAACCATAAACAAGACAAAAAAACAACCCTCAGAACGGGAGAAAATATTTGCAAACGAATCAACGGACAAAGGATTAATCCCCAAAATATATAAACAGCTCATTCAGCTCGATATTAAAGAAACAAACAACCCAATCCAAAAATGGGCAGAAGACCTAAATAGAGATTTCTCCAAAGAGGACATACAGATGGCCAAGAAGCATATGAAAAGCTGCTCAACATCACTAATTATTAGAGAAATGCAAATCAAAACTACAATGAGGTATCACCTCACACCAGTTAGAATGGGCATCATCAGAAAATCTACAAACAACAAATGCCGGAGAGGGTGTGGAGAAAAGGGAACCCTCTTGCACTGTTGGTGGGAATGTAAATTGATACAGCCACTATGGAGAACAGTATGGAGGGTCCTTAAAAAACTAAAAATAGAATTACCATATGACCCAGGAATCCCACTACTGGGCATATACCCAGAGAAAACCGTAATTCAAAAAGACGCATGCACCCCAATGTTCATTGCAGCACTATTTACAATAGCCAGGTCATGGAAGCAACCTAAATGCCCATCGACAGATGAATGGATAAAGAAGAGGTGGTACACATATACAATGGAATATTACTCAGCCATAAAAAGGAACGAAATTGAATCATTTGTTGAGACGTGGAGGGATCTAGAGACTGTCATACAGAGTGAAGTAAGTCAGAAAGAGAAAAACAGATATCGTATATTAATGCATATATGTGGAACCTGGGAAAATGGTACAGATGATCCGGTTTGCAGGGCAGAAGTTGAGACACAGATGTAGCAAACAGACATATGGACACCAAGGGGGGAAAACTGCGGTGGGGTGGGGATGGTGGTGTGCTGAGTTAGGCGATTGGGATTGACATGTATACACTGATTTGTATAAAACTGATGATTAATAAGAACCTGCAGTATAAAAAACCAAAACAACTAATACTAAACTTTCATTGGGTTATCTGTAAGGAAATATGTTAATATAAATGTTTCAGACATTATGTGAAATTTCTAAAAATCTTATATGTTCTGGTATAATGTTATAAGTCATAATTCTAGTTATTATTTTAAAATGTATATCTCAGAAAAAACTAAAAAAAAAAAAAGTGGAGCAGAGATGAGACACCTGAGGTGTAGGGTGTACAGTATCCACTTTTTCCCCTGAGGTCATTATCTGACCCTAGAGAATGAAAACTTTCCTTTTGATAGCCTTAAAATCCTGAAAGACAGAACTCAAAGCTCAGGAACAAAATAAAGGGAAACAAGGGTCTATACCCTCAAGGTCAAGGTGACCCAGAAATGCAAAGTTCTTGAAGAAATATAGCCTGAGATTAAGGTTTGAACTTGGGTAAATTGGTCTAGGCTGGAAGGCCCTCTGGGTTCCTACAGAAGCAAGCACCAATTCTCTGGAAGAAAATGCACTTATCATGAGTTTCAGATTCCTACAAATTATTTTTCATACATAATCTCTAGCAGTTAAATCATGAGTCAAAGACGTAATTATAATGTGAATTAGAAAAAAGGACTTTCTGGCACGATGTGGGAGTAGAAGGATGTGAGCTCATCCTATTTTACAAAAACACCTAAATCACAACTAAGTGCTGAACAACGATTGATTAAAAAAATGCTGGAACCTACAAAAAAAGATATCCTACATCCAAAGACAAACAAGAAGGTAGGAGGGGTGCAAGAATGATAAAATAAAAAACCATATCTGCTGGGTGGGTGACCCACAAACTGGAAAATAATTATTCCACAGAAGTTCTCCCACAGGAGTGAAAGTCCTGAGCCCCATGTCAGGCTTCCCCGCCTGCGGGTTTGGCAACAGGAGAAGGACCCCCTGCAGAGAATCTAGCTTTGAAGGCCAGCGGGTTTGATTGCAAGAATTCCACAGGACTAGGGGAAACAAACTCCACTCTTAGAGGGTGCACACAACGTCTAGTGTGCACCAGGACCCAGGGTAAAAAGCAGTGACCTCATAAGAAACTGGGCCAGACATACCTGCTGGTATTGGAGGGTCTCCTGAGGAGGCAGAGGGTGGCTGTGGCTCACTGCAGGGACAAAGAGACTTGCAGCAGTAGCTGTGGCAAGTACTCATTGGTGTGAGCTCTCCTGGAGGCTGCCATTTCCCCCCAAGACCTCACCCCAGCCAAAAGCCAGTAGACTCCAGTGTTGGGACACCTCAGGCCAAACAACCAACAGGGAAGGAACAGAGCCCCACCCATCAGCAGACAGACTGTTTAAAGTCTTCCTGAGGACAGCCCTGCCCACCAGAGGGACATGAACCAGCTCCACCCACCAGTGGGCAGGAACCAGGCCATCACACCAGCAAGCCTGAGCAAGCCTCTTAGACAGCCTCACCCACCAGAGGGAAGACAGCAGAAGCAAGAAGAACTACAACTCTGCAGCCTGTAGAACAGAAACCACAATCACAGAAAGCTAGACAAGATGAGATGGCAGAAGAATATGTCCCAGACGAAGTAACAAGATAAAACCCCAGAAGAACAACTAAGTGAAGTGGAAATAGGCAATCTACTGGAAAAAGAATTCAGAGTAATGATAGTGAACATGATTCAGAGTAATGATAGTGAACATGATCCAACATAATAATGAACATGATCTTTCTTTTTTTTGAACATTCTTTTTTTGAGAAAGACTGGGGGCACAGATTGAGAAGATACAAGAAATTTTGACAAAGACCTAGAAGAACTAAAGAACAAACAAACAGAGATGAACAATACACTATCTGAAATGAAAAATACACTAGAAGGAATCAATAGCAGAATAACCGAAGGAGAAGAACAGATAAGTGACCTGGGAAGATAGAATGGTATAAATCACTGCCAAAAAACAAAATAGAGGAAAAAGAATGAAAAGAAATGAAGACAGTCTAAGAGACTTCTGGGACAACATTAAATGCACCAACATTAGCACTATAGGAGTCCCAGAACGCGAAGAGAGAGAGAAAGAACCAGAGAAAATATTGGAAGAGATAATAGCTGAAAACTTCCTTAACATGGAAAAGGAAACAGTCACCCAAGTACAGGAAGTGCAGAGAGTCTCAGGCAGAATAAACCCAAGTAGGAATATGCCAAGGCACATAGTAATCAAACTGACAAAAGTTAAAGACAAAGAAAAACAACAAGGGAAAAGCAACAAATAACATAAAAGGAAGCTCCCATAATGTTATCAGCTGATTTCTCAGCAGAAACTCTGCAGGCCAGAAGAGAACGGCATGATATGTTTAAAGTGAAGAAAGGGAAGACTCTACAACCAAGAATATTCTACCCAGCAAGGCTTTCATTCAGATTCTATGGAGAAATCAAAAGATTTACAGACAAGCAAAAGCTAAGAGAATTCAGCAGCACCAGATCAGCTTTGCAACAAATACTAAAGGAGCTTCTCCAAGCAGAAGAGAAGAGCCACTACTAGAAACAAGAAAGTTACGAATGGAAAAGCTCACTGGTAAAGGCAAACATAAAGTAAATGTAGGAAATCATCTGCACACAAATATGACATCAAAATCAGCAACTGTGAGAAGAGGAGAGCACAAATGCAGGATATTGGAAACACTTGAAATTAAAAGACCAGCAACTTAAAACAATCTTGTTTATATATAGACTGCTATATCAAATCCTCATGGTAACTGCAAACCAAAAATCTACAATAGATACACACACAGAAAAGAAAAATGAATCCAAACACAACACTAAAGTTAGTCATCAAGTCACAAGAGAAGAGAACAAAAGAGGAAGGAAAGCAAAAAGACCTACAAAAACAAATCCAAAACAATTTAAAAAATGGCAATAGGAACATACATATCGATAATTACCTTAAGTGGAAATGGATTAAATGCTCCAACCAAAAGACATAGACTGGCTGAATGGATACAAAAACAAGACCTGTAGGGCTTCCCGGGTGGCGCAGTGGTTGAGAATCTGCCTGCCAATGCAGGGGACACGGGTTCGAGCCCTGGTCTGGGAAGATCCCACATGCCGCAGAGCGGCTGGGCCCGTGAGCCACAATTACTGAGCCTGCGCGTCTGGAGCCTGTGCTCCGCAACAAGAGAGGCCGCGATAGTGAGAGGCCCGCGCACCGCGATGAAGAGTGGCCCCCACTTGCCGCAACTAGAGGAAGCCCTCGCACAGAAACGAAGACCCAACACAGCCAAAAAATAAACAAATAAATAAATAATAATTAAAAAAAAAAAGACTTTAAAAAAAAAAAAAACAAGACCTGTAAATATGCTGTCTACAAGAAACCCACTTCAGATCTAGGGACAGATACAGAGTGAAAGTGAGGGGATGGAAAAAGCTATTCCATGCAAATGGAAATCAAAAGAAAGTTGGAGTAGCAATTCTCATATCAGACAAAATAGACTTTAAAATAAATACTGTTACAACAGACAAAGAAGGACACTACATAATGATAAAGGGATCAATCCAAGAAAAAGATATAATAATTGTAAATATACATGCACCCAACATAGAAGCACCCCAATATATAAGGCAAGCACTAACAGCCATAAAAGGAGAAACTGAGAGTAACACAATAATAATAGGGGACTTTAACACCCCACTTTCATCAATGGACAGATCATCCAGACAGAAGATCAATAAGGAAACACAGGCCTTAAGTGACATATTAGACCAGATACACTTAATTGATATTTATAGAGCATTCCATCCCAGAACAGCAGAACATACACTTTCTCAAGTGCACATGGAACATTCTCCAGTATTGACCAAATGCTGGGCCACAAAGTGAGCCTCAGTAAATTTAAGAAAACTGAAATCATATCAAGCATCTTTTCTGACCACAATGCTATGAGATTAGAAATCAGCTACAGGAAAAAAAAACTGTAAAAAACACACACACAGACACACACACAAACAGGTGGAAGCTAAACAATATGCTACTAAGCAACCAAGGAATCACTGAAGAAATCAAAAAAAAACTGAGACACAAATGAAAACGAAAGCACGATGATCCAAAACCTATGGGATGTGACAAAAGTTGTTCTAAGAGGGAAGTTCATATCAATACAATCTTACCTCAGGAAACAAGAAAAATCACAAATAAACAACCTAACTCTACACCTAAAGCAACCAGAGAAAAAAGAACAAAGAAAACCCAAAGTTAGTAGAAGGAAAGAAATTATAAAGATCAGAGCAGAAATCAAAGAAATAGAAATGAATAAAACAATAGAAAAGACCAATGAAACTAAAAGCTGGTTCTTTGAAAAGATAAACAAAATTGATAAACCTTTAGCCAGACTTATCAAGAAAAAAAGGGAGAGGGCTCAAATCAGTAAGTTTAGAAATGAAAAATGAGAAGTTACAACAGACACCACAGAAATACAAAGTATCATAAGAGACTACTGCAAGCAACTGTTTCCCAATAAAATGGACAACCTGGAATAAATGGACAAATTATTAGAAAGGTACAATCTCCAATGACTGAACCAAGAAGAAATAGAAAATACAAACAGACCAATTACGAGTACTGAAATTGAAACTGTGATTTAAAAACTACCAACAAACAAAAGTTCAGGACCAGTTGGCTTTACAGGCGAACTCTATCAAACATTTAGAGAAGAGTTAGCACCTATATTTCTGAATCTATTCCAAAAAATTGCAGAGGGAGGAACACTCCCGAACTTATTCTATGAGGCCACTAGCACCCTGTTACCAAAACCAGAGAAATATACCACAAAAAAAGAAAATTACAGACCAATATCACTGATGAATATAGACGCAAAAATCCTCAACAAAATACTAGCAATCCAAATCCAAAAATACATTAAAAGGACCATACACTATGATCAAATGGGATTTATCCCAGTGATGCAAGGATTTTTCAATATCTGCAAATCAATCAGTGTGATACACCACATCAACAAATAGAAGAATAAGAACCATATGATCATCTCAATAGATGCAGAAAAATCTTGTATCCAATAAGCTATTTTGTAGCAGAAAAAGCTACAAAATTCAACATCAACTTATAAAAACTCTCCAGAAAATGGGCATAGAGGGAACATACCTCAGCATAAAAAAAGGCCATATATGACAAACCCACAGCTAACATCATACTCAACTGTGAAAAGCTGAAAGCATTTCCTCTAAGATCGGGATCAAGACAAGGAGGTCCACTCTCACCACTTTTAGTCAACATAGTTTTTGAAGTCCTAACTATAGCAATCAGAGAAGAAAAAGAAATGAAAGGAATCCAAACTGGAAAAGAAGTAAAACTGTCATTGTTTGCAGATGACATGATACTATACATAGAAAATCCTAAATGCACCACCAGAAAAATACTAGAGCTCACCAATGAATTTGGGAAAGTTGCAGGATACAAAATTAATACACAGAAATCTGTTGCATTTCTATATGCTAACAACGAAAGATCGAGAGGAGAAATGAAGGAAACAATCCTATTTACCATCACATCAAAAAGAATAAAATACCTAGGAAGAAAACCTACATAAGGAGGTAAAAGACCTATACTCCGAAGACTATAAGATGCTGATGAAAGAAATCAAAGATGAAACAAACAGATGGAAAGATATCCCATGTTCTTGGATTGGAAGAATCAATATTGTTAAAATGACCACACTTCCCAAGGCACTCTGCAGGTTCAATGCAATCCATATCAAATTACCAATGGCATTTTTCACAGAACTAGAACAAAAAATCTTAAAATTTGTATGGAGACACAGAAGACCACAAATAGCCAAAGCAATCTTTAGAAAGAAAAACGGACCTGGAGGAATCAGACGCCCTGACATCAGACTATACTACAAAACTACAGTCATCAAAACAATATGGTACTGGCACAAAAACAGAAATATAGATCAATGGAACAGGATAGAAGCTCAGAAATAAACCCATGCACCTATGGTCAATTAATCTATGACAAAGGAGGTAAGACTATACAATGGAGGAAGGACAGTCTCTTCAATAAATGGTGCTGGAAACCCTGGACAGCTACATGTAAGAAAATGAAATTAGAACATTTTTAACACCATACACAAAAATAAACTCAAAATGGATTAAAGACTTAAATGTAAGACTGAATAGTATAAAACACTTAGAGGAAAACATACATAGAACACACTTGGACATAAATCACAGTAAGAACTTTTTTGGCCCACGTTCTAGAGTAATGGGGACAAAAACAAAAATAAACAAATGGGACCTAATTAAACTCAAAAGCTTTTTCACAACAAAGGAAACTGTAGATAAAATGAAAAGACGACCCACAGAATGGGAGAAAATATTTGCCAACAATTGAGACTGACAAGGGATGAGTCTCCAAAATTTACAAACTACTCATGTGGCTCAATATCAAAAACACAAGAAACCCAGTCAAAAAATGGGCAGAAGACCTACACAGAGGTTTCTCTAAAGAAGACAAATAGATGGTCGAGAGGCACATGAAAAGATGCTCAATATCACTAATTATTAGAGAAATGAAAATCAAAACTACAATGAGATACAGCAGAAATTAACACAACATTGTAAAGCAATTATACTCCAATAAAGATGTTTAAAAAAAAACTACAATGAGGTATCACCTCACACCGGTCAGAAAGGCCATCATCAAAAAATATACAAATAATAAATGCTGGAGAGGGTATGGAGGAAAAGGAACCCTCCTACACTGTTTGTGGGAATGTAAATTGGTACAGTCACTACGGAGAACAGTATGGAGGTTCCTTAAAAAACTAAAAATAGGGGGGCCCTGAACCAAGATGGAAGAGTAGAAGGATGTGCTCTCACTCCCTCTTGTGAGAAAACCAGAATCACAACTAGCTGCTGGACAATTATCGACAGGAAGACACTGGAACTCACCAAAAAAAGATACCCCACATCCAAGGACAAAGGAGAAGCCACAATGAGATGGTAGGTGGGGCACAATCACAGTAAAATCAAATCCCATAACTGCTAGGTGGGTGACTCACAGACTGGAGAACAATTATACCACAGAAGTCCACCCACTGGAGTCAAGGTTCTGAGCCCCACGTCAGGCTTCTCAACCTGGTGGTCCAGCAACAGGAGGAGGAATTCCTAGAGAATCAGACTTTGAAGGCTAGCGGGATTTGATTGGAGGACTTCAACAGGACTGGGGGAAACAGAGACTCCACTCTTGGAGGGCACACACAAAGTAGTGTGCGCATGGGGACCATGGGGAAGGAGCAGTGACCCTGGGGGAGACTGAACCAGACCTACCTGCTAGTGTTGGAAGGTGGCTGTGGCTCACCGTGGGGACAAGGACACTGGCAGCAGAAGTTCTGGGAAGTACGCCTTGGCGTGAGCCCTCCCAGAGTCTCTCATTAGCCCCACCAAAGAGCCCAGGTAGGCTCCAGTGTTGGGTTGCCTCAAGCCAAACAACCAACAGGGAGGGAACCCAGCCCCACCCATCAGCAGTCAAGCAGATTAAAGTTTTACTGAGCTCTGCCCACAAGAGCAACAGTCAGCTCTACCCACCACCAGCCCCTCCTATCAGGAAACTTGTACAAGCCTCTTAGAAAGCCTCAATCACCAGAGGGCAGACAGCAGAAGCAAGAAGAACTATAATCCTGCAGCCTGTGGAACAAAAACCACATTCACAGAAAGATACACAAGATGAAAAGGCAGAGGGCTATGCACCAGATGAAGGAACAAGATAAAAGCCCAGAAAAACAACTAAATGAAGTGGAGATAGGCAACCTTCCAGAAAAAGAATTCAGAATAATGATAGTGAAGATGATCCAGGACCTCAGAAAAAGAATGGAGGCAAAGATCGAGAAGATGCAAGAAATGTTTAACAAGGACCTAGAAGAATTAAAGAACAAGCAAACAGAGATGAACAATACAATAACTGAAATGAAAACTACGCTAGAAGGAATCAATAGCAGGAATTTGCAGGAATAACTGAGGCAGAAGAACGGATAAGTGACCTGGAAGACAGAATGGTGGAATTCACTGCTGTGGAACAGAATAAAGAAAAAAGAATGAAAAGAAATGAAGACAGCCTAAGAGACCTGTGGGACAACATTAAATGCAACAACATTCGCATTAGTGGGGTCCCAGAAGGAGAAGAGAGAGAGAAAGGAACAGAGAAAATATTTGAAGAGATTATAGTCGAAAACTTCCCTAACATGGGAAAGGAAATAGCCACCCAAGTCCAGGAAGCGCAGCAAGTCCTATACAGGATAAACCCAAGGAGAAACATGCCGAGACACATAGTAATCAAATTGTCAAAAAATAAAGACAAAGAAAAAATATCGAAAGCAGCAAGGGAAAAATGACAAATAACATACAAGGGAACTCCCATAAGGTTAACAGCTGATCTCTCAGCAGAAACTCTACAAGCCAGAAGGGAGTGGCATGATATACTTAAAGTGATGAAAGGGAAGAACCTACAACCAAGATTACTCTACCCGGCAAGGATCTCATTCAGATTCGATGGAGAAATCAAAAGCTTTACAGACAAGCAAAAGCTAAGAAAATTCAGCACCACCAAACCAGCTCTATAACAAATGCTAAAGGAACTTCTCTAAGTGGGAAACACAAGAGAAGAAACGGACCTACAAAAAACAAACCCAAACATTTAAGAAAATGGTCATAGGAACATACATATCGATAATTACCTTAAACGTGAATGGATTAAATGCTCCAACCAAAAGACACAGGCTTGCTGAATGGATACAAAAACAAGACCCATATATATGTTGTCTACAAGAGACCCACTTCAGACCTAGGGACACATACAGACTGAAAGTGAGGGGATGGAAAAAGATATTCCATGCAAATGGAAATCAAAAGAAAGCTGGAGTAGCAATTCCCATATCAGACAAAATAGACTTTAAAATAAAGACTATTACAAGAGACAAAGAAGGACACTACATAATGATCAAGGGATCAATCCAAGAAGAAGATAGAACAATTGTAAATATTTATGCACCCAACATAGGAGCACCTCAGTACCTAACGCAAATGCTAACAGCCATAAAAGGGGATATCAACAGTAACAAAATCATAGAAGGGGACTTTAACACCTCACTTACACCAGTGGACAGATCATCCAAAATGAAAATAAATAAGGAAACACAAGCTTTGAATTATGCATTAAAGAAGATGGACCTAATTGATATTTACAGGACATTCCATCCCAAAACAGCACATTACACTTTCTTCTCAAGTGTTCATGGAACATTCTACAGGATAGATCATATCATGGGCCACAAATCAATGCTTGGTAAATTTAAGAAAATTGAAAACGTATCAAGTATCTTTTCTGACCACAATGCTATGAGACTAGATATCAATTACAGGAAAAAATCCGTAAAAAATACAACCACATGGAGGTTAAACAATACACTACTAAATAACCAAGAGATCACTGAAGAAATCAAAGAGTAAATCAAAAAATACCTAGAAACAAATGACAATGAAAACACAACGACCCAAAACCTATGGGATGCAGCAAAAGCAGTTCTAAGAAGGAAGTTTATAGCAATACAATCCTACCTCAAGAAACAAGAACCATCTCAAATAAACAACCTAACCTTATACTTAAAGCAATTAGAGAAAGAAGAACAAAAAAACCCCAAAGTTAGCAAAGGAAAGAAATCATAAAGATCAGTTCAGAAAGAAATGAAAAAGAAATGAAGTAAACTATAGCAAAGATCAATAAAACTAAAAGCTGGTTTTTTGAGAAGATAAACAAAATCGATAAACCCTTAGCCAGACTCATGAAGAAAAAAAGAGAGAAGTATCAAATCAACAGAATTAGAAATGAAAAAGGAGAAGTAACAACTGACACTGCAGAAATACAAAGGGTCATGAGAGATTACTACAAGCAACTCTATGCCAATAAAATGGACAACCTAAAATAAATGGACAAATTCTTAGAAAAGCAAAACCTTCCGAGACTGAACCAGGAAGAAATAGAAAATATGAACAGACCAATCACAAGCACTGAAATTGAACCTGTGATTTAAAATCTTTCAACAAACAAAAGCCCAACACCAGATGGCTTCACAGGTGAATTCTATCAAACATTTAGAGAAGAGCTAATACATATCCTCTTCAAACTCTTCCAAAATATAGCAGAGGGAGGAACACTCCCAAACTTATTCTATGAGGCCACCATCACCCTGATACCAAAACCAGACAAAGATGTCACAAAAAAATAAAACTACAGGCCAATATCTCTGATGAACATAGATGCAAATATCATCAACAAAATACTAGCAAACAGAAACCAGCAGCACATTAAAAGGATCATACACCATGATCAGTGGGGTTAATCCCACAAATGCAAGGATTCTTCAGTATATGCAAATCAACCAATGTGATACACCATATTAACAAATTGAAGGATAAAAACCATATGATCATCTCAATAGGTGCAGAAAAACCTTTTGACAAAATTCAACACCCATTTATGATAAAAAACTCTCCAGAAAGTAGGCATAGAGGGAACCTACCTCAACATAATAAAGGCCATATATGACCGACCCACAGCCAACATCGTTCTCAATGGTGAAAAACTGAAACCATTTCCTCTAACACCAGGAGCAAGACAAGGTTGCGCACTCTTACTGCTATCATTCAACATAGTTTTGGAAGTTTTAACCACAGCAATCAGAGAAGAAAAAGAAATGAAAGGAATGCAAAATGGAAAAGAAGGACCAAAATTGTCACTGTTTGAAGATGACATGATAGTATACATAGAGAATCCTAAAGATGTTACCAGAAACCTACTAGAGCTAATCACTGAGTTTGGTAAAGTAGCAGGATATAACATTAATGCACAGAAATCTCTTGCATTCCTATACACTAATGATGAAAAATCTGAAAGAGAAATTAAGGAAACACTCCCATTTACCATTGCCACAAAAAGAATATAATACCTAGGAATAAACCTACCTAAGGGGAAAAAAGACCTGGATTAAGAAAATTATAAGACACTGATGAAATAAATTAAAGATGATACAAACAGATGGAGAGATATACCGTGTTCTTGGACTGGAAAAATCAACACTGTGAAAATGACTATACTACCCAAAACAATCTACAGATTCAATGCAATCCCTATCAAACTACCAATGGCACTTTTCACAGAACTAGAACAAAAAATTTCACAATTTGTAGGAAACACAGAAGACCCCGAATAGCCAAAGCGATCTTGGAAAGAAAAACGGAGCTGGAGGAATCAGGCTCACTGACTTCAGACTATACTACAAAGCTACAGTAATTACGACAGTATGGTACTGGCACAAAAACAGAAATATAGATCAATACAACAGGATAGAAAGCCCAGCGATAAACCCATGCACATATGGTCACCTTATCTTTGACAAAGGAGGCAAGAATATACAATGGAGAAAAGACAGCCTCTTCCATTAGTGGTGCTGGGAAAAGTGGACAGCTACATGTAAAAGAATGAAATTAGAACACTCCCTAACACCATACACAAAAATAAACTCAAAATGGATTAAAGACCTAAATGTAAAGCCAGGCACTATAAAACTCTTAGAGGAAAACATAGGCAGAACACTCTATGACATAAATCACAGCATGATCCTTTATGACCCACCTCCTAGAGAAATGGAAATAAAAACAAAAATAAACAAATGGGACCCAATGAAACTTAAAAGCTTTTACACAGCAAAGGATACCATAAACAACATGAAAAGACAACCCTCAGAATGGAAGAAAATATTTGCAAATGAAGCAACTGACAAAGGATTAATCTCGAAAACTTACAAGCAGCTCACGCAGCTCAATATCAAAAAAACAAACAACCCAACCAAAAATGGGCAGAAGAACTAAATTGACATTTCTCCAAAGAAGATATACAGATTGCCAACAAACACATGAATGGATGCTCAACATCAGTAATCATTAAGAAATGCAAATCAAAACTACAATGAGGGGCTTCCCTGGTGGCGCAGTGGTTGAGAATCTGCCTGCCAATGCAGGGGACACGAGTTCGAGCCCTGTTCTGGGAAGATCCCACATGCCACGGAGCAACTGGGCCCGTGAGCCACAATTACTGAGCCTGCGCGTCTGGAGCCTGTGCTCCGCAACAAGAGAGGCCGCGATGGTGAGAGGCCCGCGCACCGCGATGAAGAGTGGTCCCCACTTGCCGCAACTAGAGAAAGCCCTCGCACAGAAACGAAGACTCAACACAGTCATAAATAAATAAATAAATAAAGAACGTGAATTTCTTTAAAAAAAAAAAAACTACAGTGAGGTATCACCTCACACCAGTCACAATGGCCATCCTCAAAAAATCTACAAACAATAAATGCTGGAGAGGGTGTGGAGAAAAGGGAACCCTTTTGCACTGTTGGTGGGAATGTAAATTGATACAGCCACTATGGAGAACAGTATGGAGGTTCCCTAAAAAACTAAAAGTAGAACTACCATATGACCCAGCAATCCCACTACTGGGCATATACCCTGAGAAAAACCGTAATTCAAAATGAGTCATGTACCATAATGTTCATTGCAGCTCGATTTACAATAGCCAGGATATAGAAGCAACCTAAGTGTCCATCGACAGATGAATGGATAAAGAAGATGTGGCACATATATACTATGGAATATTACTCAGCCATAATAAGAAACGAAATTGGGTTATTTGTAGTGAGGTGAATGGACCTAGAATCTGTCATACAGAGTGAAGTAAGTCAGAAAGAGAAAAACAAATACCATATGCTAACACATATGTATGGAATCTAAAAAAACAAAAAAAGAATGGTTCTGAAGAACCTAGGGGCAGGACAGGAATAAAGACGCAGATGTAGAGAATGGACTTGTGGACACAGGGAGGGGGAAGGGTAAGCTGGGACGAAGTGAGAGAGTGGCACAGACATATATACACTACCAAATGTAAAATAGATAGCTAGTGGGAAGCAGCCTCAAAGCACAGGGAGATCAGCTCGGTGCTTTGTGACCACGTGGAGGGGTGGGATAGGAAGGGTGGGAGGGAGACACAAGAGGGAGGGGATATGGGGATATGTATACCTATTGCTGATTCACTTTGTTGTAGAGCAGAAACTAACACAACATTGTAAAGCAATTATACTCCAATAAAGATGTTAAAAAAGAAAAAAGAGATTTCTGTGCATTAATTTTGTATCCTGCTACTTTACCAAATTCATTGATTAGCTCTAGTAGTTTCCTGGTGGCATCTTTAGGATTTTCTATGTATAGTATCATGTCATCTGCAAACAGTGACAGTTTTACTTCTTCCTTTCCAGTTTGAATCCCTTTTCAAAATCTTCCAACAAAAAACAGTCCAGGGTCAGATGGCTTCACAGGTGAATTCTATCAAACATTTAGAGAAGAGCTAACACCTATCCTTCTCAAACTCTTCCAAAATATAGCAGAGGCAGGAACACTGCCAAACTCATTCTACGAGGCCACCATCAGCCTGATACCAAAACCAGACAAGGATGTCACAAAAAAGAAAATTACAGGCCAATATCACTGATGATCATAGATGCAAAAATCCTCAACAAAATACTAGCAAACAGCATCCAACAGCACATTAAAAGGATCATACACAATGATCAAGTGGGGTTTATCCCAGGAATGCAAGGATTCTTCAGTATATATGCAAATCAACCAATGTGATACACCATATTAGCAAATAGAAGGATAAAAACCGCATGATCATTTCAATAGACAGAAAAAGCTTTTGAAAAAATTCAACACCCATTTATGATAAAAACTCTCTAGAAAGTAGGCATAGAGGGAACCTACCTCAACATAATAGAGGCCATATATGACAAACCCACAACCAACATCGTCCTCAGTGGTGAAAAACTGAAACCATTTCCTCTAAGATCAGGAAGAAGACAAGGTTGTCCACTCTCACCACTATTATTGAACATAGTTTTGGAAGTTTTAGCCCCGGCAATCTGAGAATGTAGCTAATTTCTGAAGGGCAAATACTAATTTGAAACAATGCAAGGATAGAAGCTAATCCAAACTAGTTTCTTGACTTGACCCAAGAATTAAAGGGTCAGCATCTCCCCTCGCCTATAACCCATTCAGGACTTATGTATTTTTTACGGCAGATTTAAAGGATTTTCTAAGGTAATTTTTGCGTTTTGAGATTTTCTTTCTACACTTTGTATCAGTTAGGAATTGACTTTATACAGCTAGTAACAGAGATTATTTCTCCCTCACATGAAAGGGTTCAACAGTCCAGGTTTGGTGTAGAAGTTCCATGGTGTCATTATGGACCCAGGCCTTGTTCCATATTTTAGATTTATCTTCGTTAATATATGGCTTCTCTTCTGGAGGTTAACTCTTATCCAAGATGGTTCCTGACGTTCCAGTCACCCAAATGGCTACTATATTTCCAGGCATCACATCAATAATCCAGGAAGAAAACACGAGGAAAGGGGGTTAGGGACAGACAAGGGCACATGCTAGCCATGTGCTCCCTCTGCAGGAGCCTTTCCGCGAGTCCCAGGCAATAATCTGGATGCACTGATCACTTGTAGCTGCAGGGAGCATAGAAAATGTAGCTTCCTCACAGAGCACATTCCCACCCCTTTCTAAAATAGGGGCTCAGAAAACATACATTAGGTTATAAGCAGCAGTCTCTACCACAGATCCTGACATTCATACCCAACCCCTGTGTGAGAGGTATCTACACTCTGTGTGGTTTGTACCTTTCCTAAGAGAGGGCCAAGCATCCATTAGAGGGAGATATACCCTTGGCTATGTGACCACGGTTCTGTTATATTCCCTTTATGAGGACCTATGGGGACCTTTCTTGTCTCATTACTAGGAAAAATAATACAGCTGGTTGGTTTGGGCACAATTTGCAGTAACTGTCAGAACCATTGACAGAGATAGCTCTGCTGCACTGCTCGGGGCAGCACATGTATCCCTGTTACCCTGGTAACAAACAGACTGCCAGTTCAAGACACTATTTTTTCAGCAAAGTTAGGAAATAGATGGAGAGATTTCTTGGAATACATGCAAGGATCTATGAATGGTGATTAGTAATTTTTAAAACACTGGTAATCGTAAGCAGGAATCTCCACAGGTTGTTTCTTGTCCACAGATATTTTGAGTATTGTTGTGGACTGAATTGTTTCTCCCCAAATTCCTGTGTTGAAGCGCTAATCCCCCACATGACTGTATTTGGAGATAGGACCTTGAAGGAGGTAATTAAGGTTAAATGAGGTCTTAAGGGTGGGTCCTAAACAGATAGGACTGGTGTCCTTTTAAGGGAAGGAAGAAACACCAGAGCTCTCTCTTTGTCTCTATGCACACAGAGAAGAAAGGTCGTGTGAGATCACAGCAAGGAGGTATCCATCCACTAGTCAGGAAGAGAGGCTTTACCAGGAACCAACCCTGCCAGCAACTTGACCTTAGACTTCTAGCCTCTAGAACTGTGAAAAAATAAACTTCTGTCATTTAAGCCACCCAGTCTGTGGCATTATGATATGGAAGCCCTAGCAGATTCATACAGGTGTGAATATGTAGGTCACTCTGTTAGGCCCATTTTGTCCATGTGTAAGCAGCGTGGCCATATCTTGGAGCTATGAACAAATTAGGCCTATTCATTTTTATCCTCATTTCGCATTTACTATAAAAATGCCAACAGTGTCTGATTAACATATAAGCAGATAATGTAAATAATTTATGAAAGGCAAAAATGCTGATGTAAAACAATACAAAAATAAAACAATTTCATCTGGTGTCTTACCCATCCAATACTCTGTTCTGTTAATTTTGGAAGCACATGATTCGGCACTAAATTTGCAACAAATATCTGCAATCAGATAAAATAGTACTTTGTGATCTCCAGAGCACAACAAAAGTAATTATGCAAGTGTAGTAGAAAGAATTCTAAATTGGCTCCTGCGATTCCCTCCCCCTGGTGTCCACACCCGGTATAATCCCCTTCCCTTGATTGTGGGAGCACCAGTGAATATGATGGATGTCACTTCTGTGATTACATTCTAGATGAAGAGATTTTGCAGATATAATTAAAATCTCAAATCAGAATTACTTTGAGTTCATCAGAGTCTGTTCATCAAAAGGAGATTATTTGGGGTGGGTCTGACCTAATCAGGCGAGCCCTTTCAAAGAGATTTAGGCCTTCCCCAAGAACAGAGAAGCTCCCCTCCTGGCCTTAAAGAAGCAAGCAGTCATGAGTTCTACAGCTGCCAGGAAATGAACCTGCCAACAACTATGAGAGCTTGGAAGAGGACCCCCAAGTGACAGATGAGAGCCCAGCCCCAGCTGGCACCTGGATTGCAGCCTTATGAGACCCTGATCTGGGGACCCAGCTCAAGTGAAGCCATGCCCACACTCCTCACCCATGGAAACTGTGAGGTAACAGCAAAGGTGTTAAACGGAGATTTATCAGACTCTGAATCCAGGGCTCTTACCCATAACTAGTGGACATTGAGCTGCTGTCAGGCCTGGGGGTCTAGACTCTGCTCAGGCTGTAAGAATCACAAATGCAAGTTCTTCGGTATCCCAGAATGTATTTGCCAGCATTCGAACTTGCTAACTGACCATCTATAAGGCCTATATTAGGATTCAGCTCTGTGTTAACCATGGGCACTCCATCCATTGTTGACCTACCAGAGTTTCCCTTATTGAAAAGACGTAAGAAAAATAAAGAGTTGAGTAATTCTGCTTACTTTATCTGTTTTTTCCTCTATTCTTGTTTAAGACATAGCATTAGAACACTAAAAGCCTTGTTATTTGCTCTTAGCTCTTTTTAAAAAAATAAGCCTCACATTATTATTTTCCCTTCTAGCTTTGAGACACTATTCTTATAGGTCCTGAGACTCTCTTTTATGAACCTTGATTATAGGGCTCTCCTTTCACTGGTTGTTCAAATAGCAATGTTTACAGCAGGACCGATTCAATGGCCCAAATTGGAAACTACCCAAATGCCCAACAAAAACAGCATGAATGCATAAATTGGGGTATGGTCACACAATGGAATACCACACGGCAGTGAGAATGAATAATCTACGATTACACACAAAAACATGGATGAATCTCATAAATATAATGCTGAATGAGAGAAGACAGAACAAAAAAGAGTATAAATTGTACAATCATCTGTTTTCATGAAATACAGAAACAGACAAAACTAATATCTGGAGTCAAGAGTGAACATAATGTTATCCTTGTGACGGGAGAGTAAGAGGAAGGAACACAAGAAGGCTCTGGGTGATGGGAAGATTCTGTTTCTGGAACTGGGTGCCGGTTATACGTGTGGTTTTCAGTTTGTGAAAATTCATTGAGCTACACACCAGTGATATGGGCACTTTTACTTTACTTCAGTTAAAAGTTTGTTAAAATGTAGTTTCCTGGGCTCTACCCCTTAGACTTACTGAGTCAAAATTTCTGGGAACGGAGCCTGGAAATCCACATTTTAAGCAGGGTCCCCAACTCCAGGAGATTTTAATGCCTCGTAACATCTGAGAGCCACTTGTGTAGGAACCTTTAAAACAAAGGCAGAAATGTAATTATAATTATTTTTCTAACATAAGTAAATATTTATAAAATTAAAAACATCTTCTTAATAGCCTCATTAGTAACTAGTCTTCCTGGTAACCTAAAAATGTAACCCAACAAAAAATCCCATATTTTGGTACACGTTTTGTTTTGATTTTGTTTGTTTGTTTCAGGTTTCAGGAGCAAAGATGGTAACTTTAAACTTGTGTCTGATTTTATGGCCAAAAAGATTAATATGGTTCATTAATAACTCATGTGTTGCCCAGAGAACAAATTCAGGAAGGAATTGACTTGCATCATTCAGGAAAGAGGTGTTGTTAATGTAATGTTCTCCATTAAAAAAAGAGAGGAAGGGGCTTCAATTTGAACTAAAATTGAAATAACAATATATAATCAGTGTTATTTTCTTAGGTGACCTCTATTCCTACATTTCTAACGTATAGGTACTCTATTTCTAAATTATCACAATAGTTTGTTTTATTCCCATTTTATAACTGAATAAAGTATTTTTCTCTCTCTTCTAGATTTATGTATTCCTAATACAGAATGTTCAAATGAGGGGATCCAAGCCTAATAAATCTTCAGGTGAATATATTTGTATTCTCCACATGCACCATAAAATTATATGAGCAATGATTATGTACTCTTCTACTCACTCACTTATTAGATGCCTTGAGATATTCCCTTCATATTTCTCTTATCTAGGGAAAAAAGAAAGTAATTAAGTCTAGAATTCAGAAAAGTCCTCATTTCCAGACAAATCTTCTGGAACCGTAGCTCCAAAGATTTTTTTATCTGCATTCAAACTTAAGAGCACCCATTTTGAAAATATACATAGCTGATTTGATGTGTAAGAACACCTTCAAAACTCTTTGAGTGACAAGTGCTGGGAGAAGGGGAGCTTCAAAGAATAGGAGTCAGTACCCATTTTAGTCCATAGAAGGTAGGAACTATTAATTTGGCAATTACTGTAATAGTCTTATCAGACAAAAAAGGTATTATAAAAATAAGACATGACAAATCTCTATTTCTACCTTGGGATTCTTCTACTTTCTCTGATGTTGGCTGCACTGACATGGGCAGGTCCATGTGCAGTCAAGGCAGACAAACAGATGCCGGATACATATCTAAATGTGAAAACTCAAGAGTTAACGTGGTACTCACGTCCAAACAGCAGGCCACTGCATCTCTGAATTGAAGTGACTCAGAAATAACACGGTCAGGTGAAGTCAGAATTTTCCTTTGGTCTGCTCCAAAGCACAAATAATGATCAATTGTGTGTGTTGGGAGGTGGGTATATGTAGATATGTGTGTATATGTGTATATTTGACCCATAGACATAAATATAAAATTTTATAAATGCTATGAAGAAATGAAAAGGGAAAGTGATCAAGAACAATAAATATTGTGTTTATAATTTTATAAGTATTTGAAAGATTATTTTAACCTAGCGGGTACTTGATAGGCTTGTGTCGAGAAAAAGAAAAGCTCTCTGGATTCAGGAAAACTTGAATTCAACTCCTGGTTTCAGATCCCAACTTCATCACTTACTATGTTATTGGGTATTTTCTTAACTTCCTTGAACCTCAGTGTCCTCATCTGTGAAACAAGAAAAATACCATTCACGGCACTAGGCCATTATTTGAGGTTAGCTATAGAACTAGTAATTTTAAAAGCATCCACAAAGAGGCTTAGAAAATAGTACAGCCTTGTTTTGCCCATACTGTAAGGCACTGCTAACTAAATGTTGTTCCAGAAGCCTTATGCACTAACTCCACGTTTTTATACTACAGTGGTAAAAATTATATTTCTGCTTTCAAAACTTTGATGACAAGAAGCATGATGTCTGTAAGATAAAGATCTGGAAAAAACAGAGTTCTGGAGATGGCTGGTGGTGATGGTTGCATGACTGTGAATTATCTAATGCCACTAAACTGTATACTTAAAAGTGGTTAAGATGGTAAATTTTGTTATATGTGTTTTATCACAATTAAATGTTTTAAGATAATGACTAGAAAATGCTTTCACAGTGTGGGATACACAGAAAGTCCTCCAAAAATAATAAATTTTATGCTTGTTATTTCATTCAGTTTCCTGACTGGAGGCCCAAGATGGTCCCATTATGTCAAGAGTTCCTTTCTGGGGAAAAGAAAGCATGTGGTAAGATTAAATCATCAGAATTTTTAGAAAAAGAAAAATCTGGAATGTTCGAATCACCATGGCATTCTTTTCCAATTACAATTAAATTTTTTTCCTCTTCCTCCATTTAACCACATCTGAACTATTCTCAATAGGAGTCAAGATAACTCACCCTTTCACCCCTAGATCATTAGCCCCATCCTTACTATGCAAACTTTCTACTCAGCCTGAGCCCACGTGTACCTACATCCCTCAATGCCATATTTACCACATCCTAAAATTCTCCTCAGTCACTGGCAGCTTCAGACTGCAATATTTCTCCAAACTTGGTCACCCCTAGATATTTTTCTCTGTATGCCCTCTCTAGCGGGTATTTGCCTCTGAAAAATATTTTGATTGAGTTCACTAAATAAAGTGATTTGTTGCATTACATCATGCTATTAATATCTGTAATTGTAATGACATAACACATTTCTTTACAGCATTCAGAAAATGACTTGATAAAAATGAAAATTTGTGAAGGGAGGAAAGATAGAAAAAAAGAAATGCATCTCACAGAACAAGCATACTCATTTTTGTTGTTCATATTTGTTATCTATGAAACTTCTGATCTACTCTATGTCTTAAGAGTAGAGTTCTTTAAAGTTATTAAGGAACGAACCATGGCAGCTATGGTAGCCCTTTGCAGTGGGCTAGGGAGAAGAAAGTTAACGCACTTCATAGCGGCTGCTGTCTGCCTCACAAATTCTGGACTCATGCAGTGCTGTGGAGGAGAAGTTGTTCACAATATAAACAGGTAACCAGCAATGAGGACCTGCCTGTTCCAATGGAAAATCCTTATAAGGAGCCTCTGAAAAAAATGTACCTTGTGTGGAAAACGTGTAGATTATAAGAATGTACAGCTTTTATCCCAGTTTATTTCTCCATTTACTGGATGCACTTATGGAAGGCGCATAACAGGTCTTTGTGGGAAGAAACAAAAAGAAATCACAAAAGCAATTAAGAGAGCTCAAATAATGGGGTTTATGCCAGTTACATACAAGGATCCTGCATATCTCAAAGACCCTAGAGTTTGTAACATTAAATACAGGGAGTAAATTCTATAAAGTTATCATCAATAAATTTATTTTACAGTTGTGTGGTGGTAAAAAAAAAAAAGTTACTAAGGAAGAATTCTAAAATCTGGAGAAGGTAAAATTATTAACATGCAGCTAAGGTTTTTCAGGTCTACCACATTGCAAGATATGCAATTATAAACTAATTATTCATTAATTCAACAAACATTTATTGGGTGTGTATTGTACCTCTTCTGCACCAAGTTACTTCTTTCTTGTAAGATGGCATGCAGGGAGCAGCACGTTCTTGGTTTAGAAGCAAGTGGTTTTCTATAAAAGATTTCTTAGGTGCTTCTTAGGTGCTAATTTATGCAGCAGAGAGATGGTAAAACAAAGTGATTAAGAGCATGGGCTTTGGAGTCAAGCAGATGGGTTTATGTTCAAGCTTCAATATTACCTGTGTGATTAGTGGTCATGTTTCTTTACTGCTGAGGCTTCAGTCTCATTATCTGTTAATTGTACACAATAAAACTCTCAGCCTCAGAAATCTTTAGGATGAAATATGATCATGCACAATGTCTGGAACATGGTGAACACGCTAAAATTGTTTTTTATAAAAAGTATGGAAGAGTACTTTTATAATTGAAGTACTTGAGCACATGCCCTGTCCTTGCTGGTCGGGGCTGGGAGAGGAGAGCTGAGCCCTGCAGTTCCAGTGCCCTTCTCCTGCTTCCAATGCCCATCCATTACAAACAGCTGAAAGAATTTGCAGCAACATGGATAGACCTGGAGGGTATTATGCTAAGTGAAATAAGTCAGACAGAGAAAGACAAATACTGTATGTTATCACTTATATGCAGAATCTAAAAAATACAACAAATGAATTTTTAAATTAATAACATAAATTAAAAAAAATAAAACCACTTAAGGATCTCACCAGTGATTTTGTTCTGCATTCCAAACTTCCCATCTCTCCCCCAATATAATTACCTGTAAAAAAATCATTTCTTCTATATAAAATAGATAACCAACAAGGACCTACTGTATAGCACAGGGAACTATACTCAGTATTTTGTAATAACCTATACGGGAAAAGAATTGGAAAAAAATAGATATATATGTATGTATAATTGAATCACTTTACTGCATACCTAACACAACATTGTAAATTAACTATACTACAAAAAAAATCATTTCTTCATCTCATAACTCCATTAAAAAAAAACTCAACAAACTCAGCACTATACCCACTCACCCCAAACAATATGTGCTAATTCTCTACTGAAAAACTATATACATTTGCATCCCTGTCTTCCAATAAAATAAACACTTCCCACTTATATGGTTTATTGTGAACTTCTGTATACTATAACATATCACAATTTGCCAAACCCCTAAAATATGCAGAATATTAGTTCAATTAAAGACTTGTCACTATCATCTTTTGAGACGGCACACTAAACTACAAATTAAACATGTCACTTTTAAGTAACATATCGAGGTGTATGTTACCAAATTTCATTGAAAATGGCCTACCTCTCAACAACTACAGAGGGTCAGTGTTTGCCCTTGGGAAGAGATGGGGACTTGTTGCGTTTCTTCACACTCCCCATCTGACCTGAGTGAAAATGAAGCTCGGCGGGGGGAGAGAGGGAGTGTACAGTACAGATGCCAAAGCGGCAGCCAGGACTGGGCTAATCACCATTGATCAAATTCAATTCCAGGCATTACCCAGGCCCCCAGGAAAGTTAAGAGGAGGTAAAGATATCCAATAGAGAATAAGTTATATCCAAGCAAATAAATCACAGAATGGCTGTAAAAATCCAAAATAATGACCAATATTTAGCCTACAGATGCTCATAACGGTGTTGATTTTCATAGCAAAAACCTGGAAATTATGGAATTGGAATATGGAATAATATGGAATAAAACAGAAGATTGATTAGATACTTGTAAGTAAAGCTACAGAACAGTATACAATAGCATGGCAAATACTCATTGTTATGTGAAAAGAGCAGTTATAGAACAGTGAGAACATTAGAGCACTTTACAATTAAATATATATATATATATTATGCAACCGAGATATCCTTAAATTCCCTAAACTTCAGATTCACCAACTGAAATAACAGTTGAAATTTCTATTCCATTAGATTGTCAAGAAGTCTAGATTTTTTTTGGACCATTTTCCCTTTCGTCTGGGGGTTACTGGGTAATTCTAAAAATATTTCACACAAGATTCCTGTTTTTCCTTGTCCCTTTAGAGATTCCTTCCCCTCACTGTGGGCAGCTGTTCTGGGCTCTTCTGCTGATCCCTTTTCTTGCCGTCTCCTTACCAGCTTCTCCAGGCTGCAGCTGCTCTCTCAGTGCTCTGGCCCCAAGTATAGCCCAGACACACCCAGTACTAATGAAAAAGTGATCATTATCACACTTTCTATGCCCCAATTACTATCCTAAGCACTTTATTTTTCACAAGGCCCTACGAGGATGGTATTATTATTAACATTGTTTTACAGATGAGGAAACCAAGGCACCAAAGGCTTTCTTAACTTGGTCACAGAGCTGGAAAATGGCTGAGTCAGGATTCACACGCAGGCCTTCCAGCTCAAAGGCACTGCTTTTATCTAAGAAGCTACCATGTCTTCACTAACTCCCTAGTGTATAGAAACTAGGTGGTAACAGTCAATAAAGTGTGACTGAGGGCGGGGAAGAACAGGAGGGAGTTGAAGGAAACATAAAGCTGAATTTTGCATTTCATGGTTCCTTAATGGCCAGCCTAATCCTTACCTCACAGACTCGTGATCTGTCTCAGGGTCTCGTCCACATCTCCCCACCCCTGCACACACACACATACACACACAGCCCCCAGAGGGCACTGTGCTGACCACGTTTCCAGTATCCCTGGTCCAGGTCCTACCCATCTTCCAGGGGGCCAGACAGGGTGGCTCTCCTACTGATGCTTCAGATTGGCCTCCCAGTCAACATGAGGATTATTTGAAGAAGGCTTTAGGGAAGAATCTTTCTTTGCTCTTTCAGTTTTTGGTGGTTCCAGATGTTCCTTAACTAGTGACTGCATAACTCCAACCTCTGCCTCCATTTTCACAGGGCCTTCTCTATCTCTCTCTTCTGTGAGTCACTTGTGAGTTGTCATTAGATTTAGGACCTACCTGAATAACCCAGGATTGTTTTATCACGAGATCCTTTATTATACCTACACGTAAGATCCTTTTCCCAAATAAGGTCACATTCACAGGTTCCAAGGGATTAGGATATAAACACATCGTTTGTTGGATGGGGCCACTATTCAACCCGGTACAAGGTCATGGACCTTTTAAACAAGATACTGTGACAAGGGAATCAGTGCATGTGCATGTGTGTGTGTGTGTGTGTGTGTGTATGTGCATAAGAGTTAAAAGTAATCTTTGAGCCTGTTTCTAGCGTTTCCAATTGAAACTCAGCTGACTTGAGCAAGTTCCCCAGGATCACACAGAGAGCCAGCAGCAGAACTGGTACCATGTTTAGAAGAACTGAGAGAAATGTTGCATCATCAGCCTGAGCTAATTTGAGCTTCGCAAAATTCAGACTTAAATGAACGAGCTATTTGTTTCTCATGCTGCAAGTCCCTCATCTGAATAAAAGGGAAAAAATAGAAATGCTTTTTGAGTTCCTTGGGGAAATTTAGGATTGGCTTACTTCAGATCACCAACCAACAAAACAGAAAAGGGGAGATGATACGTTGACTTTTTCCAGCTTGTGGATCTAATTACTATCAATTCCTATCAAGTGATCTCTCTAAAGCTGAGATTCATCTCTGTTACTACTCAAAACCAAGTGTTTCTTCAATGCTATACTGAAAATGGATAACCAACAAGGACCTACCATATAGCACAGGGAACTCGGCTCTATATTCTGTAATAACATAATTGGGGAAAGAATTTGAAAAAGAATAGATACATGTATATGTATAACTGAATCACTTTGTTGTACACCTGAAACTAACACAGCCTTGTTAATCAACTGTACACCAATATAAAATAAAAAGTTAAAAAAAAACGCGAGTGCTTTTTTTTTTAGCATCTTTATTGGAGTATAATTACTTCAAAATGGTGTGTTAGATTCTGCTTTATAACAAAGTGAATCAGCTACACATACACATATATCCCCATATCTCCTCCTTCTTGCATCTCCTTCCCACCCTCCCTATACCACCCCTCTAGGTGGTCACAAAGCACCAAGCTGATCTCCGTGTGCTGTGTGGCTGCTTCCCACTAGCTATCTATTTTACATTCGGTAGCGTTTAAATGCCCATGCCACTCTCTCACTTCATCTCAGCTTACCCTTCACCCTCCCCGTGTCCTCAAGTCCATTCTCTACGTTTGCATCTTTATTCCTGCCCTGCCCCTAGGTTTTTCAGAACCTTTTTTTTTTTTTAGATTCCATATATATGTGTTAGCATACAGTATTTGTTTTTCTCTTTCTGACTCACTTCATTCTGTATGACAGACTCTAGGTCCATCCACCTAACTACAAATAGCTCAATTTCGTTTCTTTTTATGGCTGAGTAATATTCCATACTATACATGTGCCACATCTTCTTTATCCATTCATCCATCGATGGACAATTAGGTTGCTTCCATGTCCTGGCTATTGTAAATAGAGCTGCAATGAACATTGTGGTACATGTATCATTTTGAATTATAGTTTTCTCAGGGTATATGCCCAGTAGTGGGATTGCTGGGTCATATGGTAGTTCTATTTTTAGTTTTTTAGGGAACCTCCATACTGTTCTCCATAGTGGCTGTATCAATTTACATTCCCACCAACAGTGCAAAAGGGTTCCCTTTTCTCCACACCCTCTCCAGCATTTATTGTTGGTAGATTTTTTGATGATGGCCATTCTGACCGGTGTGAGGTGATACCTCATTGTAGTTTTGATTTGCATTTCTCTAATCATTAGTGATGTTGAGCACCCATTCATGTGTTTGTTGGCAATCTGTATATCTTCTTTGGAGAAATATCTATTTAGGTCTTCTGCCCATTTTTGGATTGGGTTGCTTGTTTTTTTGATATTGAGCTGCATGAGCTGCTTGTATATTTTGGAGATTAATCCTTTGACAGTTGCTTCATTTGCAAATATTTTCTCCCATTCTGAGGGTTGTCTTTTCGTCTTGTTTATGGTTTCCTTTGCTGTGCAAAAGCTTTTAAGTTTCATTAGGTCCCATTTGTTTATTTTTGTTTTTATTTCCATTTCTCTAGGAGGTGGGTCAAAAAGGATCTTGCTGTGATTTATGTCATAGAGTTTTCTGCCTACGTTTTCCTCTATGAGTTTTATAGTGTCTGGCCTTACATTTAGGTCTTTAATCCATCTTGAGTTTATATTTGTGTATGGTGTTCGGAAGTGTTCTAATTTCATTCTTTTACATGTAGCCGTCCAGTTTTCCCAGCACCACTTATTGAATAGGCTGTCTTTTCTCCATTGTATATTCTTGCCTCCTTTATCAAAGATAAGGTGACCATATGTGCGTGGGTTTATCTCTGGGCTTTCTATCCTGTTCCATTGATCTATATTTCTGTTTTTGTGCCAGTACTATACTGTCTTGATTACTGTAGCTTTGTAGTAGTCTGAAGTCTGGGAGCCTGATTCCTCCAGCTCCGTTTTTCTTTCTTAAGATTGCTTTGGCTATTCAGGTCTTTCGTTTTTCTATACAAATTGTGAAATTTTTTGTTCTAGATCTCTGAAAAATACCATTGGTAGTTTGATAGGAATTGCATTGAATCTGTAGATGGCTTTGGGTAGTATAGTCATTTTCACAATGTTGATTCTTCCAATCCAAGAACATTGTATATCTCTCCATCTGTTTGTATCATCTTTAATATCTTTCATAAGTGTCTTATAGTTTTCTGCATCCAGGTCTTTTGCCTCCTTAGGTAAGTTTATACCTAGGTATTTTATTCTTTTTGTTGCAATGGTGAATGGGAGTTTTCCTTAATTTCTCTTTCAGATTTTCAATCATTAGTGTATAGGAATACAAGAGATTTATTTGTGTGCATGAATTTTGTATCCTGCTACTTTACCAAATTCATTGATTAGCTTTAGTAGTTTTCTGGTAGCATCTTTAGGGATCTCTACGTATAGTATCATGTCATCTGCAGTGACAGCTTTACTTCTTCTTTTCCGATTTGGATTCCTTTTATTTCTCTTTCTTCTCTGATTGCTGTGGTTCAAGCTTCCAAAACTAGGTTGAATAATAGTGGTGAGAGTGGACAACCTTTTCTTGTTACTGATCTTAGAGGAAATGGTTTCAGTTTTTCACCATTGAGAATGATGTTGGCTGTGGGTTTGCCATATATGGCCTTTATTATGTTGAGGTAAGTTCCCTCTATGCCTACTTTCTGGAGGGTTTTTATCATAAATGGGTGTTGAATTTTGCCGAAAGCTTTTTCTACATCTATTGAGATGATCATATGGCTTCTCTCCTTCAATTTGTTAGTATGGTTTCTAACATTGATTGATTTGCGTATATTGAAGAATGCTTGCATTCCTGGGATAAACCCCACTTGATCATGGTGTATGATCCTTTTAATGTGCTGTTGGATTCTGTTTGCTATTATTTTGTTGAGGATTTTTGCATCTATGTTCATCAGTGATATTGGCCTGTAGTTTTCTTTCTTTGTGACATCTTTGTCTGGTTTTGGTATCAGGGTGATGGTGGCCTTGTAGAATGAGTTTGAGAGTGTTCCTCCCTCAGCTATATTTTGGAACAGTTTGAGAAGGATAGCTGTTAGCTCTTCTCTAAATATTTGATAGAATTCTCCTGTGAAGCCATCTGGTCCTGGGCTTTTGTTTGTTGGAAGATTTTTAATCACGGTCTCAATTTCAGTGCTTGTGATTGGTCTGTTTATATTTTCTGTTTCTTCCTGCTTCAGTCTCGGAAGGTTGTGCTTTTCTAAGAATTTGTCCATTTCTTCCAGGTTGTCCATTTTATTGACATATACTTGTGTGTGGTAATCTCTCATGATCCTTTGTATTTCTGCAGTGTCAGTTGTTACTTCTCCTTTTTCATTTCTAATTCTATTGATTTCAGTCTTCTCCCTTTTTTTCTTGATGAGTCTGGCTAATGGTTTATCAATTTTGTTTATCTTCTCAAAGGACCAGGCTTTAGTTTTATTGATTTCTGCTATCGTTTCCTCCTTCATTTCTTTTTCATTTATTTCTGTTCCAATCTTTATGATTTCTTTCCTTCTAATTTTGCGGGGTTTTTGTTCTTCTTTCTCTAATTGCTTTAGGTGTAAGGTTAGGTTGTTTATTTGAGATGTTTCTTGTTTCTTGAGGTAGGATTTTATTGCTATAAACTTCCCTCTTAGAACTGCTTTTGCTGTATCCCATAGGTTTTTGGTCACTGTGTTTTCATTGTCATTTGTTTCTAGGTATTTTTTTATTTCCTCTTTGATTTCTTCAGTGTTCTCTGGGTAATTAAGTAGTGTATTGTTTAGCCTCCATGTGCTTGTATTTTTTACAAATTTTTTCCTGTAATTGATATCTAGTCTCATAGCATTGTGGTCAGAAAAGATACTTCATACAATTTCAATTTTCTTAAATTCACCAAGGCTTGATTTGTGACCCACGATATGATCTATCCTGTAGAATGTTCCATGAGCACTTGAGAAAAAAGTGGATTCTGTTTTTGAATGGAATGTCCTATAAATATCAATTTAGTCCATCTTGTTTAATGTATCATTTAAAGCTTGTGGTTCCTTACTTATTTTCATTTTGGATGATCTGTCCATTGGTGAAAGTGGGGTGTGAAAGTCCCCTACTATGATTGTGTTACCGTTGATTTCCTCTTTTATGACTGTTATCATTTGCCTTATGTATTGAAGTGCTCCTATGTTGGGTGCATAAGTACTTACAATTGTTAGATCTTCTTCTTGGATTGATCCCTTGATCATTATGTAGTGTCCTTGTCTCTTGTAATAGTCTTTATTTTAAAGTCTATTTTGTCTGATATGGGAATTGCTACTCCAGCTTTCTTTTGATTTCCATTTGCATGGAATATCTTTTTCCATCCCCTCACTTTCAGTCTGTATGTGTCCCTAGGTCTGAAGTGGGTCTCTTGTAGACAGCATATATGCGGGTCTTGTTTTTGTATCCATTCAGCCAGTCTATGTCTTTTGGTGGGGGCATTTAATCCATTTACATTTAAGGTAATTATCAATATGTATGTTCCTCTTACCATTTTCTTAATGGTTTTGGGTTTGTTTTTGTAGGTCTTTTCCTTCTCTTGTGTTTCCTGCCTAGAGAAGTTCCTTTAGCATTTGTTGTAAAGCTGGTTTGGTGGCGCTGAAATCTCTTAACTTTTGATTGTCTGTAAACGTTTTAATTTCTCCATCAAATCTGACTGAGCTCCTTGCTGGGTAGAGTAATCTTGGTTTTAGCTTTTTCCCTTTGATCACTTTAAATATGTCCTGCCACTCCCTTCTGGCTTGCAGAGTTTCTGCTGAAAGATCAGTTGTTAACCTTGTGGGGATTCCCTTGTATGTTATTTGTTGTTTTTCCCTTGCTGCTTTTTTTTTTTTTTTTTTTAATTATTTATTTATTTATTTATGGCGGTGTTGGGTCTTCGTTTCTGTGCGAGGGCTTTCTCCAGTTGCGGCAAGCGGGGGCCACTCTTCATCGCGGTGCGCGGGCCTCTCACTGTCGCAGTCTCTCTTGTTGCGGAGCACAGGCTTCCGACGCGCAGGCTCAGTAATCGTGGCTCACGGGCCCAGTTGCTCCGCGGCATGTGGGATCTTCCCGCACCAGGGCTCGAACCCGTGTCCCCTGCATTGGCAGGCGGACTCTCAACCACTGCGCCACCAGGGAAGCCCTCCCTTGCTGCTTTTAATATTTTTTCTTTGTATTTAATTTTTGATAGTTTGACTAATATGTGTCTTGGTGTGTTTCTCCTTGGATTTATCCTGTATGGGACTCTCTGTGCTTACCGGAGTGGACTATTTCCTTTCCCATATTAGGGAAGTTTTCAACTATAATCTCTTCAAATATTTTCTCAGTCCCTTTCTTTTTCTCTTGTTCTTCTGGGACCCCTATAATTCGAATGTTGGTGTGTTTAATGTTTTCCCAGAGGTCTCTAAGACTGTCCTCAATTCTTTTCATTCTTTTTTCTTTATTCTGCTCTGCAGTAGTTATTTCCACTATTTTATCTTCCAGGTCACTTATCCGTTCTTCTGTCTCAGTTATTCTGCTATTGATTCCTTCTAGAGAATTTTTAATTTCATTTATTGTGTTGTTCATCATTGTTTCTTTGCTCTTTAGTTCTTCTAGGTTCTTGTTAAGCATTTCTTGTATTTTCTCCATTCTCTTTCCAAGATTTTGGATCATCTTTACTATCATTACTCTGAATTCTTTTTCAGTTAAACTGCCTATTTCCTCTTCATTTGTTTGGTCTGGTGGGTTTTTACCTTGCTCTTTCACCTGCTGTGTGTTTTTCTGTCTTCTCATTTTGCTTAACTTACTGTGATTGGGATCTCCTTTTCGCAGGTTGTAGGTTCTTAGTTCCCGTTGTTTCTGGTGTGCGTCCCCAGTGGCTAAGGTTGGTTTAGTGGGTTGTGTAGGCTTCCTGGTGGAGGGGACTAGAGCCTGTGTTCTGGTGGATGAGGCTGGATCTTGTCTTTCTGCTGGGCAGGACAGTGTCCGATGGTGTGTTTTGGGGTGCCTGTGACCTTATTATGATTTTAGACAGCCTCTCTGCTAATGGGTGGGATGTGTTCCTGTCTTGCTAGGTGTTTGGCATACGGTGTCCAGCACTGTAGCTTGCTGGTTGTTGAGTGGAGCTGGGTCTTAGCGTTGAGATGGAAATCTCTGGGAGAGCTTTTGCCAATTGATATTACATGGAGCCAGGAGGTCTCTCGCGGTCCACTGTCCTGAAGTCAGCTCTCCCACTTCAGAGGCACAGGCCTGACACCCGGCCAGAGCTCCAAGACCCTGTCAGTCTCACAGCTCAGAAGAAAAGGGAGAAAGAAAGAAAGAAAAGAAAGCAAGAAAGAAAGAAAAGAAAGAAAGAAAGAATGAAAGAAAGAAAGAAAGAAAGAAAAGAAAGAAAGAGAGAAAGAGAGAAAGAAAGAAAGAAAATTAAAAGAAATAAAGTTATTAAAATAAAAAATAAAAAAAATTATTAAAAATAGAAAAAGGTTAAAAAGTAATTTAAAAAAGGAAAAAAAATAGAAAGAAAGAAAGAAGAGAGTAACCAGACCAAAAAAACAAATCCACCAATGAAAACAGGTGCTAAAAATTACACTAAAAAAAAAAAAAAACGGCCAAACAGAACCCTAGAACAATTGGTAAAAGCAAAGCTATACAGACAAAATCACACAAGGAAGCATACACATACACACTCATAAAAAGAGATAAAGGAAAAATACATATATATACCTATATATATATAAAAAAAAGGAACAGAGCAACCAAATCAATAAACAAATCTATCAATTCTAATAAACTCTAAATACTAAACTAAGGTGAACTTAAAACCAGAAACCAGTCAGTCGCATATAGCAAACCCCCAATCTACGGTTGCTCCCAAAGTCCACCTCCTCGATTTGGGATGATTTGTTGTCTCTTCAGGTATTCCACAGATGCAGGGTACATCACGTTGACTGTGGAGATTTAATCAGCTGCTCCCGAGGCTGCTGGGAGAGATTTCCCTTTCTCTTCTTTGTTCGCACAGCTCCCGGGATTCAACTTTGGATTTGGCCCCGCCTCTGCGTGTAGGTCGCCTGAGGGCATCTGTTCTTTGCTCAGACAGGACGAGGTTAAAGGAGCAGCTGATTCAGGGGCTCTGGCTCACTCAGGCCGGGGGGAGGGAGGGGTACAGATGCAGGGTGTGCCTGCGGCAGCAGAGGCCAGCGTGACGTTGCACCAGCCTGAGGAACGCCCTGTGTCCCCCCGGGGAAGTTGTCCCTGGATTATGGGACCCTGGCCGTGGCGGGCTGCACAGGCTCCAGGGAGGGGAGGTGTGGAGAGTGACCTGTGCTTGCACAGAGGCTTCTTGGTGGCAGCAGCAGCAGCCTTAGCGTCTCATGCCTGTCTCTGGGGTCTGCACTGATTGCTGCGCCTTGCGCCTGTCTCTGGAGCTCCTTTAAGCAGCGCTCTTAATCCCCTCTCCTCGCACACCAGGAAACAAAGAGGCAAGAAAAAGTATCTTGCCTCTTCGGCAGCTCCAGACTTTTTCCCGGACTCTCTCCCAGCTAGCTGTGGCGCACTAGCCCCTTCAGGCTGTGTTCACGCCGCCAACCCCAGTCCTCTCCCTGGGATCCGACCTCCGAAGCCTGAGCCTCAGCTCCCAGCCCCCACCCACCCCGGTGGGTGAGCAGACAAGCCTCTCGGGCTGGAGAGTGCTGGTTGGCACCGATCCTCTGTGCGGGAATCTCTCCACTTTGCCCTCTGCACCCCTGTGGCTGCGCTCTCCTCCGTGGCTCCAAAGCTTCCCCGTCGCCCACTCCCGTCTCCGCCCGCGAAGGGGCTCCTAGTGTGTGGAAACCTTTCCTCCTTCATGGCTCCCTCCCACTGGAGCAGGTCCCGTCCCTATTCTTTTGTCGCTGTTTTTTCTTTTTTCTTTTGCCCTACCCGGGTACGTGGGGAGTTTCTTGCCTTTTGGGAGGTCTGAGGTCTTCTGCCAGTGTTCAGTAGGTGAGCTGTAGGAGTTGTTCCACATGTCGATGTATTTCTGATGTATTTGTGGGAAGGAAGGTGATCTCCACGTCTTACTCCTCCGCTATCTTGAAGGTCTCCCTCCCGAGTGCTTCTCAATTGTTCTCCTGGCTCTGAGAAGAGATGTTTCATTCATCAGAAGAAGCGCTATGCATTTGATGTTTAAGGCTTCATTAAAAAGGTTGAACGAGCATTCTCTTTGTTTGCATATCCACATTAGATATTTCACAGATATTGAGAGGTTAGGGTGATAGTTTAATTCTGACTTTTTGTTTAATGAAGGAAAAATTACTGTAGGGTGTGAATAGAGAAAAGGGGGAAAATGAGCGTTGGTGTGCCCTTTTTAAAAAAGTTAAAGAATACCTAAACTTGTCAAAGGAATATATCAGGGTGGCTGGGTGGGTTGTGTGTTTTTTTTTTTTTTTTTGAGGGCAAGAGGGGATTCAAGATTGTTTTCAAACTGATGTTGCTACTCCAACTCTACCAATTCCCTCCTAAAGAGATTTTTATTCCAGTCACAAGGTTAAAGTGCCATGTTCACCACTAGGTGGCGACAACATGCCATCCACAGACTTGACTGTGTCCAGGTCAGCTAGAGCATGAAGAGCCAGGATGGAGGCAGCAACTGCTGTGGTCAGTTTCCTAAACTAATAAACCCTTTAGAAGGTAAAACTCAATGAAGACTTATGCATAGTCCTTTCAAAAAGATACTCTTGATAAATTGGAACATCTGCTTCCACCAGTAGATTGCTTTCACTAGTGGAGTGGACCTTCTACCTCTTGGATAAGCAGAATGAACAATTAAAATAATTTCTACAAAACTGTCTTACAGAAATGTGAGCTACCATTGACTCAAGTTATTATTTCAGGTTGACTACCTTTAGAAACATGATTCTCAATCCTGGGTGTGCCAAAGAATTACTTGGGGATTTTTTTCCCCCAGGAGGCTTTCCAGATATATGGGTAGAATCCACCCTCTGTGATAGCACAATAAATATTTACTGAATGCATGAGTGAATAAAAGAATACACAGGACAGGTAGGGAGTTGATGAGAACAAAGGGTACTGCCAGACTCTTTTGGCTGGACCATGCACTGGCCTGGAGAAAGCACAGCAAAGCTCCCAGCAGTGACAGCCATGGTGCTTCCAGAAAAGTTGCAGTTTGGGTAGTTGCAATAACCCTGAAGGACCTGGACACTAACAGACCTTGTCAAAAGTCAGTAGCTTGAGAGTTTCCCCAGAGAATACTGAGTTTATTAATATCTGGCACTAGGACTCTATATCCAAGTTGGGAAAAACAGCTCGTACGTCTAATCTATGGCTGGTAATCCTAGGGCAAATGTTAGCATCCTAGCCCTAAGATTTTCTAAGTGTTTGCTTTCTTTGAAGGCTGATCAGATTGGTCCCTGGGTGGCTGTGGAGCAGAGGAGGGCCACAGGGTGTAGCACAGGGTGACCTCTGCCCAGGATCGTATCTTGCCCCTTGGGGTAGGCTCAGAGCCCAGGCTGAATATCAGAAGCACCTGAGTAGGTTTGTAAAAATTCTGGAGCTCTGAAATAGGACCTGCAATTTGTTGGGATTTTTTTGTTTTTTATTTTTTTTATTTTTTTATTTTTTATTTTTTTTATTTTTTTATTTTTTATTTTATTTATTTATTTTTGGCTGTGTTGGGTCTTTGTTTCTGTGCGAGGGCTTTCTCTAGTTGCGGCAAGCGGGGGCCACTCTTCATCGCGGTGCGTGGGCCTCTCACTATCGCAGCCTCTGTTGTTGCAGAACACAGGCTCCAGATGCGCAGGCTCAGTAGTTGTGGCTCACGGGCCTAGTTGCTCCGCGGCATGTGGGATCTTCCCAGACCAGGGCTTGAACCCGTGTCCCCTGCATTAGCAGGCAGATTCTCAACCACTGCGCCACCAGGGAAGCCCCTGCAATTTGTTTTAAAAAGCCTTTCCTGGTAGGGTGATGCAGAGTCAGGGTTGGAAAAAAAAAAATCTCTGTGGAGCCAGGCCTCCAGCAAGATCTGCTCTGTAGCCAGGGGGTGCTGACTGTTCCTCCAGCACTCAGCTGCCCCGTCCCCTGTTCACACTGGGTTCACACAAGGCCTGATTTCAGTACCTCCACGTTGGCCTGAAATGTTACAGTATTGAAGGCAGACTTGACAGCTCAGCTGCTCGTTTATGATCAGCTGGGCATCATTTTCTTATTCTTAATAGCTGACATTAATTGAACAATTACATGTATTCTAACTATCCTATGAGATAGAAACTACTATTATCCTTATTTCACAGATGAAAGAATTGAGTGTTACAGAGAAGTCTTGGATGGACCACAGAGCTTAGAAATGGCAGAATTGTGACCAGAACCCAGTTGTTTGAAACCAAAGCTTCTGTTCAGCCAAACCTCCTCCAGAACACATTTCTGTTAGCTATGATGGAAGGCCTCGTGGAAGAACCTGATTGATAACTATACACATATACATGTAATATAAACAAAATCTTATGAAGCTTGGAAGCAATAATTGTGGAAGTGTAATAACTATTTTATCATTTCTAGATCTAGCAGGAAATAGATGCTACCTCCAAGCTGAATTATTGAGAAAAGTTTAATAGATGGTAAGGCTGTGGACAGGATTTTTAAAAAGCAACAAACAAAAAGTGGTCTAGTACCCTGGAGTGAGTAAGGGGGGCTTGGGGTGTTGGGAGGTGGGAGAGGGAGCATTTACTGGAACCAGGAGAGAGATAGAGCTGCACAGAGAGGGCGTCCTGACAGCGGCTGTGGCCTTTGGTACAGGGACCCACAGGGAAGCACCTGGGAAATAAATCCTCAACCCGACTCTTTACCTCTTCTTCTGCCTATGATCCCCCCTTGGCCAAAACACAGCCAGAAGGCAAGAGAGTCCATCAACGTATCCAGTTAGTGAGCCTTCCCTGAGGACACAGCAGGGTAGAGAGGGAACCTTGGGGAGGAAACAGGTGATACCCAGAAGATTTGTATGAACTTAAAATATGTCTGTAGACATTTGGGTTGAAAAATGAAAAGTATTACACTCCAAAATAATGATTAGCAATCAAAAATAAACAAAATTATCCTAGCAAGTACCTATTACAATGTGCATTTTAATTACATTACCTTCTTCAAACTTTAAAACACCCTTTCAAAGACATGCCTCGTTTACTGGGGCTCTGAAAAATGTGGTAACTTGGTTAAAGTATATGGCTAGTACCTGGCCAAGCTCAGTCTCTAACTCCAAAACCTATGATTTTTTTTTTCACTCTAAATCACCGAAAATGAACCAAACTGAATATGTGTAAGCCAATCATTTTATCTAGAAAGACCTAAAAAGATGGGAAGAAAAAATATAGTAAATATTTTTTAGATGAATCATTAATATTTAAGTTTTTATAATGGATCATTTAAATATAAAAAAATTATGTTGCTTAGTCTTATCTCATTTTTCTCTTTAAAACGAACTATTCCAACCCCATGGTGCACTTGAAAAAGTTAATAATTTGTTTACTCTGATGAATAATTTTAGATCCACCTAATTTGTTTTGTTGACTTTCACATCTCTACTCGGGTAGATGGAGAAAGGGAAGAAACAGAATCTGCATTTACATAGTGGCTGTGCATGAGCCACTTAGCATGAGCTCAGGTTGGGCTTTTTGAACTAGGATTCAAAAAAAAAAAAAAATAGGGAAGGGAAGAGCCCCTGGGCATTGTTGAAGACTGTAACTTCAGATGCAAGGAGGCCATCGCCTCTCCTTCTTTCATGTTGGCAGAAATGTGGCCATATCTCTGATTTTCAAGCATATTCTGATATAAAATATTCTGTTTCTCTCTTTCCATAAAGCACTGAAATGTTTCAGAAAATTCCTACATGAGTGTCCAAATTAAGCTTCCAAGATGAGGTCCGAAGTATTAAAGGGAGTGAAATGGCCAGCATCAAAAGCAAACCCTTTATTAGACTGTGTTGATTTTTAATTAGGAAAATAAAATGCACTATATTTGGGGCATAATTAAACCTTTTATTTTTAAGTTAGAAGTTTTTTGTTTTGAAATAATCCAGGGCGAGTTGCAGACTTGTTCTCAGTTTAGTCCTCCTCCACAGGATTATAGCTCAGACTTCATTTAGCCACTAGCTTTTGCATGTTATGCAACCCTGGGTCTTGTTGTTAGTGAGAACTGCCATGCGGCTCCATCGTGTCACATACTGTCATTCCTTGGACCAGAAAAGAAAATCAGGGCCACAGTTCTGCCTGACCACAGGTCTTCAACAATGCCCAGGGCTCTTACCTCCAGAAGTGCGATTGGCTGAGGAGCTTCCTATTTAGCCTAAGACAGGCACCCACTGCTCATCTCCAAGTGCCCTTCCTTTTGCTTTTACCACTTAGAGTCAGTTTGTGTTTTGTACTTATATATTTCCATTTTTTCCCAGGTATAGAAGTGAAAGAGTGCTGCAACTGTGTCCTCTGAGAAAAACTGGCAAAGATAAGCCAACCCTTGAAGATGCTATATTTGACCCTGATAGTGAAATCAAAAATGGTAAAGGATCCAATAGCAGCCTTGGAAGGGCAGCAGGTACAGGTAGCATTTCTCTCAAAGTGTGGTCTTTAGCATGAAGTAAGGTGATCCAAATAGATGGTTTTGAGCTGTGCTTTCCAAACCATTTGTGGTGAAAACCCCTACCTTCCCTCCCCAACTCCATCATGGACTGATCCTTTTGTAAAATATAATATAAATGAATTACTAGAAAAATGAAATAAAAAAACAAAGACATGCAAAATACTAGCCAGATTCAACAGACATATACTTACTCTGTCAAATTGCTATAAAAATTTCTAAACACTCTCAGTATTGGTATTTATCTCATCACATTGCTCCAGAGTTAAATGCCTTACTTTTATTTCAGCTTCATTCCTGCCAAGCACTGACACACAGCCAGCTCTATCCCAGGCAGAATAACCATGAAGGTCCAGAGAGCTTAGAAATTCTAGCCCAGCTGAGCCAAAATAAAATAAAAGTCTAGCCTTTTGTTTTTTAGAGACAATCTTGGCATCATAAGGAGAACTTTGAGAATTCAAAGAATTCCTTTAATTAACAATGGCATACTTCGTTCTTATAATAGCAACACTAGCTGACTCTATGATCTAAATTTGTTTCCTGTGTGAATGTACCAGGGGAGAATTTACCTTTGCAGTATGGTACACATACACCTGTGTGTAAAACCAGACTATTTTACTACCTGTTGGACCAAGGGCAGGTTATCTGAAATCTTCGATAGCCAGTTTTTTTAATGCCTTCCTCAAAGTGTCATTGTAAGTTTTCAATAAAAAAAAAGTCCATGTAAATTGATCATATATTAGTATCTGGCAGGTAGTAGGGTTACTTAAATATTAACTCTTGCCCCTATTTCCAGGGCTATCTCCCTAATATGCCCTAAAATAGCAAGCCAGCTGGCATCTATTATAATGGATTGTGGCCCCATTCTGATTAATTGGTACCCATGCCTTTCAGGTTTGATAAATATTCTGAATATTACCTCTGTCCATTATGTTCCTTGTGCAGAATCTATTCAAAGTTATAGTGGCAAGCATTATAAATTAATATATTATAAAATTATAAATTGGTATCTAGTTTATCAATTCTTCATTGGTGTGATTCATGTGAATCAGCCTTCAGAGTCTAATCAAACTTAGGCATACTAATAAAATCAAGTTCTTGAACTTGCAAAGCTGAGACGTTTCTAGACCAAAGATAACCTCGTCATACCACAGCATCCCATGGAGACAGGATTCGACATTCCCCTGGATCTACTCTCTAACCATCTTACCTGATAACGTGAAACACGAGGAGAGGCCGGGTGGAGCAGCAGGCACGGGAAGCGCTGATCCACTCTGAGCGCCACATTCTCCCTGTGCCAGGAAGACAGTTCCCTCTGAATACGGAGCGGACTTTTGCAACGGAGCAGTGGTCTGCGCCTACTTCTGGTGCTAACATTCTGGAATCTTACTCCATGTTTTACCGAGACAAGTCCTGAGGGGAACTCTGGAAGCAAAGCGAGAACAAATCAATGTACCTGACTTAATGCCATGCAGCGCACCCGGAGCCATCTTTGCCTTCTTTCCAAGGCCATGATCCTGCCTTCTGGTCCTTAGGCAGCACGCTTCCCATTGTTGTGATGGTTTGTGGCTTGTCCTCTGCAAGAAACAATCCCTAGACCCATGTCAGTAATGAAGAACTGTCGAGCCTTGGTGCCTTGAAATTATTTTCAACTCGTCCTTAGCCAGATACATGGCAAAACCAATTTCCCTAACTGTTCTGTTTTTTCTTAAGGGGAGCTCAAGAGGGGCACAAAACAACTTGGATTTATACTTTTTCCACAATTCCTGATCTCCTTGAACGGAAATTCTCATCAGCCAGCACACTCGCCTGGTGAGCTGAGCACAATGGAGAGTTTATGTGGAGCAGATGTGAAGCCCTTGCCTTATTATGAAAAATCTGCTCTGCGTTCTTTTCCTAGGCAGGGTTTGCGTGGAGAAGAAAATTTTTGAAACTGCCAAGCATAATCTCACACAGCAGTTCTGAAAACTGGCACAGCATGCTTGAAAAAGGATTAGCAAAATCTTCACCTGTCAGGGTACAGCTGCAGAAACCCCATCTCAACCCTGCTTTCCAGCTTGGCCCCATCCTGGCATGGCTTGGCATAGCGGAAAGATTAAAGGATGAGTTTCAGCTTGCAGCTGGTTGTTTGACTTACCACCTGAGTTTGGAGTGTTTGAAAAAACAAAGATCAGAGTAAAACTCCACCCTTAAGGTTTGGTTTGCTAAGGCAGAACAAAAGCCATTGTGATTCTAGTGACTAGCAGTTGTATGCCGTTGGGTACTACAACCGCATAACTATTTCTGCTATTAAGAATGATTCAGCAATAAACGGAGGTCCATTTCCCTGTGCACACAAAGGCTCTTTTCTTACTTTCTTAACCTTAGAGGTATCACTTACTGTAATTTTCATTTACTGAGTGTTCGACAGTTTAATGGGCACTTCTACACACAGTACTTCACTTCGGCTTCACAACAAGCCCTGAAGACAGTATAATTTCCTCTCATTGTGAAGTTCAGAGCATTTAGTGTCTTTTCATGAGCACTTACCCGTCACTGCTAGAGATGACAGTCAAACCTTGCTCTCCTGACTCCACTAAGTATTCTCACTCCCCTGCTGTCATTATGAGACTGGGTGATGCGAGTCCTGGCTGGGGTCCATGATAGAAGGCTGTTACTGAGAGTGAGGGATCAGAGCTGTGAGAGAGGAGGGCTGACAACCTGAAGCTAATGTGACCCTGTCCACCACACACACTCACATCACAGCACCTGTGTAGTGATGCAGGTGCACAGACGGTGACCAGCTCAGCTCCATTTTATTTTTTAGATCAGGTGCTATAAGGTGTCCTGGCTTTAGTACTGAAAAGCCTGTGACTTGGAAACCCCCTCAGTCATGGGCAAACCAGGATGGCTGGTCACCCCCCATATGGATAATATTCTGCCTCTTTGTTTCCACCTAAATTTCTGGTAGCACCTCTAGGTTCAGAAGATTCTTAGCCCCAAACTCTTAGGAAATTCTAGAGGCTTCTGGGAACACACAGTGGATCTCAACAAGACAGTTTTTACTGAGCCTGGACTCTGGGTCATTTTGCCCCAAGTGGTTACATTTTAAATATTTTAAAAATTTAAACCCTTGGTTACCAATGGGAACCAAGTTAATAACAATGATATTTTCTCCTAATTATGAAACAGGCAGTATAGGAAGTGCTTTTGATCCTCACTGCTAATCTTTGACACATAATGTGGTTATTATTACTCCCATTTTACAAATGTGGTATTGAGGTCATACGTATTCAAGCAAAGCTCCAGACCCTGAACCAGGTGTATTTGACTCCAAAGCCCATATTCCTGCAGCACATTTCTCAAAGTTCTTCCATGTCCCCTGTACCCTGTCCCATGCAAATTGGAATTGCATGGCTACTTTGAGATCAGCACCTTTCTTTAGAGGCTCCTGGAAACTTTGGAGTGGAACCAGGCTCACAGCATTTTGGAGATACGGTACCCTGAGAGACGTGGCCCCAGAATGTCACAGAAATACTGTAAAAAGAGTTTACAGGGGAGATTCAGCTGGTTCTCTAAACCAAAAATTAGGACTAACAACATGCTATATCATGCAACATGACCATGAACTTTTTTATCTCAACTTTTTTTTTTTAATAGGTTACCTTCCAAATTTCAGTTTTTGACATTTTAACATCCAATCATTTCTCCTGGAGAAGGGATTAGGGCCATAAAGATTTATACAGATATTAAACCTTATTGGACACACTATTTTCTTGTAAAATTTTATTTTTTAGATTAGGTGCTATAAGATTTTGTCAAGGCCTTATGAAGGAGTTTACCAAATGAGTACTTCTTTGTTTGTGCTGATACCACCCATATTGGTACTCTTTTGCCTTTGTTCATAAGTAAACAACTATTTGTTGCTGAGATAAACTTTGGTTTCTTTGGTTTGAAAATTAAAACTCAAAATAGCTGTTTGGTCCACACCTGCTTAACTCTATCTGGTAATACCTGTAAAACATGCTGGGTTTCTTCAGTGTTTTGCTGCTAAAAAAATGGTGTTCACAGTCAAGGCTGATCGACTGGTAGTGCTTTTACCTGGTGGATTTAATTTGGCCAGTGAGTTAGAATGACTAATTCTAATTGCTAATTCTATTTTCTTTCTTCATGGACTTTATTTTTTTTTTCCTTTTCTTTTCTAAAAAAATATAAGCAATCCCACTCCTGGGCATATATCCAGACAACACTGTAATTCAAAAAGATACATGCACCCCATGTTCATACCAGCACTATTCACAATACCCGAGACATGGAAACAACCTAAATGTCCATTAACAGATGAATGGATAAAGATGTACTCCAGGGACTTCCCTGGTGGTCTAGTGGTTAGGAATCTGCCTTCCAATGCAGGGGACGTGGGTTCTATCCGTGGCTGGGGAATTAAGATCCCACATGCCGCAGGGGAACTACTGAGCCTGCGTGCTCTAGAGTCTGCATGCCACAACTTGAGAGCCTGCGTGCCGCAATTACTGAGCTTTTGCACCACAACTAGAGAGAACTTGCATGCTGCAACGAAAGACCCTGCATGCCACAATGACGATCCCGCATGCCACAGCTAAGACCTGAAGCAGACACATAAATAAATAAATAAATAAATAAATAAATAAATAAATAAATAAATAAATAAATGTGGTCCATATATACAATGGAGTATTATTCAGCCATAAAAAAGAATGAAATAATGCCATTTGCAGCGACATGGATGGACCCAGAGATTATCATACTAAGTGAAGTAAGTCAGAAAGAGAAAGATAAATACAACATCATATCACTTATATGTGGAATCTAAAATATGGCACAAATGAACCTATCTATGAAACAGAAACACACTCACAGACATAGAGAAAAGACTTGTGCTTGCCAAGGGGGAGGGGAGGTGTGGGAGGGATGGATTGGGAGGTTGGGGTTAGCAGATGTAAGCTATTACATATAGAATGGATAAACAAGGTTCTTCTAACTGCTAATTCTGAATTAGGCATATAGATTTTAAATTGGACCTACAACACTTACTATATTGCATTGAGAGAGAGATCTGTGGGCAAAGCTTATACAAGCTTTTCAAAAGAAAGTTTTGTTCATACCTGTTGTCTGAAAAAATATTTCATGATCTGAACAGCTTTGAAGACTTAGAAAACCTGCCCCACTGATTGACTCCACAAGAGTAAAATGTCCTTTGTGTAGAATAAATTTACTTGGAGGTAAGTCTGCCAGTGCACCCCCAAATAGTGTAAAAAATAAAATCCATCCTGGACACTCTCCTATCAATACAGTCAGTAGATCCAGGAGATTCTAGTATCAGTGCATCTTATTTTAAGAAATAGTGGCTTGAAGTATTTAAACAGCTACTTCAGAAGAGTGAAGCACTTGCCCCAATAAAAGCCCTTTGGCATCTGAGAGCCAGTATACAGGCTGGACTTCAGTTCCCCTTCTGCTCTGCACTGCGTGACTTTGTGCCACGCACAACCTGTACAAGCCGTGTATGTAACGGTGACTTGGGTTCAGACCATAATCTGTCTACGTGCAGAGCTAACAAGTTTTACATATCTGTCTATCCCCCAAATATCTATAAACTATAGTTATCCATATCTATGTTCTATATACCCCCAACTCCTCTTTCCAAATTTTGACCTTCTATTCCAATTTGTTTACATTTTCTTGGCCTTATTTTCATTTATGTTTAATTACATGTTTTCCACAAACTACACCATGTCTTTGTGGCATGAAGTAGAGCATCAATAAATACACACACACATCCCTAAAATCAGCTGCGCCTTGCAGAGCAGCTAAAGAAGCACATAGTACGTTTTTACTGAGTTGAGTTGAGCTGAACTAACCTGACATGTTTTTATATTCCCAGATATAAGGTGGATAAGAAAGCTTTCAGTCATTTTCAATAGGTTTGATTATCCTGTCTTTGTTAGAGCTCTACCCATGGTTTGATCATTATAAGTTACTGTATTTCTTTTCACAACTTGATCTGTAAATGGTGGGGCTCATGGGCCATTGGAAAGTCTTGAAGGCTATGAGTCATATCGCTAAAGGTGGAACTTTTGAGCCAGACTATTTAACTGAAGGCACAAGATGCTGTTATTTACAGCAGACGGAGCCAAATATCAGGCAGAAAAAGTCTCTGTTTACTAATATACAGAACGAACAGAAAGACAGGATGGGCACCACTGGAAAAGTAAGCAGAACATTTCTGTATCCTCATTATGATCTAATAATGTGGGACTGATTGTTAGAACTTGGAATACCTTAACGTAATTAAATACTTGGGGTTATTTCTTGGGGAATTAAATGCCTGTTGAGCAAGCATACACTTGGTGGGGGGGACACTGGGTTGGAGTTTCAGATAATGCTAATAGAAACAGGATAAAACAGCAATATTAAGGTTTTTCAGTAAGACATTGGGGGAAAATGGAGAAATTTGGTTTCTATTGACATTATTAATAATTTAATTTCAGGATAGCTGGGCATTTGTGCTGGTAAGCAAAATGTTTCCATAAATTGACTTTCAATAGCACGCATTACATTCACTTCTGTAGTTCACTGGGTAACCAAGGTCTCATTCTCAGCCGTTAGAAAAGATTTTCCTGCTGTTGACAATGGAAAAATGCTAATTCTGGAATGCAAAGTGGACAAGAAAGTATCATGCTTTTAAGATTTATTAAGGGTACAGTTTTCATAAAAATACAAGTTAAAAAAATCTTTAAAAACCAAGAATGCATTGTAGGTAACGTATGTTTATTCTTTTAAAACAGAGTTGGCATTAACCTCGAAAGAGTTTTGGCATTTTTTTCATTTGCAGGTTGGTCAGTATAGTTGCTTGCTTGAAATGGGTATGCAATTGTTTATAGTGTTAGGTGCTTTCATTTGTTTGTTTTGTTTTTGTTTAAACAACTTTGCATTTAGCCTACCTTAAGGTTTTGGAGAAATGAAGATGACATTTGAAGTCTGGGTGATGTGACAAGTGAGGAGGCCCTATGATGTTAGAATTTGAAATAATTCTTTCTGGAACGGAATAGAACTAGAATAAAAGCATTCTAGTTTGGGTCAAGGACCCAGCAAAACTAGCTTAATCGGGGAATTAATTTTGGACTTTAGAAGCTAGCAACTCTACCCATAGAAATTAATGAATCTTAGGGTTGGAAGGAATCTTAAAAATTTGCAACTCCATCCAACCAACAGATGCTTGAGTTCTAGTTGTGCTACCTCTATAAAGTGGATATCTAGCCATTATTAGAACATTTCCCATGATGGAGAGCTCTGTAACCTAAAGGCAGCAGTTTCCAGTTAAAATTAGTGACACAATATATAATTTAAGATATAGCATAAAAGCTATACTATTTTGATATAGAGATATGCATGCAATAGTGTGGTTTGCATTAGAGTTCTATATTGCTCAAGTTGCTTTAGGGTTTCAGTCGAATCACAGGAAAGGAGGGATTCTCTTTACACTGGGGATTGCTTTTTTCTCTTTTTATAATAAATGTTTTCTTTTTCATTAAAAAAGTAAAAGATAATTGTTTAGTTTGCTAGGGCTGCCATGACAAAGTACCACAGAATGGATGGCTTAAACAACAGAAATTAATTCCCTCACAGTTCTGGAAGCTGGAAGTCTGAGATCAAGGTGCTGACAGTAACTTCTGAAACCTCTCTTTTGGCTTGCAAATGGCCATCTTCTCTCTGTGTTTTCACATGGTCTTAGCTCTGTATATATCTGTGTCCTAATCTCCTCTGCTTATAAAGACACCAATCATATTGGATTAAGGACCACTCGAATGACCTCGTTTTAACCTCTTAAAAGACCCTATCTCCAAATACAGACATTCCGAAGTACTGGGGGTCAGGACTTCAACATGTTAATTTTGGGGGAACACAATCCAGCCCGTAACAATAATCATTCCAGAAAATTTGGATAATCTGAAAATATGAGAAGAAAAAATCAATAATTGTCTTATATCTTAAAGACTACCATTGATTTTTTTGTTTGTTTTTATTTCCCTCCTTATATTTTTCCATCCATATTTTATGTAGCTGTACTCGTACAATATTTAAGTATTTTTATCCTATTTTTCCAACTTAATATAAGCATTTTCCAAATTTATAACAATTTATAAACTTTGTAAATGTCTAATTTCTAGATTTACAATTCATTTACTCATTTCTCTATTATTATCTACATATTTGTTTACACATATTGTTTACATATTTCCCTTTATAACTAGTGCTGTGATGACCTCTAATATATACTAATATTTTTCTGAATTTACAATTTCCTTAAGTTAGGTTTTTTTAAATGGAATTACCAGGTGAAAGTGTCAAAATATTCTTAAGTAGGGTACAAAGTTTTAGTTTTATAAGATGAGTGAGTTCTGGAGATTTAATGTATAGCATAGTGATGATAGTTAACAATATTGTATTGTACACTTGAAATTTGCTAAGAGGACAGATCTTAAATTAAACCTTAACACACACACATGAACAAACACATGAAAACACAACAGTAACTAGGTAGAGGTAATGGATAAGTTATTTAGCTTGACTATGGTGATCTTTTCACAATGTATACATATATCAAAACATCAAGTTATATTCCTTAAACATATACAATTTTTATATGGCAAAGATATCTCAATTAAGTTGCTAAACAAAATGTGACTACCCACAGGAAAAAAGAACCATTTTAGTATCCTGATGTATACTGCAAATTATTTTCCAAAGGTGTTGACATGAATGGCACTGCCCATTTCAGCACCCCTTTGACAATACGTAAGTAAAAAATCATTATTGACTTAACAGAGAATTATCTCATTACTTTTATTTTTAAAAAATTTATAACCAAGGAAAACAAACACTTCACTATATATTTATTAATTTGTATTTTCCTCTTTATGTTCTTTGCGTGTATCTCCAGGTAGGAGTAAAATATGTGGGAAGACAGAAGAGGTAGGAGTGGAAGTTTTAATGCTTTCCCTATCAATTCGATTATGCATTGTATATATCAAAAATGTTAACTCGTCATTTTTGCTTTAAGCTTTTTTCCCTCAGACTACTTGCTTGAATTACTTACATTTGGAAGACTTATTTACTGTTTCTCAACACACAAAATTTTCATTCTTAGATGTTTCCTTTATGACTTTTTCTATCATCCTCAAGCATAAAAGTTTCTCCATTCTCCATGTATTTGATATTTATGTCTTTACTTATCGATAAAATAGTTTGACTTTAAATCTCAACTATTAATCCAGCAGGAACTTGTGTGGGATTGTGGTGTGAGATTTCTAACTTCGAGATTGGCCCACATTGCACTGTGACCCATGACATTTGCCTTGCAGAGGCAGAGGGTGAATGTTAAAGTCACTGATGGCTTTCAGCCTCTCATCTATTTCCAGCATATCATTTCTCACACTTAATCACTTGCAAAAGAGCCATGTAACCATCCATCTAAAGGAGATCTCTAGGAGTGGTATGTTAGTCGACAAGTAAGATGAGAGATAACGCATTTTGTATCTGAACAAATTAATTAAAATATTTTATACGATTCCTAGACAGATTTGAAGATGGGAAAACAAGAAAAATCTCTCCCTGTCTCCTTCTCCCTCTCTCTCTCTATCTCTCCCTCCACCCCTCACTGATTTCAATAATGTCAGCAAACTTACTTAATTGAATAACTATACCAAAACCAACTGAACAGCTGGAGGCTACTCACTGAGGATCTCCACCCCTTAGTTTTACCCCTTTGCTTTACTGTGCTTCAAAGTGGAATTTTTTTTACAAATTGAGTTTGTGGCAACACTGCGTCAAGCAAGTCTATCAGTGCCATTTTTCCAATAGTATTATTTTTTAATTAAGGTATGTACATTGTTTTTTTTAAACACAATGCTATTGCATACTTAATAGACTACAGTATAGTGTAAACATAATTTTTATATGCACTGGAAAACCAAAAAATTTGTGACTCACTTTAGTGTGATGCTCTAGAACCAAACCTGTAATATCTCCAAGGTATGCCTCTACTTTTAAGAAATTCTTGCATGTGGCATGAGCTCAATTCACATTCGTCTATTTCAGCCTTTAATGTTAATTACCAATGCCTCATATCATGATGTTTTCCCTCTAGGTGACAAAGTCATCCCCCTCTTTCCGCCTCAGTGTAGAGAATGCAATGCTTGTCGCGACCCAGATGGCAACCTTTGTATAAGGAGTGAGTAGGTTTCAGTCACTTTTCTCTAATGCCATTTAGTTGTTCCTGTGCTAATTTTTGAATTGAATTAATATGATCATTTGATGTATCAAATAGCGTTACTGGTCATGGAGTCCTCGCTGATGGCACCACCAGATTTACATGCAGGGGCAAACCAGTCTAACACTTCATGAGCACTAGTACATTTACTGAGTACACGGTGGTGGATGAAACTTCCGTTGCTAAGATCGATGATGCAGCTCATTCTGAGAAAGTCTGTTGAATTGGATGTGGATTTTCCACTGGATATGGGACTGCTATTAAAACTGGCAAGGTAAGCAGCAGGGTGGGCTAGTTCCTTCTTTTTTATTTTTTAAAATTTTTTTTTTGAAAAACTGAAGCTTTTGGGGAAAAACACTTTTGAAAACATCTCATGTACAGACTGTTTCTACACAATGCCAAATCAACTGGAAGAAAAAAATTCAGATTCGAAATTTTATTTCTAAATAAGCGCTCCCATTTACAATTGCAACAAAAAGAATAAAATACCTAGGAATAAACCTACCTAAGGAGACAAAAGTCCTATATGCAGAAAATTATAAGACACTGATGAAAGAAATTAAAGATGGTACAAACAGATGGAAAGATATATCATGTTCTTGGATTGGAAGAATCAACATTGTGAAAATGACTATACTACCCAAAGTAATCTACAGATTCAATGCAATCCCTACCAAAGTACCAATGGCATTTTTCACAGAACTAGTACAAAAAATTTCACAATTTGTATGGAAACACAAAAGACCCCGAATAGCCAAAGCAATCTTGAGAAAGAATAACAGAGCTAGAGGAATCAGGCTCCCTGACTTCAGACTATACTACAAAGCTACAGTAATCAAGACAGCATAGTACTGGCACAAAAACAGAAATATAGATCAATGGAACAGGATAGAAAACCCAGAGATAAACCCACACACATATGGTCACCTTATCTTTGATAAAGGAGGCAAGAATATACAATGGAGAAAAGACAGCCTCTTCAATAAGTGGTGCTGGGAAAACTGGACAGCTACATGTAAAAGAATGAAATTAGAACACTCGCTAACACCTAACACAAAAGTAAACACAAATGGATTAAAGACGTAAATGTAAGGCCAGACACTATCAAACTCTTAGAGGAAAACATAGGCAGAACACTCTATGACATAAATCACAGGAAGATCCTTTTTGACCCACCTCCTAGAGAAATGGAAATAAAAACAAAAATAAACAAATGGGACCTAATGAAACTTAAAAGCTTTTGCACAGCAAAGGAAACCATAAACAAGATGAAAAGACAACCCTCAGAATGGAAGAAAATATTTGCAAATGAAGCAATGGACAAAGGATTAATCTCCAAAATATACAAGCAGCTCATGCAGCTCAATATACAAAAATCAAACAACCCAATCCAAAAATGGGCAGAACTAAATTGACATTTCTCCAAAGAAGATATACAGATTGCCAACAAACACATGAAAGGATGCTCAACATCACTAATCATTAGAGAAATGCAAATCAAAACTACAATGAGGTATCACCTCACACCAGTAAGAATGGCCATCATCAAAATATCTACAAACAATAAATGCTGGAGAGGTTGTGGAGAAAAGGGAACCCTCTTGCACTGTTGGTGGGAATGTAAATTGATACAGCCACTATGGAGAACAGTATGGAGCTTCCTTAAAAAACTAAAAACAGAACTACCATACGACCCACCAATCCCACTACTGGGCATATACCCTTAGAAAATCATAATTCAAAAAAAGTCATGTACCACAACGTTTATTGCAGCTCTATTTACAATAGCCAGGACATGGAAGCAACCTAAGTGTCCATCGACAAATGAATAGGTAAAGAAGATGTGGCACATATATACAATGGACTATTACTCAGCCATAAAAAGAAACAAAATTGAGTTGTTTGTAGTGAGGTGGATGGACCTAGAGACTATCATACAATGTGAAGTAAGTCAGAAAGAGAAAAACAAATATCGTATGCTAACACATATATATGGAATCTAAAAAAACAAACAAAAAAAATGGTTTTGAAGAACCTAGGGGCAGGACAGGAATAAAGACGCAGACGTAGAGAATGGACTTGAGGACACGAGGAGGGGGAAGGGTAAGCTGGGATGAAGTGAGAGAGTGGCATGAACATATATACACTACCAAACGTAAAATAGATAGCTAGTGGGAAGCAGCCGCATGGCACAGGGAGATCAGCTCGGTGCTTTGTGACCACCTAGAGGGGTGGGATAGGGAGGGTGGGAGGGAGACGCAAGAGGGAGGAGATATGGGGATACATGTGTACGTATAGCTGATTCACTTTGTTATACAGCCGAAAGTAACACACAAAAATTATACTCCAATAAAGATGTTAAAAAGAATAAATAAAATAAAATTAATATTTTGTTTCACAAAATAAGTATCAATGCTGGTTTGTTAGTTTATTAGGGCTGTTGTAGCAGAATACCATAGACTAGGGGGCTTAAACAAAACAAATTTATTGTCTCACATTCTGGAAACTAGAAGCCCGAGATCAAAGGGTCGGCAGGATTTGTTCTTTCTGAGGGCTGTGAGTGAAAGATCTGTTCCAGGCCTTTCTCCTTGGCTGTCTTCTCTCTATGTCTCTTCGTATCACCTTCCTTCTATGCCAGTCTTTTTTGTCCAAATTTCCCCTTTTTAATAAGGACACCAATTATATTGGATTAGGGCCCACCTAATTACCTTATTTTAACTTGATTACCTCTGCAAAGACCCTATCTCCAAATAAGATCACATTCTGAGGTACTGGGGGTTAAGACTTTAACATATGAATTTGCAGGTTTGGGCGGGGGGACACAATTCAACCTATAATGGTTGGCATATAGTATGAAAACATGAATGCATTTTTTTTAAAGATTTATTTTATTGATTAATTGATAGATTGATTGCTATGTTGGGTCTTTGTTTCTGTGCTAGGGCTTTCTCTAGTTGTGGCAAGCGGGGGCCACTCTTCATCGCGGTGCGCGGGCCTCTCACTATCGCGGCCTCTCTTGTTGCGGAGCACAGGCTCCAGACGCGCAGGCTCAGTAATTGTGGCTCACGGGCCTAGCTGCTCTGCGGCATGTGGGATCTTCCCAGACCAGGGCTCGAACCCGTGTCCCCTGCATTAGCAGGCAGATTCTCAACCACTGCGCCACCAGGGAAGCCCCCATGAATGCATTTTTAAGAGTGATTATTTGGATTCAATTTATGTCACTCTTAATGAATCAAAGAAGTGAGTAGAATAACACACAGTTCATAAATAGTAAAACCATTCCCACAAGCAGTCTCCATACTGTGGTGGTCTCATCCAACTCCGAAGTCTTAAAAATTACCTATATGTTAGTTGACTCCAAATTTATATCTCAAACTCTCTCTGAACCCCAAATTCTTTTGTCCAACTCCTTACCTTACCTCTCCCTTTGAAGGTCTCACAGGTATCTCAAACTGAATATGTATAAAACAGAATTCTTAATTTTCTTCCTCCCTACTGCCCAAACATATTTATGCTCACTCAAATTTTCTTCACCCTTGATCTTCCCTCTCCATTACCTTATATGTAATCCAGCAGCAAGTCCTGTTAATTTTACCTACAAGGTATATTTTAAATCTTTCCATTTTCTTCAACTCACTACCATCATCATATCTTGACAGATGCAATGGCCTCCCTTTTGTAGTCTTCATTACTCCTCTTGACCATCTCCAATAATTCTCCATTTACAAGCCAGAGGAATTTTATAAAACATAAATTGGTCTGCATTACTTCTTTGCCAAAAATCCTTCAGTAGCTTCCATACTTGGAACAATCTCGTCTCCTCCACTATGATCCACTCACACTCACTCGCCTCTCTTGAGATCTGTAAGCCTGCTGAGCTGTTCCTACATGAAGACATTTACACAAGCTATTCTGATTGTCTGGAACACTCATCTACCGAGCCCTTGTGTAGGTGCTTCATTAACATTATTCTCAGATTAAAGATAACCCACTTGGGGCTTCCCTGGTGGCGCAGTGGTTGAGAATCTGCCTGCCAATGCAGGGGACACGAGTTCGAGCCCTGGTCTGGGAAGATCCCACATGCCGCGGAGCAACTGGGCCCGTGAGCCACAATTGCTGAGCCTGCCCATCTGGAGCCTGTGCTCCGCAACAAGAGAGGCTGCGATGATGAGAGGCCCGCGCACCACAATGAAGAGTGGTCCCCACTTGCCACAACTGGAGAGAGCCCTCGCACAGAAACGAAGACCCAACACAGCCAAAAATAAATAAATAAAATTAAATTAAAAAAAAAAAGATAACCCACTTGCTCAAATAAGTTGTGTTTTTTTTTTTCTGTCTACTCCATCTAGGCAGGAACCTCTTTCCATTATTCAAGGCTACACGATTGCTTCATTAACAGTATGTGTCCCAAATCTCAAATTCTTATTATACCTTTAGTCTTCATTAGACCACAAGCTCCAAGAAGGTATGGACCAAGTCTCTATTCACTACAGTACTTAGCAAGGAGCCTGGACATAGTAATGACTTAATAAATAATAGTTGGAAAAAAAGAGATGTATGAATGAATAAGGAAAGGGATGTCCAAATATGTGGAAGAATAAAAAGGTGAGGAGCTTGTGGAAAATATACATATGGGCGTTGAAGCAGATTTATCCCAGACATAGGTTCAAGACAGGTCTGAGATCTATGAATGTATTACATTAGCATGCATGTACATGTCAATGACATATGTTAGTAACCACTTGCTTTTAAATTTCTTTGGAAAATCTTGGTGCTGGAACATTCCTCGAGACCTTCCACTAAGAATTTTCTACCAAGACAGAGGTGAGAGAAGGGACATTGGATATGGTTTTATGTTAGTATTCTAAGTTTTTTATTGTACTTGATATATTGGTACCATATTAGTACTTGGCTAATATATTATTAACCAAGACATTCTCCACTTTTAGGTATAATTTTTTACTGGAAGCTATATCTTAAGGCAAATTACTTGAATGAACACATATTCTTGCCTTTGCCTATTTGAAAATAGGTCAAACTAACAGTATGAGGATGTGTTGGTGTCCCCCAAGACACTCTTTTGATTTGATGATTCACTAGAAGGATTTATAAAACTCAGAACAGTTATTATACTCATAGCTACAGTTTGTTACAGTGAAAGGATACAGATTAAAACCAGCAAAGGAAAAAGCCACATAGGGTAGAGTCCAGGAGAGACCAGGTACAAGTTTCCAGTTGTCCTCTCCCAGTGGGGTCACATGGACAGAGCTTAATTCTCCCAGCAACAATGTGTGACAACACATATTAAGTGTTGCCAACCAGGGAAGCTCACCCAAGTCTGGTGTTTAGGGTTTCTATTGTGGGAACAGTCATGTAGGCACACAGCACACACAGGACTGACCTCAGCTACTCAGACTCCAGTAGCATCAGGAGTTAAGCTGATGGATCAAAGCCCCAGACATATGAAAACAGGGATTCACCGTAAGTCACACTGTTAGCATAAACTATCTGGAGTAGCCCAATGTCTCAGATGTACAAAGACACTCTTAGTGGACAGGATATTCCAAGGACTCAAAAATTATCTCCCAAGAGCTGGTTAAGGTCCTAAAGCTCTTTGGAATAGTGAAATTTAAGTATTTATTAAAGATCATGAAGGGGATCAGAAGAGTAAAGAAAAATAATACTGAAAAGTGGAAGCTTACTATATTTTAAAATACAAAATAATAAAATATTATTTAAAATAATAAAAAATTTTAAGTGACCTAAAATTGACACTCTTATTTTAGACTATAACTTTCTTCTATAATAATGATATGGATAATTCACTATAGATATTAATCTCCAGTTCCCATTCTGTAGAACAAGAAGGTTGGGAAGGAAGAGAAGTTTTTTTTGTTTTTGTTTTTGTTTTTCAGGTGGGGGGACATCTGAAGTTAGCAAGAGACTGGGGCCATGATCCACTTAAAGGCTTAGAGTCAGGGTGACAGGAAGGTCAAAAATTACAACTTTCCAGATGGGTGATGGAGTCCTAGGGAGAAGTCTTTAGAGGCACAGTTCCCAGGTGGTCAGAAATATCACACTTCAGGGCCACCACAGCCTAAGGCTTGCTAGAGATTAAATAAGGAAGGCTGAAAGAGGTCCCAGAAGACAGTGCTAGAATCATAAAATTCTAGATTTAGAATCCAACCATCAACAAAAAATTTCATCTCAGATCTAGATAATAAAGCTAGCAGATAAACTAGTAGAAAAGGTAGAGAACGCCCAGTTTCGTTTCTGGCATAAAATGCTGACCACAAAGAATCCATCAATAAAGTTTGCTGCATAAATGAGTGAATGACTGAATGATACTTGAGAGAATGGCCACACTAACTTCAGAGCTCCAAATTCAGGAAATGAACTGAGGGGTTAGGACGCCGTAGCTGAAACTACAGCACCTCTGTACCCACTTAAATATCTGCTTATAAATTCAGACATTTCAAAACACATGCATACATAGACCTCCACACACAGGCTATTTCTTCAGGTAATTCCTGCAAAGGAGGACAAAACTGGAGAATCAGGACATCTGACAACACACCCTGCTCATACATAAGCCTTTGCATGTTAAAAAGAAAACGAAAAAAAAAAAAAAAAAAAAAGGAAGGAAGAAAGGGAAGAAGGGAGGGAGGAGAAAAAAGAAAGGAAAAGAAGACAAAAATGATCACAATAAGTTCCATACCCTTTTCGTGGGTTTCCTGGTTTTCAGGTCTCCCTGATCCCTGCTATGAAACAGGATTAGGACTCTACTAGCAGGAAAATGACTTTTGGCTAGAACCTTCTTTACCATAGCACAGTACAGGATAAAAATCCCCCAATTGATTTAACTACATTTCCTTCCTGGAGCTACAGATGGATCATCTAATTGCAACATGGAAATTCAACTTCAATGAAAAAACAATTTATTTACAAATGACTCAGGGTTATGGTTATTAAGAAAATGCTAGTTATACCAAATCTAAAACAGATTTAGCATGGTTTTGTGGAGAAGAGTAATAGAGATCCAAGTGCTTATTTAATCCTGTTATGAGGTTAGATGAGGTTATGGGTGGTGTCCAAGAAGGCTGCAAAAGCTCCCACAACAAAGGCCTGAATGATGTAACTTTTTATCAAAGGTTTCCATTTATCTGCAAAATATTGATTTTGTTCCTTTTCTGTTCTCAGACATTCTGCTGTTTCTAGCTCTCTTTGTGGCATTCTCACAAGAACAAGTCATCCAGTCCTAATAACTCATCATAGTGATCTTCTGAATTTTGTGTTCTAATATTGGAGATACTTTGCAGGTTCCACATTTTAACCCTAGGTCTAACATTTACAGGAACTTGTCTCTCCACAGGTCACCTGTGGTTCGACTTGTGTGGCCTTTGGCCTGGGAAGAGTTGGCCTTTTGGTCATCATGGGCTGTAAGTCAGCTGGTGCATCCAGGATCATTGGGATTGACCTCAACAAAGACAAATTTGAAAAGGCCGTGGCTGTCAGAGCCACTGAGTGCATCAGCCCCAAGGACTCCACCAAGCCCATCAGTGAGGTGCTGTCAGAAATGACAGGCGAGGCTTCCCTGGTGGCGCAGTGGTTAAGAATCACCTGTCAATGCAGGGGACACGGGTTTGAGCCCTGGTCCGGGAAGATCCCACATGTGACGGAGCAACTAAGTCCGTGCACCACAACTACTGAGCCCATGAGCCACAACTACTGAGCCAGTGCACCTAGAGCCCATGCTCCACAACAAGAGAAGCCACCGCAATGAGAAGCCCGTGAACTGCAATGAAGAGTAGCCCCCACTCATCACAACTAGAGAAAGCCTGCATGCAGCAACGAAGACCCAAAGCAGCCAAAACTAAATAAATAAAATTAATTTATTTAAAAGAAGAAAAGAAAAGAAATGATAGGCGACACTGTGGGCTACAGTTTTGAAGTTACTGGGCATCTTGAACCTATGGTGAGAGCCAAGATTAGAGGAGCCACACAATACCCAAGCTACCTTGATCGCACAGGGTAAACTCATTTTCCACAGCTTTACTGAAAGCGACTACCCGTTAAGCAAAATACCTGGTAATCATGAAGCACTTGTGCCTAAGAAGTCAAGCAAAACTTATGTGCAGGTCTGCTTGACCAAAGTATCATATCATACCACTCTCATGTGATCAGACTGCCAGGGAGGGAGTCAACCATCTAGGCAAATTGTTTAAGTGTTAATCTACTTTGTATGTATGGCTTTTTTGGCAAAAGTGATTCCATCTCTTGAACGTTAGCAAGTCAAACAGCACAAAGTGACTCTCTGGAGACAGAGAAGGAGGAGATCCAGGGGTGAAAGGAACTATTCCAAATTTGGCAGTCTCTTCCCTCAAAACCACGATGTAGCCAACTTCTCACTCTATACCTGAGTTTGCTTTCTCCTTTCTGAATTCTCTTAAAATAGGAGCCTTCAACTTTTTAAAATATGCCTCCCTTGTGGCAGTCAGTAGCACCAGACTTCCATTTAAATCTGAGAAACAGGTCAGATCTCCTGGATTGGAAAGCCCCAGCCTGGGATAAGGTAGGGAGGGAGACTTGGAAATATGGGACAAAGTCAATTCTGCTCACAATTGAGTAGGAGACTAAATTCGCTCTAATACTTTTGGTACTTTAGGAATAAGTAGTCTTTAATTTACCACTGTTTTCATTCCCCTTCCCTAGTGTCACTTAGAATTATTCCATAGCAACAAATACCATGTTTACACAGCCAATATGCAATACTGGATATTGCTATGGCCTACTGATTTCCAGATGATACTTTAATGAACATTAGTCTCTGAAAAATGCCAACATCTATTGCTACAACCAACCAAGTATTCAAAAAACTATTAATGAATGACTGGATGGGTGGATGACCAGAAAATGTGGGGTTAGTCTCAGAAATGTAAGCAAGAAAGGGATTCCTTTGTCCCACATTTTAGCATTTGATTTAATTTTCATACTAAACTTTAAAAAAACTGGATTAATTGATTCAGTATAGGTAATTTGATTTAGTTTAGCTCAAATGGCTTTCCAAACCTTATCTGAAGTGGTGATATTGGTCTGAAAATATAGGAATTTCCCCCTGCATTTTGGTCCATGGTAAACTGAAAATGCCATGAACACTGACCACATTAATTTCTACTTTCTGCCTTAAAGGACAAATGTATGAACGAGTTTAATTCATGACTAAAATTGTGTTGAGAGTGTTTTAAAACAAGCAGAGGGACTCCCCTGGTGGCACAGTGCTTAAGAATCCGCCTGCCAATGCAGGGGACACGGGTTTGAGCCCTGGTCTGGGAAGATCCCACATGTGACAGAGTAACTAAGCCCGTGCACCACAACTACTGAGCCCGTGAGCCACAACTACTGAGTCAGTGCACCTAGAGCCCGTGCTCCGCAAAAGAGAAGCCACTGCAATGAGAAGCCCGCGCACCACAACGAAGAGTAGCCCCCACTCGCCACAACTAGAGAAAGCCCGCGTGCAGCAACGAAGACCCAACACAGCCATAAATAAATAAATAAATAAATAAATAAATAAATAAATAAATAAATAAATAAAAGGAAAGTTAAAAAAAAAAAGCAAGCAGAAAGAAAAAGGCATGTGGGCCTAATTTCACTTCATGACTTGGAAACAAAACCAACTACTGGAACTGCAATAGTATGTAGGGCATTTCTGAGCCCATGACATATTATGAGACATGAGAAACAAACAGTCTCCTTCATTCTAAACTCAGATCGATGCCCTTGCATCCTGCAACATGAACTATGGGGTCAGCGTGGTGGTAGAGGCTCCTATATCAGCCAAGATGCTCACCTATGACCCAAGGCTGCTCTTCCGTGGACGCACATGGAAAGGATGCATTTTTGGAGGTAAGAATGGCATAGCCTTATTTGTTTATTGTCAGTCTCTCTGCACTAAATGAGAGGATTCTCATGCTTCCTGAGAGCAGGGACTGGGTATGTTATACCTCTACCCTATTCCCAGCCCTGGAAACAGTGCCTGGTCCTTAGCATATTCCCAAAAGATATTTGGTGAATAACTGAATTTTACTTCTAATTCCTGGGTAATCCATAATCTCCCCACATCACACAAATAGTCAAAGTGAGGAGGCTCAACTTGTACCTCTTGTGTATTTCTCAGTTCAAGTCCTATTTCCTTGAAGGAGCCCTCTCTAAAGAATCTCATCTGTACCAACCAGCCTCTCATTTTTTGTGCACCCGGTACTGTGGAAAGAGAACAAGGCTTGGCCTCACATTGACCATTGTCTGTATCTTTGGTGACCTCGACAAGGGCTGTACTAGCCAAGTGCTGAGTGGGCTCAAGAAAAAATGGGAGAAGAGGAAGTGGAGCAGTGAACTGTAAAGTGGTTTCTCTGTAAAAGGAGCAGAGACATGGAGTAGCTAGAAGTTGTGGGGGCAATAGAGGTTCCTCATGGGGTTTTTGCCTTTGTTTCTTAATATGGGAGAAATACAGCTCATTTGTGTGTTGTTAAGGATAGTCCCGTATGGGGAAAAGGTAATAACGCAAGAGAGAGAAGGAACAAATATAATTAACACATAAAGATCATTCAGTAAAGTCTAAAGAGAACATGTATGCTTACTTACAGGTTGGGAAAGCAGAGATGATGTTCCAAAACTAGTGAGTGATTTCCTGGAAAAGAAATTTGACCTGGACCAATTGATAACCCATGTTTTCCCTTTTAAACAAATCAATGAAGGCTTTGAACTGCTCTACTCACATCAAAGGTTATCTGTTTTTTATGGTTCTCTTGTCTCCTCCCCATAGGTCACTTTTTAAATTTAGTATTTATAAATGCATCTGTTTCCTTCATATTTTATTTCTGATTATTTTATGTAGCAAGATTGATATAGCTGATTACTTCTTCTTCATAGACTTATTATGTCATCGTCTTATATTAACCAATTTTTAAAAAAACTTCTGGACTTCAGTTTTTTGTACTAGATTGATTTCATCTTGGCTATTTTTATTTCAGCACAAAGCTGCTCACTTCTTCAAGTAATGCCACAAAATTTCCTTACTTTACAGTTTTCAAAGTGCTTTTTAAAATGTGTTTTCTTCCAATCCTTGAAGGTTAGGTTTTGTTTGCTTATTTGTTTGTTTTTTAACTTTTGACCTCCTTCATCTATTTCTCCCACCCAGTACTCCTGCTTCTGGCAACCACCAATCTGTTCTCTGTATCTGTGAAGTTGTTGCTTTAGATTCCACACACAAATAAGATCATACAGTATTTGTCATTCTCTGACTGACTTATTTCACTTAGCATAATGCCCTTGAGGTCCATCCATGTTGTTGCAAATGGCAAAATTTCATTCATTTTATGGCTAAATATTCCATTATACACACACACACACACACACACACACACACCCCACATTTTCTTTATTCATTCATTCATCCATGGACACAGGTTGTTTCCATATCTTGGCTATTGTAAACAGTGCTGCAGTGAGCATGGGGGTGCATATATCTTTTCAAGTTAGTGTTTTTGGGTTCTTCAGATAAATACCCAGAAGTGGAATTGCTGGGCCACAGAGTAGCTCTATTTTAATTTTTTTGAGAAACCTCCATACTATTTTCTATAGTGGCTGCACCAATTTACATTCCCACCAACAGTGCATGAGGATTCCCTTTATCCACATCCTCGCCAACACATGTTATTTATCTTCTTGATGGCAGCCCTCCTAACAGGTGTGAAGTGATATCTCATTGTGTTTTGATTTGCATTTCCCTGATGATTAATGATGTTGAGCATCTTTTCATGTGTCTCTTGGCCATTTGGATGTCTTCTTTGGAAAAATGTCTATTCCGACATACACCTTTACTTAGTCAAGCAATATTAATAGCTTAATATGGTCACTTTGAAAAATAGTTACTAGCTATTATCCAAAGAAACATAAATTCTACTCTTAGGAATTTTGTTTCAACTATTACCTTAAGGCAGTGGCTTCTAAATTGACATTTATAAACCTAAGCTCTTCAATTTCCATCGACTTCCACACAGCTCCACTCGAATGTCCCACTTGCATCAACTTCACTCAAAATAATGCTTCCACCAATACATCTTATCTCAGCAAATAATGCCACTTATTCTGCTTTTGCAGACTAGAAGCCAGAGCATCACGTTTGACTCCTTCTTCACTCTTGCTTACAACATGCAAACTGATGCTAAGCTCTGATAGTGCACGGTCCAGTTTTTCCTCCAGGATCCTCCCTCTCATTGCCCATGATTGTTACCTTAGTTCAGTCCAGTAATCTCTCACCTGGACATGTTAACACAGTAGCACGATAATATGTCTCCTGCCTTCTGTATTTTACCATATTAGCCAGGCTTCACTAAGCTGCTAAAACTCAAGTGGCCCCCAAATATCAATGCCTTAGCATGGTTTTGAAAGCCTTTGCTATTGGACCACAACCTACTTTATTAGTATACCCAGTTATTCAACAACTGAGAATTTAGCACCCACTCTATCACAGCCTGTGTGCTAGGCTCTGGGGATAAAGTAAGGGAGCAGGGCTCACCTACTTTTCTCCTTGGCACCCAGAAGTCTAAGCACACTGGACTATCCTTCCTATTCACACCTTCCTAGCATATTCATGCTTTCCCTTCAGCAAGGAAACCCCTTTCCTCTTGTCAGCCTTTGCAATTGTACAGATGCTTCAAGAATCAGCTCAGATACCCATATTCATATACTCATATACCGATTCATTTTCTTTCTGGTTGGGACCTCAGGCCCAGAAGGATTTCCAGTAACAGAATTTACCTCAAGTTTCCTAAACGAGGCAGAAAGAACAATTGCATAAAATGTTCTTGTTTGGAACGTATGGAAACAAATCACTAAAAACCATCATTTTACACTTCAGCATTCGAACTGTCCTGACATTTTGAGATTCTAAGTTACAGAAGGTCTGTGTCACGTGATGGTGACCTGGGCTTCCCTTTTCACATTTCCTCTGCTGTGACCATGGATCTGTTTCATAAATACAAGCAGAAGTACAAGATTTGATGAAGATATATAATCTTTATGAAATAAAGATTTAGTGTCTTATGAGGACCTGGGAATCAGCAGGGCGTTTAGGTCAACAATATTAAAATTTTTAATTTACATGTTCTAAAGCCATAATTATATATTTTGAGATATATATGTGCGTATACAAACACCCACACACAAACACACACTTGGATTTTTACGTTGGAATAGAGATTTTTAAAAAAGACTTTTACCCAGCTGCCACCACTTAGAGCAGATTTAGCATATAAAGATATGGTACGTGTATTTCCTACAGTAATATTAATTTTATGGATAGTCTTTAACACATTGTAACCTTTCTTTTTGGATGTAAATGTAAATATTTTTAAAAAGCACTTGTTACAAATTAACTTGAAGTAGGTTTTGAAATCAGCTCATTGCATGGTGCAAGTTACTTGATTAGTTTAGAAAAGAAATAGTGAAATATAAGGGAGGGCACACTTTAAATGATTAACTTTAAGAATCATTTTATAACTAGATGAAACTGAAAAGCATCCTATAAGGGGTCATGAGGCAATTTGCCAGCATACATTAACATTTCAGAAAATGTCTTTTTGCAATACTACTTAAATATAAAAGTGCAGCTAGAATCATACTGTAATATATATACTAATGTTCAGTTCAATAAAGTAGAATTATAAATCCCTAAGTCCCACTTTACTTAGTAATGACTCATTTAACCAAAAAATGTTTTCAATTTGGTACGACTGCACTGGCATATCTAGCTATATCTATATATATGATATACTTAAAATTCTTAATAAAATTTAAATCTTTTATAAAATGTTTTGTGGTGATATATTTTGTTTGAAGAGGGCAGTTTTATATGTTATAAAGCTTTTATTGACGAAAGTAAAGTATTAAGGCACCTGGAAAACATACAAAATATTTTATAAGAAAAATAAGTAAGGTGGGCATAGCAGAAATAGGAGGTTTCAATATAAGGTTGTCATATAACTTGGACAGTCCTGCCTTGGGAGATTGCAAAAGGTCCAGGTAATTATGAGTCACTTTTACACAATGAATATTTCCCAATGAAAAGTGGCTTGAACTCAAGGGGTAAAAGGTCTCTTTACCAGTTTTTTGGTCTGCTTAATCTAGGTTTAAAAAACAAAGCAAAACAAAAAACAGGAGAAATATCTAAAAACTATATGAAATCCCTTCATCAAGCTGTTTAGGTATGGTAATTCTCAAAGCACTTATAAATAGTCACAGTTTATTAGAAAAAAAAAATATGCATATACACACACACACACACACACACACACACACACACACACAATCTCCACCTGAGCATCATTCAGAGACATTTCCCTCATCCATTAGCAACATCTATAGTTAGGACCCTATGACCTAATTAATGAAGGAAAACTGACCCCCCCAAAAGCATTTTTAATCCATATGTAAAATGGGTTAATGTTTATGTACCTTATCTCAAATTTTGAAAAAACTTATTACATAAGGATAGCAAAAGTTATATACAAATATAGTTACATCAGAAGAAATAAATCCCAAAAGGAATAAACATTTATATTCTCAGATCACAGTTTTTGAAATGAACTCCACTTTATGCCTAGAGCTCCTTATCAATTATATTTTTTAATCATTATGTATGTCACAATTTTATATTTTTAGTATTTATTATGAAGCTTTGTGCAATCATTTCTCACTTCTGAACTTGTCATGGCCAAACAGTGAACAGAAAGACCTTCTACAATCTTGCCAGGGAAACCTGCCTATGAGTAGTTTTTCATTTCATCAGAAAATGCTGGTCCTAAGGAGAGATCAGTAAATTGATAGTTTTTATGTATTTTTCATTTCTAGTCAATGAAGCAATGAAGCAGTGTCAAACTGAGTTCTTGACTATTAAATCAGAGGACAAATGAGTAAGAAATAATTAGAGGCATGTTAAACAAAATATCCAGCTTCTTGTTTAAAAAATAATCTAGAATTTTATACACTTAAATCATGTGTGAAAAGTACTAATTTATTAGGCAATTTTTTTTTCACTTCAACCACGTACGTACCAAGCACTGAGTTAGGTAAACACCTAGCTCACAGCGGTGAGTAAAACAGACATGGAGGGGAGATTCAAGATGGCAGAGGAGTAAGTGTACATGGAATTCATCTCTCTCCATGGATGCATCAGGAATACATCTATAGATGCAACAATTCTCACAGAACATCAGCTGAAAACTAGCAAAAGACCTTGGACACTGAAAAGGACTATAAAGATCCCTGCATAACTGGGTAGGATGGAAAAAAAGAAGGAAGAAGGAGGAGGAGAGGAAGTGGGATGGGACCTGCACCCCAGGGAGGGGGAGCTGAAGCAGAGGAGAGATTCCCGAATGCAGGGAAACCTCTCTCCGACAGGGAACTCGATTGGGACAGAAGGGAAGCATTTGAGCCTGTAGGAAGAGGGTGAAGCGGCCAATCTGTGTCAGAGGGGACAGAATGAGAAATACACAGATGGTCCGTACTGCGGCCCTACAAGCCCCAGACTGGGATGTGTGTTCACAGGTGTGGAAGGGGGCTGGGAGCTGGTGCATGGGGATTAGAGAACAGGCCCAGAGTGAGAACTGCTATTGGTTGTGGGGAGACGGACTAAGGGGACAGGAGGGAGGAAATCTGCAGGGATTTGCCTATGGAGGAAGACTGGACTGCCATGGAAGCAGGGCGCTATTGCTGAGTCACACGCAGGGGAAGAATCCACTATTGTAACCTCTCTCTCCCACATGTCGTCGCCGGCCAACAATAATAAAAGAAGCCCACTCAGAGCTGGCCCTCATGTGCTGGCTGCAGGGCAATTAAAAAAAAAAAGCCATCTCAGGGCTGGCCCTCGCACACCTGCTGCCAGGTGCCAGAAAAACCCCACCCAGGGCTGGCCCTCATGTGCCTTATGCTGGGCACAAGAAAAGTCCCTCACTAGGGCCATATCTCTTGCATCCATGGCCACTGGCTTCCCTGTGCATTTGGCGCTGCTGGGGCTCCCGTGATCCAAGCAGTCATACCACCTCTGCACCCGGTCCTCACAGGGGCAGACCCAAGAGCTCCAAGGCAGTCTCAGGACCAGACTCCTGTGGGCGGACCACATGCAGAGGTGGGGATAAAACCAAAGCTGAACCCCAGGGACATGGTGACTAAGTAATAAGATCAAAAATCTTTCCATCAGCTGTACAAGCTGCAGATTAAATCCACACAATCAGCTAGGAAGACCCTGCATCTATGGAACATCTGAGTAGACAATGAGTGTTCCCACAAATGAAAACGGTCTAGCTCTGGCAGCTTTGGACTTTGGGGCCAGCACACGCGGAAAATGGGCCAGATCAGAGTCTGAGGGGTCCCCACAGGGCCCACAGCAGGTCCAGAGACCAGCCCAGAGGCAGAGCAGGGGCTCTTGGGCAGGCGGTGGTGGGCTGTGGCTCACAGTGTGTGCAAGGACCCTCACAGCAGAGATCCCAGGGAAACATAATTATTAGTATTAATTTTATTATGTTTTGATTCATTCTGTTGTTGGTTCTAGAATTTTTTTTTGGTTTCTTTTTCTTTCTTTTTTTGTTTGTTGTTGTTTAGTTTTTTTTTATTTAGTCTTTTGGGATCTCCATGTTTTATAACATATTTTTATTTTTTATTTTTATTTTTTCACACATTTCTATTTTTACTTTGCATTTCTGTTGTTCTGTGTTTTTCCCCTTATTTTTTTCTTCCTCTTTTTCTTTAATATATGTCTCTCTCTTTTTAAAATATATTTCCATTTCTACTTTGCTTTTCTGTTGTCCTGTTTTTTTCCCCTTTTTATTTTTGATTACTATTTTTAAAGTCATTTTTATCGGTTAGTTCTGTTTCCTTGCTTTATTCTTCAGTTGGCACACTGCTTTGGGTTTTGTTTTTAGGTTTTGTGTTTTTGTTAGTTTGATTGTAATTCTTTGATTTCGTTTTTGAGTTCTTCTATTTGACTAGTTGTTCTCTTGCTTTTTGTTTTATGTGGTTCTGTTTTTGGTTCTTTTGTGTGTGTGTGTATTTCCTTGTTTCTGTATTTGTTTGATTTTGTTTTTAGCATTTCTCTGGGGTTTTGTTTGTCTTTTTTTTTCTTTAATATATTTTCTATTTTATTTTTTTACATTTCTATTTCTACGTTGCTTTTCAGTTCTTCTGTTTTCTTTCCCCTTTTTCTTTTTCTTTTTTTTAAAATCATTTTTGTCGGTTTCTTTTCTTTCTTTGCTTCATTCTGCAGTTGGCACTCTGCTTTGGTTTTGTTTTTTGGTTTTATGTTTTTGTCAGTTTTCTTTTTAATTGTTTGATTTCATTCTTGGGTTCTTTTGTTTGCTTGTTCTCTTGCTTTTTGTTTTATTTGCTTCTGTTTTTGTTTCTGTTTTGTGTGTGCATGTTTCCTTGTTTCTGTTTTAGTTTGTTTGATTTTACTTTTTACCATTTGTCTGGGGTTTTGTTAGTGTTGTTTTTTTTTTTAATCCCCTTTACTGCTGGGATGAGCGACTTGTGGGGTCTTGGTTCCTGCACTGGAAGTCTGGCCTGAGGCTCGGGGCTGGGAGCACCAAGTCCAGGAAGCTGGACCACTAGAGAATTCCTAGGCCCAGGGAAGATTAATCACCAAGAGCTCTCACGGAAGCCTCTAACTGAATCCAGACCTGGCTCCACCCAACTGCAGCAGCTCCCAGCGCTGGATGCCTGACACCAAACAACAAACAAGACAGGAACACAAACCCACGCATCAGCACACAGACTACCCACAGTCACACTAATCTCACAGACAACCGAAAACACACAACCTGACACGTCCCTGCTCATCAGAGGGAAAAGACTCAGCTCCATCCACCAGAATGGAGGCACCAGTCCCTCCCATCAGGAAGCCTACACAAGCCACGGCATCAACCTCACCAGGAGGGGCAGAGAGCAGAAGCAAGAGGAACTACAACCCTGCAGCTTAGGGAAAGGAAACCTCAAATACTGTAAATTAGACAAAATGAGAAGACAGAGAAATAACTTGAAGGCAGAGAAACATGATGAAACCCCACAGGACCAAGTAAATGAAGAGGAAATAGGCAAACTACCTGAAAAAGAATTCAGAGTAACGATAGTAAAGATTATCTAAAATCTCGGAAATAGAATAGGGAAAATACAAGAAAGGTTTAACAAGGTCCCAGAAGAACTAAAGAGTGAACAAACAGAGATGAATAAATAAGGAAACACAAGCTTTAAATGACACAATAGACCAGACAGATTTAACTGATATCTATAGGACATGCCATCCAAAAACAACAGAATACACTTTCTTCTCAAGTGCACATGGAACATTCTCCAGGATAGATCAAATCTTGGGTCACAAATCAAGCATTGGAAAATTTAAGAAAACTGAAATTGCAACAAGCATCTTTTCTGACCACAGCACTATGAGACTAGATATCAGTTAGAGGAAAAAACTGTAAAAAATACAAACACATGGAAGCTAAACAATATGCTACTAAACAACCAAGAAGTCACTGAAGAAATCAAAGAGGAAATCAAAAAATACCTAGAAACAAATGACAATGAAAACACGACAACCCAAAACCTATGAGATGCAGCAAAAGCAGTCCTAAGAGGGAAGTTTATAGCAATTCAATCTCACCTCAATAAGAAAAATCTCAAATAAACAATCTAACCCTACACCTAAAGCACCTAGAGAAAGAAGAACAAAGAAAAGCCAAAGTCAGTAGAAGAAAAGAAATCATAAAGATCAGAGGAGAAATAAATGAAATAGAAACAAAGAAAACAATAGCAAAGATCAATAAAAATAAAAGCTGGTTCTTTGAGAAGATAAACAACATTGATAAACCCTTAGACAGACTCATCAGGAAAAAAAGGGAGAGGAAACAAATCAGTAAAATTAGAAATGAGAAAGGAGAAAACACAACTGGCATTGCAGAAATACAAAGAATTATAAGACACTACTACAAACAACTATACGCCAATAAAATGGACAGCCACAAAGAAATGGACAAATTCTTGGAAAGGTACAAATTTCTAAAACTGAACCAGGAAGAATTAGAAAATATAAACAGACCTATCACAAGTAATGAAATTCAAACTGTAATTAAATATCTTCCGACAAACAAAAGTCCAGAACCAGAAGGCTTCACAGGTGAATTCTATCAAACATTTTGAGAAGAGCTAACACCAATCCTTCTCAAACTCTTCCAAAAATTTGCAGAGGGAGGAATACTCATAAATTCATTCTATGAAGCCACCATCACCCTGATACCCAAACCAGAAAAATATATCACAAAAAAGAAAATTATACACCAATATCACTGATGAACATCAATGCAAAAATCCTCAACAAACTACTAGCAAACAGAATCCAACAACATATTAAAAGGATAATACACCATGATCAAGTGGGGTTTATCGCACAAATGCAAGGATTCTTCAGTATACGCAAATCAACCAATGTGATATACCATATTAACAAATTCAGGAATAAAAACCATATGATCATCTCAATAGATGCAGAAAAAGCTTTTGACAAAATTCAACACCCATTTATGATCAAACCTCTCCAGAAAATGGGCAAAGAGGGAAACTACCTCCACATAATAAAGGCCATATATGACAAACCCACAGCCAACATCATACTCAATGGTGAAAAACTGAAAGCATTTCCACTAAGATCAGGAACAAGACAAGGATGTCCATTCCCACCACTCTTATTCAACATAGGTTTGGAAGTCCTAGCCACAGCAATCAGAGAAGAAAAAGAAATAAAAGGAATATAAGTTAGAAAAGAAGAATAAAACTATCACTGCTTGCAGGTGACATGATAGTATACATAGAAAATCCTAAAGATGCCATCAGAAAACAACTAGATCTAACCAATGTATTTGTAAAGTAGTAGGATACAAAATTAATGCACAGAAATCTCTTGCATTTCTATACACTTACAATGAAAGATAAGAAAGAGAAATTAAGGAAACACTCCCACTTACCACTGCAACAAAAAGAATAAAATACCTAGGAATAAACCTACCTAAGGAGATAAAAGACTTGTATGCAGAAAACTACAAGACACTGATGAAAGGAATCAAAGACAATGCAAACAGATGGAGAGATATACCATGTTCTTGGATTGGAAGCATCAATAATGTGAAAATGACTATACTACCCAAAGCAATCTAGAGATTCAATGCAATCCCTATCAAATTACTAATGGCATTTTCCAGAGAACTAGAACAAGAAATTTTATAATCTGTATGGAAACACAAAAGACCCCGAATAGCCAAAGCCATCTTGAGAAAGAAACATGGAGCTGGAGGAATCAGGCTCCCTGACTTCAGACTATACTACAAAGCTACAGTAATCAAGACAGTATGGTACTGGCACAAAAACAGAAATATAGGTCAATGGAACAGGATACAAAGCCCAGAGATAAACCCATGCACATATGGTCACCTTATCTTTGATAAAGGAGGCAAGAATATACAATGGAGAAAAGAGAGCCTCTTCAATAAGTGGTGCTAGGAAAACTGGACAGCTACATGTAAAAGAATGAAATTAAAATACTTCCTAACACCATACACAAAAATAAACTCAAAATGGATTAAAGACCTAAATGTAAGGCCAGACACTATAAATGCTTAGAGGAAAACATAGGCAGAGCACTCTATGACATAAATCACAGCAACATCCTTTTTGACCCAGCTCCTAGAAAGATGGAAATAAAACCAAAAATAAATGAATGGGATCTAATGAAACATAAAAGCTTTTGCACAGCAAAGGAAACCATAAACAAAACGAAAAGACAACCCTCAGAATGGGAGAAAATATTTGCAAATGAAGCAACTGACAAAGGATTAATCTCCAAAATATACAAGCAGCTCATGCAGCTCAATATCAAAAAAACAAAATACCCAATACAAAAATGGGCAGACCTAAATAGACATTTCTCCAAAGAAGACATACAGATTGCCAACAAACACATGAAAGGATGCTCAACATCAGTAATCATTAGAGATATGCAAATCAAAACTAGAATGAGGTATCACCTCACACCGGTCAGAATGGCCATCATCAAAATATCTACAGACAATAAATGCTGGAGAGGGTGTGGAGAAAAGGGAACCCTCCTGCACTGTTGGTGGGAATGTAAATGGATACAGCCACTATGGAGAACAGTATGGAGGTTCCTTATAAAACTAAAAATAGAACTACCATATGACCCAGCAATCCCACTACTGGTCATATACCCTGAGAAAACCATAATTCAAAAAGATACATGTACCACAATGTTTGTTGCAGCACTATTTACAATAGCCAGGACATGGAAGCAACCTAAATGTCCATCGATAGATGAATGGATAAAGAAGATGTGACACATATATACAATGGACTATTACTCGGCCATAAAAAGAAACGAAATTGAGTTAATTGTAGTGAGGTGGATGGACCTAGAGTCTGTCATACAGTGTGAAGTAAGTCAGAAAGAGAAAAACAAATACCATATGCTAACGCACATATGTGGAATCTAAAAAAACGGTACTGAGAACCTAGTGGCAGGGCAGGAATAAAGACACAGGTGCAGAGATTGGACTTGAGGACACATGGGGGAAGGAGAAGCTGGGAAGAAGTGAGAGAGTAGCATTGACACATATACACTACCTAATATAAAATGCATGGCTAGTGGAAGCTGCTGCATAGTACTGGGAGATCAGATCGACGCTTTGTGATGACCTCAAGGGGTGGGATGTGGAGGGTGCGAGGGAGGCTCAAGATGGAGGGGATATGGGACATATGTATACATATAGCTGATTCACTTTGCTGTACAGCAGAAACTAACAGAACAATGTAAAGCCATTATACTCCAATAAAGATGTAAAAAAAAAAAAAAAGAAGTCCATAATCTGAATCCAAAAATAAATTAAAAGGATCATATACCATGATCAAGTGGGATTTATTCCAGGGATGCAAGGATTTTTCAATATCCACAAATCAATCCATATGATAACCCATAGTAACAAATTTAAGAATAAAACCATATGATCATCTCAATAGATGCAGAAAAAGCTTTTGATAAATTTCAACATCCATTCATGATAAAAACTCTCCAGAAAGTGGGCATAGAGGGAACATATCTCAACATAATAAAGGTCATATATGACAAACCCACAGCTAACATCATACTCAACAGAGAAAAGCTGAAAGCATTTCCTCTAAGGTAAAGAAAACGACAAGGATGCCCACTCTCACCACTTTTATTCAATGTAGTTTTGGAAGTCCTAGCCACAGCAATCAGAGAAGAAAAAATATAAAAGGAATCCAAATTGGAAAGGAAGAAGTAAAACTGTCACTGTTTGCAGATAACATGATACTATACACAGAAAATCCTAAAGGCACTGCCAGAGAACTACTAGAACTCGTCAATGAATTCAGTAAAGTTTCAGGACATAAAAATAATATACAGAAATCTGTTGCATTTCTATACACTAACAATGAACTACCAGAAGAGAAATTAAGGAAACAATCCCATTTACCGTCACATCAAAAATAATAAAATATGTAGGAATAAACCTACCTAAGGAGGCAAAAGACCTGTACTCCAAAAAGTATAAGAAACTGATGAAAGAAACTGAAGACGACCCAAACAGATGGAAAATATACCATCTTCTTGGATTGGAAGAATCAATAATTATAATTACTTCTTTGAAATGATAGCTAACTAGAGTTTTTTGTCTGTTTACTGTTTGGTTGACTGATTTTTGCTCAAATCTGTATAGTTAAATTTTAAGCTAGTCCCCAGACTATATGACTTTTACAATTTCTACTCTTTGGAGCTAATAGGAATTTTGTTTTTAGCCTAGTGATGCATTTTGTAAGTTTTCCATAAATGTTCAAATAAGAGGCTAGCCTTTGTAAGTAGAGTATATAGCATATATAATTTTACCTTATTATTTTTATTACTCAAAACCTTTACATATCAAGTACTCATATCAAGTACATATCAAGTACTTTACATATCATTACTCATATTAATGAGTAATGTGCATTTGAATCACCTGAGGATCTTGTTAAAATGTAGAGTCTGATTTAGTAGGTATGGGGTGGGCCCTGAGATTCTTCATCTCTAACAAACTCCCTGCTGATGCCCATGCTGTTGGTCCATGGACCTCACATTGATTAGCAAGAGTTAAAGCCATTGTTCATTTGTATTTTGTAACTTGTAGCACAGGCATTCTCATGGATAGAGTGTTCCAACCTGTTTATGGTAGATTAGCACTTCCAACTTCTCGTTAAGTGTTTGCTTCTATCATTTTCTCTGTAATTAAAACTTCTAAAATATTACATTATTTAATGCCAGGATATTTCTTGACAATGCAGCTTTCCTTTTATCAATACAAAGTGATCCTCTTTATCTGGTCTCATGCTTCTTTGCCTTGAACTCTATATGATGTTTATGAAACCATCTTGATTTTTGTTTGAATTTGCCCAATATATGCCTAAAACACAATAGATGTTCAATAAGAATTAATCAAATGAATAAAGTCATCACCCATTCTTTAATTTTTAAACTTCATCATTTTGTTTTGCAAGGTTTTGTTTTTGTTTTTGTTTTTTTTTCCTTACCCACTCTATGCTTTCTTGATGAGTATCTCAAGTTTGTTCTCTAGTTTGTTGATTTGATGTCAGGAACATCAATTTTACTCTTTACTGCTTCCATTTTGAGGGGATTTTTAAACTTGTACCTATAGCTTATTGTATAAGTTTCCCATTCACTCAGATACCACTTGGACTCCAGCCTTTACCTTAGCCTTGTTCTGTAGCTAAAGCTAATTTATGTGCTCAGCTCCTAGTTCCTTTTACATTGACTAGCAATGCAACTGTCATGCAGAGTGCAGTTCTTAACTGAACAATATTATACATGGGACTAGACCTCCATGTGAACTATTCCCACATTCTATCCACATTTGCAACACTTTTCCTTATGTCACTAAGCATCTAAGGATGCCATGTGCTTTCTCCAGACCCCTTTCATGTAATACATAGCATTCGTGGAAGAGTCCAGGTGGAAAAAGGGAGGCAGTAATTTTGTAGGATGTGGCTAGGAGAGTAGAATAATTCTAATGGGCAAAGACAATACTTTGTACTTCAGGAATGGCCAAATTGCCCAATGGTCTGTACAGCCCTTCACCTTGGAAAAAGCACAGAGAAGAGAGATAAAACAAAATACTTTTCTATTTCCTCTGTTAAGTTGCAAGCTGGTTCAAAGGCTGAAGTATGTGGTGTGCCTCAAAATATATGCTTCTCAATATAAATGGGAAATCTATTCTTACTGTGGCCTTTTGAATTTCTACTGTGGGTGCCATTTTTTTTTTTCATCATTGTTGGTTTGGTTGTGTGGAGGTGTAGCAGGCATGGCTACTTTCCTATTATGTTAACCCTATAACCAAACCCAGGGATGCAATAACCTAGAAAACTAAGAAACTTGTGGTCAGACCCCCATATTAGTGAGGTATATTAGAAAATGCATGGAGTTCCCATTCCAGATATTTCACCAACTCTATGTGACCGAATAAATTGCATAGTCTCATATAGGACCTTTAGTTTTATCATGTGAAAAATAATTTAAACTAAATGATCCCATCCAACCATAGAATGTTTGTGACAAAATCTCAAAGTGAAATAGGAGTTTTCTTTTTCCTACAAAGTTTTAGAGGCAGAAAAGCCTTACAGAGCAGAGGTTCTCAAATTTTCAAGAAGCAGAGGACTTAAAGTTCGTAATATTCTTTATGGAATATTATATAATGTTGACATTAAATTTCGAGTCACTAATTACGCAATTCTGAGATTAGAGAATAAATAAACATGTGGAAGCAGGTGCAAAAGTTTAAGTTTATGGTAGAAAGAGAAAACACTATAATCTTTTGCTTAATTCTACATCCTAATATTATTTTCATATTCCATACAATAAGCTTACACACATATTCTTTTCAAGTATCTATTACTTTTAGAAGTTTTACAAACTCACCTTATGATTAACTTTTACTGAGCTTATTTTTTCAGACTCTTGAGTATATTATTTTATATGAGGTGCCAAAACACACAGTGCTATTAAACTTCGTTAGTTAAATAACTACCCAATCGTGAAAACATGAGTAGGAAGGAATCAGTCAACTCTGACTCAAGGGCTCAGGCACTTTGCTTAATCATGCACTTCTTTCCTATTTTTTAAATTGGATTTTTAACTAAAAGTCTTCCCACAAGTAAACTCCACTTCTAACTGGAAACACTTAAGGAAGAAATAATAACAACTTTACTCAAATAACTTTGGAAAATAGAGGAAGAGGGGACTCATTTTATCAAGTCAGTATTACCTTGACATCTAATCCAAACAAACATTTTTCAAGAAAACTACAGATTTCATGAACATAGACACAAAAATCCTTAACAAAATATTAGCAGATCAATAATGTATAAAAATGATAACATCATGATCAAGTGGGATTTATCCCAGGAATGAAAAGTTGGTTTAATATACATATATTAATGTAATTCACCACAGAGTAAGTGTAAATCATAACAGGGTAAGGGAGAAAAGTCATATGATTATCCCAACAGATGCAAGAAAAACCTTTGACAAAATCCAACATCCATGCATGATAAGAAAAATCTCTTGGCAAACTATGAAAAATCTAAAGCTAGCAGCACACTTAATTTAAGACCATATGCCGGGACTTCCCTGGTGGTCCAGTAGTAAAGAATCTGCCTTCCAATGCAGGGGACGCGGGTTCAATCCCTGGTCGGGGAACTAAGATCCCACATGCCACGGGGCAACTAAGCCCGCACACAACTACTGAGCTTGCACGCCTCAGTGAGAGAGGCTGTGTGCCACAACAAAAGATCTTATGTGCCCTGGAGCCCACGCACCACAACTAGAGAGAGAAAATCCGCACACCACAACTAGAGAGAAGTCCGTGTGCCACAATGAAGAGACCACGCCGCAATGGAAGAGCCCACAGACCTCAACGAAGACTCCCACAACCAAGACCCGATGCAGCCAAAAAAATAAAGAAAATAAATAAATAAAAATTAATTTAAAAATAGAGAATGTCAATAAAGAAATAGAAAGTTAAAAAAGACTGTATACCTATGTTTGGGACCAAGGCAAGGAATTCTATTCTCACCATTTCAACATTGCACTGGAGGTCCAAACAAGTTCCTTAAGGCCAGAAAAACAAATAATAGGCCTTAATATTAGAAAGGAAGAAGTAAAACTGCTTTTATTAGGAGACCCTCCTACACTGTTAGTGGGAATGTAAATTGGTACAGCTACTATGGAGAACAGTATGGAGGTTCCTTAAAAAACTAAAAATAGAAGTACAATATGACCCAGCAATTTTACTCCTAGGTATATACCCAGAGAAAACCATAATTCAAAAAGATACAAGCACCCCAATGTTCGTTGCAGCACCATTTACAATAGCCAGGTCGTGGAAGCAACCTAAATGTCCATTAACAGAGGAATGGATAAAGGAGATGTGGTACATATATACAATGGAATATTACTCAGCTATAAAAAAGAACAAAATAATGCCATTTGTAGCAACCTAGAGATTGTCATACTGAGTGAAGTAAGTGAGACACAGAAAGACAAATATCATATGATATCACTGATATGTGGAATCTAAAAAAAGGGTACAAATGAACTTATTTACAAAACAGAAGTAGAGTCACGGATGTAGAAAACAAACTTATGATACCAGAGGATAAGGGGGGGAGGGATAAATTGGGAGATTGGGACTGACATATACACACTACTATATATAAAATAGATAACTAATAAGAACCTGCTGTATAGCATAGGGAACTCTACTCAATACTCTGCAATGGCCTATATGGGAAAAGAATCTAAAAAAAAAAAAAAGAGAGTGGATATATGTATAACAAATTCACTTTGCTGTACATCTCAAACTAACACAACATTGTAAATCAACTATACTCCAATAAAATTTTTTTTAAATGATATAGAAAAAAGCTGCTTTTATTAACAGATGTCATGATTGTATACATCCTAAGGAATGCAACAAAAGTTTCTAGAATTAGGAAGTGAATTTAGCAAGGTTAGTGAATACTATATCAATATATAGAAATCAATTATATTTTAATATAGTAACAATGAAATACTGGGAAATAGTTTTCATTTACATATCATTCAATATATGAAATACTTAGGGATAAAATGAACAAAATATGTACAAGAATTATACACTGAAATCTACTTAACTTTTTTGTCACTTATTATAGATGATGATAAAAGAATAGATATACCATGTTTATGGATTAGATGACTCAAGATTATTATGATATCATTTGACCCCAAATTCATTTACAGAGTTAATATAATTCCAATCACTCTCCCAGTGGGCTTGTTTTGTAGAATATGACAAGCTGGTTCTAAAACTTACATGAAAGTTCAAAGGACCTAGAATCTCCAAAACAGTTTTGAAAAATAAGGACTCAGTTGGAAGACTCAGGAATTACTGTAATGCTATAGTAATCAAAATAGCGCAATATTAGCACAAAGATAAACAAATAGCAATAGAACATATTAGAGATTACAGAATCCAGAAATAATAGACCCACATGTGTGTGTGTCTAAGCAAAAGTGCCAAAGTAATGTGATGGATAAAAGGAGAGATTTTCAAGAAATGGGGCAGGAACAAGTAGCTATCCTTAGGAAAACAAATGAACCTCAACACTTACCTCCCACCATACACAAAAATTCACTTAACTTGGATCATAGACATAAATGTTTAAGCTAAAACTATATAATTTTTAGAAGAGTACACAGGAAAAATCTTCGCATATTGGCTTAACGCAAATATTTCTTAGAACATAAAAGTACTACTTATAAAAGAGCAAATTGATAAATAAGACTTTATCAAAATTAAAAATTTATGCTCCTCTAATAACACCATTAAGGAAATGAAAATGCAAGCCAAAGAATGGAATAAAATATTCTCAACACATACCTGGCAAAGTACTTGTACCCAGAATGTATACAGAACTCTTGCCACCAAACAGGATGAAGATAGCCCAATAAAAATAAAAGATTTAAACAGCTCACAAAAGAAATTATACAGATGACCAATAGAGCAAAATGCTCAAAACATGTCTTGAAGTAAGTGAACATTTAGACCACATTGAAATAACACTGCACTCACTAGATTGGCTAAAAAAAGTTTTTTTAACATCTTTATTGGAGTATAATTGCTTTACAATGGTGTGTTAGCTTCTGCTTTATAACAAAGTGAATCAGCTATACGTATACATGTATCCCCATATCCCCTCCCTCTTGTGTCTCCCTCCCACCCTTCCTATCCCACTCCTCTAGGTGGTCACAAAGCACCGAGCTGATCTCCCTGTGCTATGCGGCTGCCTCCCACTAGCTATTTTACATTTGGTGGTGTATATAAGTCCATGCCATTCTCTTACTTTGTCCCAGCTTACCCTTCCCCCTCCCCGTGTCCTCAAGTCCATTCTCTACATCTGCGTATTTATTCCTGTCCTGCCCCTAGGTTCTTCAGAACCTTTTTTTTTTTTTTTAGATTCCATATATATGTGTTAGCATATGGTATTTGTTTTTCTCTTTCTGACTTACTTCACTCTGTATGACAGACTCTAGGTCCATTCACCTCACTACAAATAACCCAATTTCATTTCTTTTTATGGCTGAGTAATATTCCATTGTATATATGTGCCACTTCTTCTTGATCCATTCATCTGTCGATGGACACTTAGGTTGCTTCCATGTCCTGGCGATTGTAAATAGAGCTGCAATGAACATTGTGGTACATGACTCTTTTTGAACTATGGTTTTCTCAGGGTATATGCCCAGTAGGCGGATTGCTGAGTCGTATGGTACTTCTGTTTTTAGTTTTTTAAGGAACCTCCATACTGTTCTCCATAGTGGCTGTATCAATTTACATTCCCACCAACAGTGCAAGAGGATTCCCTTTTCTCCACACCTTCTCCAGCATTTATTGTTTGTAGATCTTTTGATGATGGCCATTCTGACGGGTGTGAGGTGATACCTCATTCTAGTTTTGATTTGCATTTCTCTAATGATTAGTGATGTTGAGCATCCTTTCATGTGTTTGTTGGCAATCTGTATGTCTTCTTTGGAGAAATGTCTATTTAGGTCTTCTGCCCAGTTTTGGATTGGGTTGTTTTTTGGATATTGAGCTGCATGAGCTGCTTGTATATTTTGGAGATTAATCCTTTGTCCGTTGCTTTGCTTGCAAATATTTTCTCCCATTCTGAGGGCTGTCTTTTCGTCTTGTTTATGGTTTCCTTTGCTGTGCAAAAGCTTTTAAGTTTCACTAGGTCCCATTTGTTTATTTTTGGCTTTATTTCCATTTCTCTAGGAGGTGGGTCAAAAAGGATCTTGCTGTGATTTATGTCATAGAGTGTTCTGCCTATGTTTTCCTCTAAGAGTTTCATGGTGTCTGGCCTTACAACTTAAAAGACTGTCAATAGCAAGGGTTGGTGAGGATGTGGAACAATTGGAATTCACATACACTGTTAGTGGGAATGTAAAATGGTACAACTACTTTGGAAAATAGTGTGGCTATATTTTAAAAAGTTCAACATCCACCCACAATATGACACAGCAATTCCACTCCTAGATATTTATCCAAAAGAAAGAAAACATATGTCCGCAAAACGACTTGTCCACATGTGTTTTTAGTGGCTATTTTCACACTAGCCAAAATTGCACCTGAAATGTCCATCCCCTGGTGGATGGATAAACAAATATGGTAAATCCATACAATGAGCTACTATCTCACAATAAAAAGGAACAGACTACTGATATACACATGTTTACATCTCAAGAACATGATGCTGAATAAAGAAGCTAAATACGTGAGAGTTTATCCTGGCTTGATTTTATTTATATGGTATTTTAGAACAAGCTAAGCAGTCTATACTAACATAAAGCAGATCAGTGGTTGCCTGGGCCTGGGTGTGTGTAGGTGGACTGACTGCAAAGGGGCATGAGGGAACTTTTAAGGAAATGGAAATTTTCCATATTTTGTTTGTGGTGGTAGATTTAGAGTAGATTTAGAAGTATATTAATTGGGCAAGACTCACCAATGTGTACACTTAATGTTAAAATAAATAAATAAAAATTGCTCAAAAAGCCCAGAACCCCTCAGACTTGGAAATAATCAGTGGCGTGAGTATTGTGTGCCTTGGAATATCCCTATAAGAGAGGAAGTTTCTATCTGTCACAGAAATAGGTCATGACTCCTCCAAACATTTCCTGCTATTTATTTTTATTTGCGCTTTGATGGGAGGGGTGCTTTTGAATTCTCTTTTGGAGATAGAGGAATATACTTCACTCTAGCTTTCTTTTAGCTTCTACTTTCCCAAGGCCTGAGTTTAGACTCTGGAGAAATACTTATTCCTTAAGTTATTTTTTGGCATCCTTTGCTTCCCCTCCCTGCAACTCAGATCCCAGACAAGGCATCCTAGGAGGATATTTATTTTTGACATTAGAATAAACAAATATTAATTCTGTTTTGAGACTGCAGCGATCTACCTTAAGGCAACTGAATACCACCAAGTTTACTGCAATTCATTGATTTCCGGGTGAGCAGTAGACCAAAAACATAATGCTTACATAAGAAAAATCTTGCTTTTTTTCTGGTTTGTTTTCAAAAGAAAATTTCGTAATATTTGTTGACAAATATTAACACGTTAAATAGCTTATCTGGATAATACTTCACACAGCTGTGCAAACCAGAATTTTTTATAAAGTTCCATTTAGCATGCACCTTAGGCTAATAAATAAGTTCTGGTGTTGTGTGATGCTTGTGACAGCAGCACACAGAATGTCTTCCGGATTGTAAGTCAAAAAAAAAAAAAAAAATCAAGTCCGCATATAAGACCATTAATCTCATTGAATTAATCTCAAATTCAAACACCAATTTGATAAAGCTACAATATGACTACTGTACTTTTCATGTATTCTCATTTCAATAATTTTATCTATTCTCATGCCATGGCCCAATTTCCAGGTTACTGCAAGTTTTATACAAATAAAAATTGACATACTTCAATATAATCACCACTTTCAAATCTTTCAGTGAACACTTAACTGAGGTTTTGTAATAATCAGTCCCTAACAAAATTAAATATTTAAATATTATGTAGTTATTGAAATAGACTTTGATTCATTCTAACATAGCTTCTGAGACTAGTTTTCTTATGAATCTATCTAATTTTTTTTAAGTTACATTAGCCTTCGCTCTTTCTAATCCTAGACTAGCTTGTATGATTCATAAAGTAGTACAAATTAGTTAAGTGTTATATTACTCTTTTAATTGTTGCAATATTGCTGAAATAGGTCACCACCACAGGAGCTATTGGTTAAATAATTAACATGAACTTCTAAGTCTTGAAACTTTGAAAGTTTTCTTTATCCCAAGGAAGCCTTTTGCAACTGACTAAATCTAGGTTATACCCAGGCGTAAGTAGGGTGATCACAACTAGAACACTCCTGAAAGTGAAAAGTGAGCTATCAATAATTAACACTGGGACAACAGTAACTGTCTCTGGCAAACCGAGATCTTATATTATCTAGCTATAACTGTTCAAGCAGTAGCACAAGTCTTAAGTGGACCACGAACTTAACAATCATCATATAAATATCATTCATAATTTCTCAGGGTACTAGCTAGCATGGTAAGCAAAAAATCAGGGCCCCTATTTCCATGAATATAAGGTCTGAAAATTCAAAGGGTGACAATTAGGGGGAGATTAATAGAAGTTCTTGATCTTAGAAATCAAATTTGTCATTGTTGGGAACCAGGAAGTCACTCTGAGCTGGTACACTACTGCATGACATTACTGAGGCTCTGTTCCAATCCTCTGCTTCCCCCCAGTGGAACTAAAGATGAAGTGCCAGCACTAGGTTTATAAATGCCCCCAACCCCTAGGAAGATTGTGCCATGCTCTGCAAACCCTGATGCTGCCACCTGTGCCTTCATTTTAAGAGGGAGTTTGGAGCTGGAGGGAGCGAAAACATAAAGAGATAGAAAAAAGGAGAAAGGGGCAGGGGGAGAGAAAATTAGAGTACCAAATCAAGATGTTCAATATATGAGCAGTAGGAGTTCCAGAATGAAAGAACAGACAAAGCGGAGTGAAAGGGGCAGGAAGGGAAGAGCATTAATAAAACAATGTAAGTAAATTTTCTAGAACTGAAGGAAGTTAATCTTCATATCTTTTAGAAGCCACTGAATGCCAGTAAAATGGATAGAAATACACCCACACTCAGAACAGATCATTGGAAAATTTCAGACTACTAGGAATTAACAAAACATCCTACAAGCTTCTGAAGACAATATGAAAAAGGAAGAGGGAGAAAAGGAGCAGAGAAGAAGGAGAGGCTACAGTGATGCAGCCACAAGCCAAGGAATGCAGCAGCCACCAGAGGGTGGAAAAGTCACAGAACAGATTCTCTCCTAGAGTCTCTGCGAGAGCACAGCCAAGCCTTCGCCTTGATTTCAGCCCAGTGACACAGATTTTCGGCCTCCAGACTGAGAGAAAAATAAACCTCTGTTATTTTAAGCCATCCAGTTTGTGGTACAGTAGTCCCCCCTTATCTGCAGTTTCAGTTACCAATAGTCGACCGTGGTCCAAAAATATTACATGAAAAAAATCCAGAAATAAACAATTCATAAGTTTTAAATTGAGCGCCTTTCTAAGTGACATGATGAAATATGCAATGCCCCTCTACCCTGCCCAGTGTGTGAATCATCCTTTTGTCCAGCATATCCATGCTGTATAGGCTACCCACCTGTTGGTACAGGGAGAAAGAGTATATATAGGGTTTGGTACCATACATATTGTTTCAGGCAGTACATATCCAAGGTTTCAGGCATCTATCTACTAGAGGTCTTGGAACGTATCCCCCTCAGCTAAAGGGGGACTACTGTAATTTGTTACAGCAGCCAAAAGAAAGCAACACAACAGACTGCCCCAGATGCAGAGTGCACCCAGGCCATTCTGGAGCAAGTCAAAGACTATGGGAGAGACTTCCCGTCAAGACTAAATTGATGGGATACTTGATACATCTGCATGCCTTGAATGGAGAATTAGACAACTGGCTATGCTTTGGGCATTGAATTACTTGTTAAGTATAAAGACAAAACCAAACTAGTTTTTTTAAAGCCAGTATTTAATCCTAGGAAAAAATGAAATTGTTCAGGTAGAAAGAAAAAAATAGCAGTGCAAACTGCATGGCTCATCTGTAAGTAGCATTTACATTGTCATAATAATATAAATTACTCTAATATCTATTACTCGCTTGGGAAACAGGGGAGAACTAGAGTCTTTTTGTGGTAATGACTGCCCCAAATTCTCATCCTTCAAAGTGAGAACAACAAAATGCCCAAAGAAAAACCAAGTTAGGAATATATGCATGCTACTTAGAGATGTAGAGATAAAACACAAAATGATAAGTTTCAAAAGTTGAAAGCAGTGTCTTCTAGGGAGCAGTAATTGTAGGAAGAAGTGGGAAAGCAAATACTGCTGTTAGACTTTGTAGGAAAAAAAAATTTGTGAGTGTATATTCATGTATCACTTTGGTAAAATGAAAATAAAAAATAAAAAACTGGAAAAATGATGAAGACATTAAGAGTTGGTTACATTCTATGATTAATAAAATACAAAGTGAATGGACATTTTAAAACCAATTTCATAGCACTGTACAAATAGGTATATGTAGCTGAGCATTACATTTTCAGTGACTGTATCAGATAAAGATTCAAAAGGTACTATATTGCAAACACCTTGGAATGTTCTTGAAAACTTCTGCTTGAAGGCACATGGAGGGTGTGCAAAACACTGCAGATCAGACCCATATAAATCTGTCATGGGAAAGAGGAACTGGGCCCTGTTAGTCATCCCTAGTGGCTTCTCCTTAGCTGACGATTCTGGGTCTTTGCCTTTCTTCTCACATCCTTCAACATACTCATTCCAGTGCTTTCTATTTCAGCAAATTATGACCACTAATAAGACATCAACTCAATCTGCGCTAACACTTGTTTCTTTGAGGGTCTGCTTCTGGAACCACTCCTGCTGCCAAGAGCTGTACCAATGTGCCCAGTTAGGAAAGCAGACAACTCTGTATTTCAAGTAAAGTGGAATTTAATACAGAAAAATTGGTTATAGAATTGTTAGAAAGATCACAAAGGGCATATTGAAGTCACCAAGAACATTAAAAGCATTAAGCCCCGAAAGGGCTGGGAGAATGAAAAGAAAGTAGTGGGGTTGCCAGAACAGAAACCTGAGCAAAAGGGCCCCACAGGGTTGTGGCTCAGACCACGTGAGGAGAGGGTACAGCCTAGTGGTTGCTCAGAAGGCAAAGCTCACACTCACTCTGCCAAGAGAGCTGGGCCCAGCTGCTGCTGCTGCCTCTGAGGGTTGAAGCAAGACTGGTGCCCTGAGCACCTAAAGCAGCTGGCGGATGGAGCCAACCGTGTGACACGTTGTGACACTAATGGGAACTGGAAAGAAAGTCCCCTCTCCCTTCTCCTATGTTCAAATCTCTCTGTGACAGAAACGTTAGGGAAACTACATGTCAAGGGACTCTGGGAAATTTAGTTGGGAGAGTCACAGCTCCAGCATCACAGAGTAGACTACGAAAGGGTAAAATGATTGTTACAATAGATCAATATTAACAGCAAAGCATTTATACCTACTTAATGACAAACTACACTCATCCTGACTTCCCTCTAGGGAAGGACAGGGCATCTCTCTGTTCACATTGCCCATCTGCTCTTGCACGCTGTCTGCTTTATCCATGAGAGCTCCTCGCATCTTAATCATAGTTGTTTTAAATTCCCAGTCTAATAATTCCAACATTCCTGCCATATCTGAGTCTCGTTCCTGGAGTCTGGATCCTCTGTCTCTTTTAGTACGCCTTGTAATTTTTTCTTGATATCTGGACATGTTGTGTTGGGTAAAAGGAACTGATGAAAATATAATTTAGTAATGCAGTGGTAAGGTGTGGCGAGAGGGGAAGGATTCTGTGGCCCTATGAGTTTTTCAGTGAGGCTGTGCCCCTGCACTGTGAACTTCATCAGGGCTTCTCAGTCCCCGTCCCACCCCCTTAGGTGGGACAGGATGGCTAGAGCTGGCTGGAGCTGGGTATTTCCCTTCCCCCAGGTAACTTAGGCTCTGATAAAAACCCCAGAAGATTAGGCTTTGGTTAAATAGCTGCTCCTGAGGGAAGGCCTTGTTGAGAGGAACAAAATATGTTGGCATATTTCAAAAAGGTTCCTCTTCTCATCCCCCCTGCAGGAAGCAGGAGGGGATTTTTCTCCAATAATAACTGAGAATCCGGTCAAGATCCAGGAGGTAAAACTCACAGAAGTGTGGAGGTCTCCTTCTGACTGAATCCCCCTGGAGTTGTTTAACTCTCTGGGTTTTTTTTTTGTTTTTTTTTTTATAGCTACTTTATTTAATTTATTTATTTTTGGCTGTGTTGGGTCTTCGTTTCGTGCGAGGGCTTTCTCTAGTTGTGGCAAGCGGGGGCCACTCTTCATCGCGGTGCGCGGGCCTCTCACTATCGCGGTCTCTCTTGTTGCGGAGCACAGGCTCCAGATGCGCAGGCTCAGCAGCTGTGGCTCATGGGCCCAGTTGCTCCGCGGCATGTGGGATCCTCCCAGACCAGGGCTCGAACCCGTGTCCCCTGCATTAGCAGGCAGATTCTCAACCACTGCGCCACCAGGGAAGCCCACTCTCTCAGTTTTTAACTGAGCCTCCAGCAATTCTTCAGTTGCAGCTCAGGTCTTGCTACCCAATGCTGGTTTCTCTGGCAGTCACTGCTCCAGTTAGTTGTGATCCTCTGTATTCGCCTGTTGGTTTCTCCAATTTGGGGGGCAGCAGTCTGCCCTGAGACCTCATTTCTCTTATGGATCTAGGAAGAGTTGTTGATTTCTCAGTTTGTTTAGCGTATTACTTGTTGTTACGATGGTGTGGTGACTTCCAAGCTTCTTGCGTGCCAGATTGAAAACCAGAAGTTCTCTTACCTCTCTTTGCATACTCTCGAATCTACATACTGAGTCATTTTATATTGCCTATTACATTCCCATGTTTCCCAGCTGGACATTCCACTCAGAATATTTCAAGGTTATCTAAAATTTAACATGTTCAAATCAACCTCCCCTATTAGTCAATAAAACCACTTTCTCCTACGCATTCACACTGGAACATTGTTTTGGATTTATCACACGTACTTTAATTTTTCCTTTGTAATTTCTCTTTTCATTCTTTCTTTGCTACTTTCACGAAGCCCTGGGACTACAGCAGTAAAGAGATGAGTGCAGACTTTGGAGCTGAACTGTTAGAATCCTTATTCTGCCCCACATTGGCAGGGGAACCTGGTTCTGGGCCTGGGTTTCCTCATCTATAAAAAGGAATATAGTAGTACTGCATAGGATTGAAAATTTTTAGTAAATATAAAGCACTTAGAACAGTGCCTGGCACATGCTTAATTTATGTATTTGCTAGCTACTAGTATATCATTATTATTCTTTATTAAGAACTTTGGAGAAAACCTCTTAGAATCTTCCCTCAATCAACTTTTTAATGTATTATCTTCAGTTTCTTATCTACAAAGGGTGATATATGATAATATCTTCCTAATAAATATTAAGCTAAACAATGTAAATAAAGCACTAATAAAGTAATCACTCAATAAAATTTGGCTATATTTAGTAATATAACGTGATGATCAATAAAAAAAAATACTATCCTTTGGAAAATCAGCATAGATTCTTCATGGTTAAACAACTGTTTTCAGTGTGTAGATTGCATCTTTCCCTGGTACATATTTTCGTATTATTTAAAGTGCGGAATTCATGCCATTTTGCATTGCTTTAAAATTATTATATGATATCGCTTATATGTGGAATCTAAAAAAATGATACAAATGAACTTATTTACAAAACAGAAATAGACACAGACACAGAAAACAAGCTTATGGTTACCAAATGGGAAAGTGGGGAGAGATAAATTAGGAGTTTGGGATTAACATATACACACTACTATATATAAAATAGATAACCAACAAGGACTTATTGTAGAGCACAGGGAACTATACTCGATATTTTGTAATAGCCTATAAGGGAAAAGAATCTGAAAAAGAAAAGATAGATAGAGATAGATAGATAGAGAGGTAGATAGAGAGGTAGATAGGTAGATAGATAGATATGTATAATTGAGTCAATTTGCTGTATATCTGAAACTAAAACAACATTGTAAATCAACTATACTTCAATTTTTAAAAAATCATTACATAATATTTGTTTCTGCATCATCTCAAAAATTATCATTTGTGTAGCACTTCAGCATATTGATCCATAATATTTCACTAAAACATCTGCTACGCACTCAGATAATTCGAACTTGGAACTCAGAGAAAACTGTCAAGAAAATCTGCATGGCTTTGTCTTAACACTTCTCTGAGATTATTTCCTAAGACCTTTCACAAGGAGATCTACAAATATTTTAAACATTCTATACATGCTCTTTAGGTCAGGATCAGGGGTCAAAGTTGCCAAAATATTTTCTAACTTGGGGGAAAAGGAGATAACTTTAACTCCCTCAAAAACTTAGGCTTCAATGTCAAAGTAAAATGTTAAGTAAATACTTGATTTTTTTTTAATTAATTATTTTATATTTTATTTTTGGCTGCATTGGGTCTTTGTTGCTGTGCACGGGCTTTCTCTGGTTGCGGCGAGCGGGGGCTACTCTTCGTTGCAGTGTGCAGGCTTCTCATTGCAGTGGCTTCTCTTGTTGTAGAGCATGGGCTCTAGGTGTGTGCGCTTCAGTAGTTGTGGCACACGTATTCAGTAGCTGTGGCTCAGGCTGTAGAGCGCAGGCTCAGCAGTTGTGGTGCATGGGCTTAGTTGCTCCATGGCATGTGGGATCTTCCCAGACCAGGGCTCAAACCCATGTCCCCTGCATTGGCAGGCGGATTCTTAACCACTGCGCCACCAGGGAAGTCCAATACTTGATTTGTAGTATTGGATTTGGGCAGTTTAAACATATTGCCATAGCAACTTAAATGTTTGGCTGTTGCTAACCTCCCTCTTTACCCTGCCCAAACCCCACAATATTTGAAAGCTATTAGGTTATTTATGCACCCATGAGAAGAGTTACATCTTTTTCCTTTCCAAATATCTTTTAAGTAAATATTAACCACATTGTTTTGCCAAGTCATTTGGCCTATAAAATAAAGAATTTGGATTGGATGGTTTCTAATCTCCTTGCTAGTTAAAGAGTTCTTTCTCAGGCCTTATAAAATGTGGGGCCCACTGTTGTGGATAGATAGCTGAATGTCTTATTCAAACCCTGTTCTGCCCTGCCTTCTTTTTATAAAGTAGTGGGAAAAATATGGGCTTCTGAATTGGGCAGACCTCGTTTAGGATTCTTCCATTGCCACTTTCCAGCTTCATGATACCATTTGAGATGGTGTAGCTCTCTACAGCTGCATAAACTCAACCATCTGTTTTTAACTGACTACTTCATGGCTGGACACCTGATACAGACTGATGTTTGCGTTCCCCAAAATTCATATGTTTGAACCTAATCCTCAATAGCTGGTATTTGGAGGTGGGGCCTTCGGGAGGTGACTAGGTCATGAGGGTGGAGCCCTCATGAGTGAGATTAGTGCCCTTATAAAAGAGGCCCTAGCATGCTCCCTTGCTCCTTCCACCATGTAAGGACACAGTGAAAAGATGGCCATCTATGAACAGGAAGTAGGCTCTCACCAGACACAGAATCTGCCAGCACTTTGACCCAGCCTCCAGAACTATGAGAAATAAATGTTTATTGTTTAAACTACCCAGTCTATGATATTTTTGTTATAGCAGCCCAGACAGACTAAGACAGCACCTGACCCAACTGCTTGACAGAGAGACTTTAGTTAAAAGATAGAAGACTTACGGCCAAGCTATGTTCCGAGAGAGAAAGAGAGAGAGAGAGAGAAAGAGAGGGAGAGGGAATCAAAGATATGAAATAGCCAGTTAGCCCTGATATTTCACTTTTTCAGGGCATACCATTCACTTCTTGTTCTTTGATGCTTATGTGATTGCCTATTATATTCATACCCTAACACTCTTATTAACATCAGCCTGAGTATCTTGATGTTCTTGAAGCCAATATTTCTGACTTGGATAGGGTATTTAGTGATGTATAATTTCTGAGCTTCTATTATCTCATCTGTAAAATGGGAATAATAATAGTATCTTCCTTGTAGGATTGCTCTGAGGATTGTATATGAGAATGTAGGAAAAACTCCCAGTAGAGTTCTGGAAACATAGTAGGTGCTCAATTAATGGTGGCCATTAGCTTCCTGTAAATTTATATCTCATAAATAAACCACCAATTTATTAAGAATTTACATTATTCCCCATACCCTATCCTTCCATTATCCTATAAACACATGAATCCCATGAGTCTTTCAAATTGGTTAGGATATATCAGCCCCTTGATACCATCCAGAATCTCAGAAAAGTGGTCAGACACCCTTTCTTTGCACTGCTCTCCTCCACAAGTTAAGGTGGTGAGAGCAGGGTGGTGGCCATTCCTTAGAAGTGGTGCCTACTCAATGATTATAAGACCACAGTGAGATTGAAGACCTTTCTTGCTTCTCCTCTTGGTGGATGTAGTGCAACCCTAGTATGGTTTTCTACACCTGCATAAGTAAAGTTGGAAACAGACAATAGTGTTGTTCCCTTGACAATTCCAGAGAAACATACCCTTTTGGTTAACATATACATGTTGACAGACTAAATCTAATTAAGTAATTGAATGCACTATGTCCTCCAAGTGCTGGTAAAAGACTTGAGATTTATTAAAAATCAAACTCTTTCTCATACTCACTGCACTGAACAAAGGACAATGGAAATGCACAGGAGTTTTCTTGACTAATTGCCAAAGTGATCATTATTTAGTTTCTAACTTAAATGTCTTCTCTCTACAAAGCCGCCTCTGAGTCCTTCAGTCAGAATGCCCTCCCTCTGATATAGAACATCACAGATGGTCTGACTTGGTTGCCTGTGTCTTTTTCCCCCATAGATTGTGAGTTTACTTTTATGGATGATCATTGTAGCTAACACTTATTAAAGGCTGTCCTGTGTGTCAGGCACCCTAAGTGCTTTAAAAGGATTAACTCATTTGTCCATCAAACAACCTTTTCAGGTGGCACTACTATTCATCCTCATTTTACAGATAAGGAAATTAAGGCCAAGGACAGTTAAATAACAAGACCAAGTTCACACAGCTAGTAAGGACAGGGTCTGCTCAAATCCAAGGTCATGCTATAACCACCGCCTCATAATGCCTCCTGGCACGGGTAGAGGCCATCTCTTATCCATCATTGTCACCCCACGGTACCCAGCTGAGTGTCTGGAACAGGGAAGTTCCCAGCCAGTGCTAATTGGTATTGAGTGGAGCAGAAATGCCAGAAACAGTGAGCACCTTTGCTGTCACTGACTGGTGTCTGACTTCTCTGCTGTGAAGAGGAGGAAAGTGCTGAAGCAAACACATTCCTTAGGCTTGTAACTCTCTCCGTCCAAAGGTATTTGTGCTGCTTTCTTACTCCTCCTCCTTGCTAACTGTATTATGTGGATTAGAAGTTGGAGCTTAGTTCACACAAAGGGAAAACAGAACTCTGAACATCCTGTGTGGGACTGAGAGAGGAGAAATAAGTAATCCAGGAAAAAGATATATCTAGGGAAATATTTAACCTGACAAAATCAATTTGTTATCTGAAATCAGCATATTGCAAACAGTCAGTGTTTGAGTGCCCTGTTCTTCCTGATTTGACTTGGTCAAAGATAAGCTTATGGGCGGGACTTAAAGATCCCGGATCACATGTGTAGAATTGGGCATTATCCAAGCAAACAATAATCTGTGCAATATATCTGTTGTACATACTTAAGCAGGGAAAAGTCTGTAAGAATTCACATCTCCTGGCCTGCAGAGAAAGCAGAAACATGAGTACAGCAGGAAAAGTAAGGCAATTTTTCTTTTACTTTTGGAATTATATTCTAATTAATATAATACACAAAGAGATACAGTATTTAATGAATAACTTAAAATTCATATAAAAATTAGAAATAATATATACTGAAATACAACATAGAATATATGCTTCAATATACAAGGTATATTAAACTACAACTGAGATGGGCAATACCTAAATATCTTTAACAAAATGTATAGCATTATACCTACTACAGTCTATATTTCATATATTAAATAAATGTGAAGTAGTACGTCCAATCATGAGTAATTTTCAAATCTAAAGTTAGAAATGAAATGTTTTTATCAAGAAGTTATCTTTATGTTAAGATACCATAATATGAATGTTATTCTTTATAATCATATTCTTTTTATGAATACAGTAAAGTGTGACAAAACTTTTTATTGATCTCAAAGCATTAGAACCATCAAGACTAAACAAACCAACATCAACATGCAAATTATGATTTAAAAGGGTCCTATTATGGCACAATTCAGGAAATTTCCATAGAAATCCTATAGAACAGTTGTACCCAACCCCTGGGCTGCTTAGAAACCTGGCCTCACAGCAGGAGGTGAAAGGCAGGCCAGCGAGTGAAGCTTCATCTGCTGCTCCCCATCGCTCGAATTACCCCCTAAACCATCCCCCTTCCCCCACCCCCCGGTCCGTGGAAAAATTTTCTTCCGCGAAACCAGTCCCTGGTGCCAAAATGTTGGGGACCACTGCTATAGAACGACATCTTCTTCATGTAAAAGTCAATGTGATTTAAAAAAAACAAAGTTAATACTGATACAGTTTGAACCACTTATTAGCACTGGGAACAGAGATATTTGGTTCTAAGTCTTCCATAGATTCATGTTTATTTGTTCAATGTGCTTACAGTTGCAGAGAAATACATGTGGTTATTCAGTACAATCAATTCATGTTGTTTAACTTCTTCATGGCAAAAGCCTGTGTAACTGTTTCCAGTAGGTTTGCTGTGTTAAGAGTTGATTGCACAATATAATATCTTGCTATAATGACCCAACTGAAAGATTCTGAGGTTTCTACACACATTCTCTGTGTGTGTGACACACAGAAGGCCTATATCAATGAGATTGGTTGGAAATCGTATGGGTAACCAATTGTCAGTTTTCTTATTCTAACTTTATTTTCATCCATTACTGATTAGCATTTACAGTGGCATATTACATTTCAAATGAAGAATAGTAAAGAAAAAGAAAAATTAAATTTTCCAAAACTCAGCTTGAAAGAGTTCACAGAGATCAAAAGGGTAAACCAAATGTATTAATGATAATTATAAATTATAGGCAATCAATCCTCACTCCTCAGGTGCAACATCAATAAATTTTAGCTATATGATAACACTTCATTTATGTTTACCCTTCCTGCACTGTATGTTCTTCAAATGCTAAATGGCAACAATAATAATACCTACTTTCATAAGGTGGTTGTGAGAATTTAATAAATTCATATTAAATTTTTTCATACTGGAAAGCATTGAAAATAGTGCCTGGCACATAGAAATAATTTAATAAATATTAGTCACTGCTATTACTGTTGTTATTGCTATCTAACCTCTAATCTTTTGTTAATCTTTTACTACCATCAAGTAGTGAAAAGATAAAATGATGTTAATTCTTTGGACATCCAGCTTTGTGATTCTGGGAAAAGTGCTTAGTCAATTACTAACTCAGTTGAGCCTCAATCTTTTCATCTGTAAAATAAAACTAATAATTCAATAATACTGCCCTGTGAAGTTTAAAAGTCAAACATGTATCAATAACTCACCCAGCACAGCCACTTGTGCCTGCTACATCATTGGCACCCAATAATCAACACCTATCTACCATTAGTGTATTATTTCCAAGTACTCTTATATTTATTGTGGAATTGACCATGACAAACACTTTGCAAAGTAGAAGGATTTTGCATACAAATAATGAAAATAAATTATCAGATAAATTTCAATTGAATTTTTATCATATTTGCAATATGTTAATTCTCTCTAGAAAACACTGTCAACTATACAAGCTTTGCAAAAATGAACACAAGTCTTATACTACATTCCCAGGTACTAAAAATGTGTTCAACTTTTATTTGTAAGAACACCTGTAAGTAAGCTATGCTAGCTATAAAGTCAAATACACAGTTGTCCCATTTTTAAATACATGCGTGTGTTGTGTGTGTGTAGCGTTTTAACCTCTACAATTTTGGGCTCAAGTGTAATTTGGAAGAAATCCCTATACACAAATTATATAACAAAACAGAGCTGCCAAAGCTAACTTTCAAATAAGCGATGCAAACAAATAGCACATAGAACAAGTGTAGAGAGAAAATCAAAGGAACAGGCAAATAGAGAGAGAGAAACCCTAGGCAGGGAGGCAAGTCCATAATTGGAATCATAAAGTCAGATCATTCTGGCTTAAGTGCAGAACTGAGCAAGGGAGAAATCAGTATAATGTGAACAGACGCTGAATCTGTCAGCAAAGTGATAGTGATCTGGAACTTCACATACAAGCCAATAGTTTTGGGTAAACAACCAATTTCAGGACCGCATTAGGAAATAGAAGCAATAAACAATCCTTAGAGAAAAAAAAAACCCATGATGTTCTTTCTTCATAAAAGAATATATTCCATTTTATCTCAATGTCTCACTATAGTTAATTCTGTTGCTCTTTCCTTGTGGTATTGCTTTACACATTTTTATAAAGAGGCACTACTATTCTTTTTGCAAATCAAAGGTTTTCACTTCTGTGTAACAATGTTAGGTTCCAGACATGGGGCTAGATGTTGCACGTAAAAAGGTAAAAGACACAACCCCTGATTTCAAGGGTGGGGAAAAACTGGTATCATCTTTCTGTTCAATTTTCAGGTAATAAAATGCAAAGCAGCTGTGCTATGGGAGCTCAAAAAACCATTTTCCATTGAGGAGGTGGAGGTTGCACCCCCTAAGGCCAATGAAGTTCGTATTAAGGTAAAACTTTCTTCCATTTCTATTTAATCTTAGGTTTAAAAATTTCAGAGAGTAACAATGAAAATTACCAAAATCCATTAAGAGGCACTTTTCATGTGGTTATCCAGACAGTGGAATTACATTCATAGCCAAGGAAAGTTGTAAGTATAAATTGTTAAACTTTTTAAAAAGAGACCAAAGAGTTTTACTGAGCTCTGACCACCACAGCAACAGTCAGCTCTACCCACCACCAGAGCCTCCCATCAAGCCTCTTAGATAGCCTCAACCACCAGAGGGCAGACAGCAGAAGCAAGAAAAACTACATCCTGCAGCCTGTGGAAGAAAAACCACACTCACAGAAAGATACACAAGATGAAAAGGCAGAGGGCTATATACCAGATGAAGGAACAAGATAAAACCCCAGAAAAACAACTAAATGAAGTGAAGATAGGCAACCTTCCAGAAAAAGAATTCAGAATAATGATAGTGAAGATGATCCAGGACCTCGGAATAAGAATGGAGGCAAAGATCGAGAAGATGCAAGAAATGTTTAACAAAGACCTAGAAGAATTAAAGAACAAACAAACAGAGATGACCAATTCAATAACTGAAATGAAAACTACACTAGAAGGAATCAATAGTAGAATAACTGAGGCAGAAGAACGGATAAGTGACCTGGAAGACAGAATGGTGGAATTCACTGCTGCAGAACAGAATAAAGAAAAAAGAATGAAAAGAAATGAAGACAGCCTAAGAGACCTCTGGGACAACATTAAACGCAACAACATTCGCATTAGAGGGGTCCCAGAAGGAGAAGAGAGAGAGAAAGAACCAGAGAAAATATTTGAAGAGACTGCAGTCGAAAACTTCCCTAACATGGGAAAGGAAATAGCCACCCAAGTCCAGGAAGCACAGAGAGTCCCATACAGGATAAACCCAAGGAGAAACACGCTGAGACACATAGTAATCAAATTGGCAAAAATTAAAGACAAAGAAAAATTATTGAAAGCAGCAAGGGAAAAACGACAAATAACATACAAGGGAACTCCCATAAGGTTAACAGCTGATTTCTCAGCAGAAACTCTACAAGCCAGAAGGGAGTGGTATGATATACTTAAAGTGATGAAAGGGAAGAACCTACAACCAATATTACTCTACCCGGCAAGGATCTCATTTAGATTTGATGGAGAAATCAAAAGCTTTACAGACAAGCAAAAGCTAAGAGAACTCAGCACCACCAAACCAGCTCTACAACAAATGCTAAAGGAACTTCTCTAAGTGGGAAACACAAGAGAAGAAAAGGACCTACAAAAACAAACCCAAAACAATTAAGAAAATGGTCATAGGAACGTACATATCGATAATTACCTTAAACGTGAATGGATTAAATGCTCCAACCAAAAGACACAGGCTTGCTGAATGGACAGAAAAACAAGACCCATATATATGCTGTCTACAAGAGACCCACTTCAGACCTAGGGACACATACAGACTGAAAGTGAGGGGATGGAAAAAGATATTCCATGCAAATGGAAATCAAAAGAAAGCCAGAGTAGCTATACTCATATCAGATAAAATAGACTTTAAAATAAAGAATGTTACAAGAGACAAGGAAGGACACAACATAATGATCAAGGGATCAATCCAAGAAGAAGATATAACAATTATAAATATATATGCACCCAACATAGGAGCACCTCAATACATAAGGCAACTGCTAACAGCTATAAAAGAGGAAATAGACAGTAACACAATAATAGTGGGGGACTTTAACCCCTCACTTACACCAATGGACAGATCATCCAAAATGAAAATAAATAAGGAAACCGAAGCTTTAAATGACACAATAGACCAGATAGACTTAATTGATATTTATAGGACATTCCATCCAAAAACAGCAGATTACACGTTCTTCTCAAGTGCGCATGGAACATTCTCTAGGATAGATCACATCTTGGGTCACAAATCAAGCCTCAGTAAATTTAAGAAAATTGAAATCATATCAAGCATCTTTTCTGACCACAATGCTATGAGATTAGTAATGAATTACACGGAAAAAAACGTAAAAAACACAAACACATGGAGGCTAAACAATACGTTACTAAATAACCAAGAGATCACTGAAGAAATCAAAGAGGAAATCAAAAAATACCTAGAGACAAATGACAATGAAAAAACGACGATCCAAAACCTATGGGATGCAGCAAAAGCAGTTCTAAGAGGGAAGTTTATAGCTATACAAGCCTACCTCAAGAAACAAGAAAAATCTCAAGTAAACAATCTAACCTTACACCTAAAGGAACTAGAGAAAGAAGAACAAACAAAACCCGAAGTTAACAGAAGGAAAGAAATCATAAAGATCAGAGCAGAAATAAATGAAATAGAAACAAAGAAAACAATAGCAAAGATCAATAAAACTAAAAGCTGGTTCTTTGAGAAGATAAACAGAATTGATAAGCCATTAGCCAGATTCTGCAAGAAAAAGAGGGAGAGGACTCAAATCAATAAAATTAGAAATGAAAAAGGAGAAGTTACAACAGACACCGCACAAATACAAAGCATCCTAAGAAACTACTACAAGCAACTCTATGACAATAAAATGGACAACCTGGAAGAAATGGACAAATTCTTAGAAAGGTATAACCTTCCAAGACTGAACCAGGAAGCAATAGAAAATATGAACAGACCCATCACAAGTAATGAAATTGAAACTGTGATTAAAAATCTTCCAACAAACAAAAGTCCAGGACCAGATGGCTTCACAGATGAATTCTATCAAACATTTAGAGAAGAGCTAACACCCATCATTCTCTACTCTTCCAAAAAATGCAGAGGAAGGAACACTCCAAAACTCATTCGATGAGGCCACCATCACCCTGATACCAAAACCAGACAAAGATACTACAAAAAAAGAAAATTACAGACCAATACCACTGATGAATATAGATGCAAAAATCCTCAACAAAATACTCGCAAACAGAATCCAACAACACATTAAAAGGATCATATACCACCATCAAGTGGGATATATCCCAGGGATGCAAGGATTCTTCAACATATGCAAATCAATCAATGTGATACACCATATTAACAAATTGAAGAATAAAAACCAGATGATCATCTCAATAGATGCAGAAAAAGCTTTTGACAAAATTCAACACCCGTTTATGATCAAAACTTTCCAGAAAGTGGGCATACAGGGAACCTACCTAAACATAATAAAGGCCATATACGACAAACCCACAGCAAACATCATTCTCAATGGTGAAAAACTGAAAGCATTTCCTCTAAGATCACGAACAAGACAAGGATGTCCACTCTCACCACTATTATTCAACATAGTTTTGGAAGTCCTAGCCTCGGCAATCAGGGAAGAAAAAGAAATAAAAGGAATCCAAATCAGAAAAGAAGAAGTAAAGCTGTCACAGTTTGCAGATGACATGATACTATACATAGAGAATCCTAAAAATGCCACCAGAAAACTACTAGAGCTAATCAATGAATTTGGTAAAGTTGCAGATACAAAATTAATGCACAGAAATCTCTTGCATTCCTATACACTAATGATGAAAAATCTGAAAGAGAAATTATGGAAACACTCCCATTTACCATTGCAACAAAAAGAATAAAATACCTAGGAATAAACCTACCTAGGGAGACAAAACACCTGTATGCAGAAAACTATAAGACACTGATGAAAGAAATTAAAGATGATACCAACAGATGGAGAGATATACCATGTTCTTGGATTGGAAGAATCAATATTGTGAAAATGACTCTACTACCCAAAGCAATCTACAGATTCAATGCAATCCCTATCAAATTACCAATGGCATTTTTTACGGAACTAGAACAAATCATCTTAAGATTTGTACGGAGACACAAAAGACCCCGAATAGCCAAAGCAGTCTTGAGGGAAAAAAACGGAGCTGGAGGAATCAGACTCCCTGACTTCAGACTATACTACAAAGCTACAGTAATCAAGACAATATGGTACTGGCACAAAAACAGAAACATAGATCAATGGAACAAGATAGAAAGCCCAGAGATAAACCCACGCACCTATGGTCAATTAATCTATGACAAAGGAGGCAAAGATATACAATGGAGAAAAGACAGTCTCTTCAATAAGTGGTGCTGGGAAAACTGGACAGCTACATGTAAAAGAATGAAATTAGAATACTCCCTAACACCATACACAAAAATAAACTCAAAATGGATTCGAGACCTAAATGTAAGACCGGACACTATAAAACTCTTAGAGGAAAACATAGGAAGAACACTCTTTGACATAAATCACAGCAAGATTTTTTTTGATCCACCTCCTAGAATAATGGAAATAAAAACAAAAATAAACAAATGGGACCTAATGAAACTTCAAAGCTTTTGCACAGCAAAGGAAACTATAAACAAGATGAAAAGGCAACCCTCAGAATGGGAGAAAAGATTTGCAAACGAATCAACGGACAAAGGATTAATCTCCAAAATATATGAACAGCTCATTCAGCTCAATATTAAAGAAACAAACAACCCAATCCAAAAATGGGCAGAAGACCTAAATAGACATTTCTCCAAAGAAGACATACAGATGGCCAAGAAGCACATGAAAAGATGCTCAACATCACTAATTATTAGAGAAATGCAAATCAAAACTACAATGAGGTATCACCTCACTCCTGTTAGAATGGGCATCATCAGAAAATCTACAAACAACAAATGCTGGAGAGAGTGTGGAGAAAAGGGAACCCTCTTGCACTGTCGGTGGGAATGTAAATTGATACAGCCACTATGGAGAACAATATGGAGGGTCCTTAGAAAACTAAAAATAGAATTACCATATGATCCAGCAATCCCACTACTGGGCATATACACAGAGAAAACCATAATTCAAAAAGACACATGCACCCCAATGTTCATTGCAGCACTATTTACAATAGCCAGGTCATGGAAGCATCCTAAATGCCCATCAACAGACAAATGGATAAAGAAGTTGTGGTACATATATACAATGGAATATTACTCAGCCATAAAAAGGAACGAAATTGAGTCATTTGTTGAAACGTGGATGGATCTAGAGACTGTCATACAGAGTGAAGTAAGTCAGAAAGAGAAAAACAAATATCGTTTATTAACGTATGTATGTGGAACCTAGAAAAATGGAACAGATGAACCGGTTTGCAGGGCAGAAGTTGAGACACAGATGTAGAGAACAAATGTATGGACACCAAGGGGGGAAAACCGCAGTGGGGTGGGGATGGTGGTGTGCTGAATTGGGCGATTAGGATTGACATGTATACACTGATGTGTATAAAATTGACTGATTAAAAAAAAAAAGAGAGACCAAAGGGTATATACAGTATAAATCTAGTAAAATAAAAAAGAATTTATGTGTTAATACAGAAAAATAAGTGCAAAGGAATATATATCCAGATTTTAAATCAATTAGCATTAGATGGTAGCATTTAAGTAACTATTTTCTTGGTGCTAATCTGCATTTCCTACTTCTATACAAACAATGGCCTCCTTGTATATTATATGACTTAAATATTTCAGAAACAATTATTTCACCAATTATTCCAAATTGTTTAATGCATGAAAGGAAAGTAGAGGAGGGTTTTAGGCTGAATAATCTTGGGTATAAATTGAATCTGTATTTGGGAAGAGCAGGAATTATCAGTAAAACCCGTGAAAACTCTTTAGCGCAAATTCAGGAAACTGGGTATGTTAAGTCCATCTGAGTGAGGGTCATAATCTTTTCTGAATGTAATCATCCTCCCTTTACCCTGTAGATGGTGGCCACAGGAGTCTGTCGCTCAGATGACCATGCGATTAATGGATCTTTGTTCACACCTCTTCCTGCGATCATAGGCCATGAGGCAGCTGGCATTGTGGAGAGCATTGGAGAAGGGGTGACTACAGTAAAACCAGGTACAGAATTCACAGTTGGGGAATGTGCTTTGGTTCAGGACTCCAAGATGATCCAGCCTGGATGATGACACTGAAGTAATAAGAGATGAAAGAACTTGCTCAAGGCTGAGCTAGGACTTGACTGGAGGTCTCTTCCTTTCCTCCCTCCCTGCCTGTCTCAGGCATGTATGCATCCATGCACTCCTGTATTCTCTCCTTCAGCAAGTATTTCTTGAGGACCTACTAGATGTCAGCCACCATGTTAGATCCTGGGAATACATGAGGATCAAAAAAGACCCAGTGCCTGCCAGGGTGGAGTTCATAATGAATTAATTCCCATTTTAGTGTTGCTAAGCAGTGTCTTCTATCAGGTCCAAAGAAAACTACAAATGAGACAAGGGAAAAAACACGTCTGTGTCCTGAGCCTCTAGATCAGTGTATGGAACCTGTTCTGTGCTGACTTCACACAATGGGGATTGTGAGGCCATGACTGAATCAACATGATCTCTTCTCAGGTGGGAAGTGGAGCCCATTCACTGATTTCCCCTTCCAATATGGCCTTCTTTCCTGAACACGGAATGAACAAAACAGACTAGTTGGCAGGAAATGAAAGAGAACTAGCAGAAGGCATCCTGCCATAAACAATATCTGTTTTATTACCTTTAACCATGATTAAATGTGACTGGTTACCAAGTACTATTTTTCTTTAATATTTATTTTATCCTAATATTATTGTGTATTAATACAGATAAATATTTTTAGAGGTAAACTGTGAATAAACAGAAAATTTCCATGCTATCATCTCATATAAAGTTTATCTATTAAATGTTATCTTTCTGAGTCTTTTGGATAAGTAGTATAGATGATTAAAAATAAATATTTTTAATTCTAAAAAATCACTTTAGCCAGTAGATTTGACCTCCCTGCTTACCAAATACTTAATTGACCTGTGAACAGAAAATAATAAAATAAGTTGTCTGGTTTGAGTTTCAGCTCTCAGTATTTCCTTTAGTTAGAAATCTATTAATAATAAATGACACCCCTACTTTTCACCCCTGCTCCCTCCACCATAGCAGTAAAAATGAACTATCCACAAATTATCAGCTACAAACATTGGAAAGTCAGTTCTTATCCTAAAAGAAAGTGTCTAACTTATTATTGAGGGTTGAGGTTTTCAAAGGCATTTCTTAAGTTCTTATGTGTCCTATTTTTGTTTGTTTTCCTTAAAAAGGATTTTTTTTTTAAAAAAAGGACTCATTTCATAGTAGAGATAAGCATAATCACTTTGAAAAGCCAAGAAATAGTTGTTGAGATTCTCACTGTTATTGTACCCCAAACTATTACAAAATACTGGATCATCTAGTGGAACTATGGCAGCCTGCTCACAACTTAAATTTATATTTACACTTACAGTGAGAATATTTGTTTTAATTATTAAGGAATAAATGAGATGATACATATAAAATCCTCAAGAGAAAGGGCACACAATAAAAGATAACTATCAACACAGTGGAACCACTTCTAAAACTCCATGTTGTTTTCCACATTTGCATTTTCTTTGGGCATCTTCAGGCATATATAAACCCAAACTGGTAACGATGCTGGCAGGCAATGACCAAGACATAGTGCTGACTGGACCCTATTCTTGGAGACTTTTCAAAGTCAAGTGCCTCTAATACATATATGTAAGCTTTAAGCTCTAGCTCTATTAACTCCTGGGTAGAAATTTAAGAAGAATTTGTTTTACCCCTTCCCCAGGTGATAAAGTCATCCCACTCTTTGTTCCTCAGTGTGGAAAGTGCAGTCTTTGTAAACACCCGGAAGGCAATTTCTGCCTGAAAAACACGTAAGTTTCTGATACTCTCCTTATGCAGCCAAGGAATTTGCACATCAGTTATACTCCTGTCTCATACCCTCATGTACCTGTGTGTTGCACTGACCAGTGTGACCAAGCCTCGGGGGACCCTTATGGATGGTACCAGCAGGTTCACCTGCAGAGGGAAGCCCATCTACCACTTCATCGGCACCAGCACCTTCACCCAGTACACAGTGGTGGATGAGATGTCAGTGGCCAAGATTGATGCAGACTCACCGCTGGAGAAAGTCTGTCTCATTGGCTGTGGATTTTCTACTGGTTATGGGTCTGCAGTCAAAGTTGCCAAGGTAGGAATTACAATGGGTGATAAAACCAGCTACACTCAGACTGTCAGGAGCTAACAGGAGAGCAGTTTCTCACAGGAATCAGAGATCATTCTACACAGATTTACTGGTAGCTTCTCCCCCCACCACCATAATAACATGGACATGCTCCATAGAATTGAGGGTGTTGATTATAAGTAGAAAATGCCCTCAGAAGGAATTGAGAGCACATCCTAGAAAATTTATGTTAATCACAAATGAAAAGCTGTTGATAATTAACTAAGAGAAAGTAAAGATGTTTTCAATAATTATTCTTCTGCATGTGTTTTTTTATGGGATTACTAAATTTTAGAGCTGGGAGCTCATTTTGTCATTCATTTTGTAGTTAGCACCAACATGAGCCATACACAGCAGTTTCCACTAAGTTCTGAGTCAGGAAAAGTAAATGAAATGAAGGGGTTGCCTTTGAGGAGTATCTAGTCCATGGATCTTCTACTCCCAGAATTAGGATCAACAGTAGATTTCAAAGCCTTACCTGATATCCCGATATACTTCCAAACTGAGGGTCGCCAACATACCCACTCTGTGGATCTCTGTGAGGAAAGCAATGAAGCTTCAATGATGCATGAAGCATTTATTCCATTGCTATACCTCCACCCCTGCCACGAATACACACACACACACACACACACACACACACTTCAGAAGTGGTAGATTTTAAGGTGAAATTCTTTAAAGGCTCCTCTTCCCAAAAGGTTGGAAATCTAGTAGTATCCTTTCATTTTATGAAACTGAGGTCCAGAGACATAAAGCTATTTGCCCAAAATCTCACGACTGGTTAATATGACAGCTGTGACTAGCCTCTTTCTCAAAACTCCTGCTGAATCATAAACCATAATACATAATTACCAGCACTTTTAAATCACAATCACAAGCCTCATGTTTTTCTAAGGTAAAAAAGTGGTGTTGTACCCCACAGAAAGTTTACTTGGGACAGGAGGAACATTTCACCCACACTGAAGGCTAATTATAGCAGACTAGGTTTATTAAACAGTTCCTTAGGCAAGTTAAACAATTGAGAGCACATGTTTTCCAAATTTCTGTGACCCTAGCACTAAGTCCCCTGTGCAACTGCATCATCTGAGCAGGTGGTCCAACTGAACCTACACACAGAGCAGAAGCCAAGGGCACTTGTGATGATGAATTTCATCCATTATTAAACTATAGACTAGCTTTTCATTGCATTATTCTTCATTAGTGTATTTTAAAAAGCAGACATAAAGACCCACTCAGAGCACACTGTTCCCAAGCAGTATTATCTTAAAATTACCTGTTAAATTTCCCCTGTTGTTAAGTTTGCTTTAAGCTGAGGATAACTCTTCTATGATTCACAGCTAATTTCTGCTCTCATTATACTGGTCATGACTACTGAAAGTTAATGAACCAAGGAGTTAATTATTGAGGGTTCAATTGGATTATTTTTTTTCAGTCTCCTCTCTTCTACTTATTATTTAATTTCCCCAAAATTGTGTTTGTGTATGTGTGATGGACTGAAGCTGGCTGTCAATAGATTCTCTTTAAGAGGGGGTCACTAGCATTTAGAGCTCAAAGATCATCCAGTCCACTGGCTCCCAGCTTGGGTTTCCCATTGGAGTCACCTGGAGACTTGGTCTTACCTGCAGAGAGTCTGATTTAATTGCTTATGGGGGCGTCCCTGGTGGCGCAGTGGTTGAGAATCTGCCTGCCAATGCAGGGGACACGGGTTCGAGCCCTGGTCTGGGAAGATCCCACATGCCGCGGAGCAACTAGGCCCGTGGGCCACAACTACTGAGCCTGTGCGTCTGGAGCCTGTGCTCCCAACAAGAGAGGCCGCAATAGTGAGAGGCCCATGCACCGTGAAGAAGAGTGGCCCCCGCTTGCCGCAACTAGAGAAAGCCCTCGCACAGAAACGAAGACCCAGCACAGCCAAAAATAAATAAATAAATAAAAAAATAAAAATAAATTTAAAAAATAAATAACTAAATAAATAAATTGCTTATGGGCTGTGACCTGGGTGTTCAGATTTTTTTCAAAGCTCCCCAGGTGAGTCTAATGTCCAGCAAAATTTGAGAACCACTGATCTAATTCAACCCCTTCATTTTAAACATGAAGCAGCTGAAGCCAAAAGAAGTTTTGACAACAGATGGACATAGTTTGAGTAGCTCCTGACAAGGGAAAAGCATGGCACTTTATACAATTTAGGCTGTTTCTAACAATCATTACTTAATCTGTTTTTGCATTTTCTGAAAACACAGGTCACCCAGGGCTCCACCTGTGCCGTGTTTGGCCTCGGAGGAGTTGGCCTGTCTGTTATCATGGGCTGTAAAGCAGCTGGAGCAGCCAGGATCATTGCAGTGGACATCAACAAAGACAAATTTGTAAAGGCCAAAGAGGTGGGTGCCACTGAGTGCATCAACCCTCGGGACTATGAGAAACCCATCGAGGAGGTGCTGAAGGAAATGAGTGGTGGAGGTGTGGATTTTTCATTTGAAGTCGTTGGTCATTTTGACACCATGGTATGTACCCTGAAATGCCTTGAGATATCAGCTTCTGTATTCTAGAGTCTACTTTTATGCAGCAGAATATAAACATTATATATAAAGAATATTTTTTAAATTATGGCTATTTTCCATCTCCTATTTGTTACCTGGATTGCTTAATTATTATTATGAGGAATCTCATTCCATCAGTTAAGTATAACTGTCACAAGTATTATTTCCTTTTTAGAGACAGAAGAGGGTTTTTTTTAGTGAGCCATCATAAATTTATTTTAATTTTTAGTTCAAAAAAAATTCAAACTCAAGTCAATATAAAGAATATAAATTCTGTTTTCAAGTTGGCAAGTTTGACTTTTCCCCCACATTCTTAACAAAAAATGGTTTGACAATTTTTATAGGTTTTAATGGATATCATATTTTGGCCAAAAGAAAAAATGAGCAACTTTAGGCTCCGTATCATTTTATTAACAGAAAATATGCCCTGTTTTACCACAGCAGGCAGCACAGTGCCTGGTACATAATATGCATCCAAATCTGTGTGTTGAACTGAATACTTTAAAAAGTCAACAGGTTTTTCCACCAAAAAAATTTAAGTGATACGTATCTCATAGTGTTGTTTCTGGATTAAGTGAGATAAACATGTAAAATACTTAGCACGTGCCACCTGTCAGTAGCAAGCTCTTAATAAACGTCAGCTGGTGTCGTCAACATACAGTACTGTTTGCAATCTTGCAGCACTTACATCATCTTTAAAATATACATGATATTACTTTCAAATAATTACAATTATCAATTGCAACAGAGAACACATCCCTAGCTACATTTCACCTAACCAGAATTCTCTAGAATCCTAATGAAAAAACCCCCAGAGACCAACAAAAAAAAAAGCCCCCTTTTAAGGTTCTCCAGTAAGTCCCAGCAGTGTTGGTAGTAGGAAGCAGCACCTAAAGAGTAAAGCTCTTTGCAGCCTTGACCTGGGACAATATGCCATAGATGACTGAAGTTCCAATACAATCCAACTTCTTCCAAGGCTCTAGCCTTTCTCCTTATGCCATTTTTCTATGGGTTTCCCTCCATTTTCTCTTGTGGAATTGGACTGTTTTAAATATCTGATAGCCACATGTTCTAAAGTTCTCTGGTCTTCCAAATGTCATACTCCAAAATCAAAGGACTGATTATTATATATTTTGGGGGGGATCCTAAACAACTTTCTTACTGCAAACCTGCTTAAAAACCTGACTGGAGGGGAAAGACTTTCTTTTCAAGTTCCAGAGTAATAGGTGTAGTTTAAAGTAAATTCACACCGGAGTTAAAAGCACATTTAAAACATGCCCATTCTAGGCCAACAACTATATGGAAAGGTGCTCAACATCATTAATCACCAGGGAAATGCAAATCAGAACCACAAAGAGATATTACCTCATACTTGTTAGAGTGACTATTATCAAAAGACAAGCAATAACAGGTGTTGGAGATGGTGTGGAGAAAAGGGAATTTTGTGCACTGTTGGTGGGAATGTAAAACTGGTACAGCCATTATGAAAAGCAGTATAAAGGTTCCTCCAAAAATTTAAGATAGAACTACAATATGATCCAGCAATCCCACTTCTGGGTATATATCCAAAGAATATAGAAATCACTATCTGCACCCCCATGTTCATTGCAGCATTATTCATAATAGCCAAGATATGGAAACAACCTAAATGTCCACTGATGGATGAATGGATAAAGAAATTGTGATGTATGTATAATATATATAATATTAATTCATATGAATGAGTATTATTCAGCCATAAAAAAGAAGTCCTGCCATTTGCAACAACATGGAATAACCTGCAGGACATTATGCAAAGTGAAATAAGGCAGACACAGAAAGACAAATATTATATGACCTCTCTTATATGTGGAAACTAAAAAAATCAAATTCTTAGAACCACTGACAACAGATGGACATAGATGGACATGATGGACATGATGGACAGATGGACATGTTCTACTGAGTAGAACAGTGGTTGCCAGGGTCTGGAGGAGTGGGGGAGGAATGATGGGTAGATGTCAAAGAGTACAAACTTTTAGTTATGAGTAAGTTCTGGAGACTTCCATGTACAGCATGGTTATTATAGTTAATACTACTGTATTGTATACTTCAAATTTGCTAAGAGAGTAGATCTCAGATGTTCTCACTACAAAAAAAGGTAGTAGCTATGTGAGGTGATGAATGTGAATTAACTTGATTGTGGTAATCATTTCTCATGGCATATGTATATTAAATAATCACATTGTTCACCCTAAAAAATCACGTTGTACAACCTAAAAATAAACAATTTTCATTTGTCATTCATACTACAACAAAACTGGAAAAAAAATAAAGTACACAAATTAGGAAAAAAGTGTCCACTAGAAATGGGTGGTAGAAATGGGGATCCATTAAAAAGGGAGACTGTGAAGTGGGAAAGAGAGAAATGTTGATGATGTAATTGACCTTGTATCTGGTTCACCATCAAAATACCTGGTTCAAAGTACTGAGTTCAAAATATCTACTTAATAAGTAAATGAAGAATGAGTTAACTAACTCAGATTGCCCAGGGGTCATGTGATGATAAACATTACCTTTATTTGAGGAATCAGATTATATATATGTAATGATATTTACCTCTTTATTATTTTCTAAAGAAGACTTAAGTACATACAAACATACAAATTCATTCATCTATTGTCTCATTCAAAAATATTTTCTGGGCATTTTCCAAAGCCACACCTAGTGGCTTTAGGAAATAATGGGGAATGAAGAAAAAGGCATAATCTCTTCCGGCCACACACTCACAATTTAGCTAGATCCATATTACATGATACTGTGTATCATAAGTTGGGACTACCAGAAAATCCACTTTAATGATGCTACATATTAATTTTATTCCAGATGGCTGCCCTGTTGTGCTGTCAAGAAGCATATGGTGTAAGCGTCATTGTAGGAATACCTCCTAGTGCCCAAAATCTCTCTGTGAACCCCATGTTGCTGTTGACTGGACGTACCTGGAAAGGAGCTATTTTTGGTGGTACGTAGTTAGGCTTGAGGGCCAAATTCTTACTAACGTCAGGATTTCTTCCTTTTTACAAGTGACAAGGCCAGGTTTTAAAATGCAATGTAGGGACTTCCCTGGTGGTGCAGTGGTTAATAATCCACCTGCCAATGCAGGTGACATGGGTTTGATCCCTGGTCCAGGAAGATCCCACATGCCGCGGAGCAACTAAGCCCAGGCACCACAACTACTGAGCCTGTGCTCTAGAGCCTGCGAGCCACAACTGAGCCCACGTGCCAAAACTACCGAAGCCTGCGCGCCTAGAGCCCATGCTCTGCAACAAGAGAAGCCACCACAATGAGAAGCTCGCGCACCGCAACGAAGAGTAGCCCCCACTCGCTGCAACTAGAGAAAGCCCGCGCGCAGCAACAAAGACCCAACACAGCCAAAATTAATTAATTTTAAAAAATAAAATGCAATGTAGTTTAAAAATAAACTAAAATTCCTTTGTATCTATAGGTTCCAAATCAACTAGATGTGGAACTAATGCACACAGAAAGTCCCAAGATAGACTTTAATGAGTCCCCATAAACTAACAAGGATCTTTCAGCATCATCTCTTTTGATACTTGTGACTGCACAATGCACTGAAATACCTAGGAGGATCCAGGAAATCCATAGCGATAATTTATGTCTGCACTCACTGCCCAAATTTAGACAGTTGTTAAATTTTCTTCTTCACTTTGAGAATAACCATCTGTACTACGAGTTCTCTATGAGAGAAATAGTAACGAAGGACTCTAGTTTGTTTGGGGAGATTGTTTTAAAAAGTCAAACCACTGCAAAAGGATACTGAAACACACCATCTCTCTTAACCTCAGTAATAGTAGTCTGTGGACGTTTTATAAACTTTCATTTAAACTCTATGTGGAAAGTCTCCTCTCCAGTTCTCCTCATATCTGGCTGAATCTAACATTGATGTCACTTCCTTTTCAGGCTTTAAAAGTAAAGATTCTGTCCCCAAACTTGTGGCTGATTTTATGGCTAAGAAGTTTCCACTGGATCCATTAATAACCCATGTTTTACCCTTTGAAAAAATAAATGAAGGATTTGACCTGCTTCGCTCAGGAAAGAGGTAGACTTTAAGTTTCTTTTTATGGTGCGGTTTGACTAACAGAGAAAAAAAGGTAGAAGGATGAGAGAAAGACAAGGATGCAGTACCTTGGTTTTCCATTCCCAGTTCAATCTTTGCATGTAGAACACTTAAGATCACGTTGTGAGAAGTTAAATGCTTTGCATTGCCTGTTTTGTTGAACCCAAATTATGTTGGTCACAGCAAATCTAAATGATCAGAGCCCTCTGCCTTCTTTACAAGAGAACTCTCACCTTTGCAAGGAAAAAGAATGAGACACACAGTCATATTATAACATGGAGTTACTGCAGCCCCTGCCTGGCCACCTAAAACGGTTGACTATTAATAGCTATAAATTTAAATTACATTCAAGACATCCCAAAAACTCATTATGGGAGCTGGTGGAGCTATATAGGCATTATTTTCTATACAGATATTACTTTCTTCATTAAAATGTTATTATTGTTATTCCTTTTTTCCATTTACAAAGAATTTTTCACATATAAAAATTATTGCAAAGAGGAAGGGTACATAATGCTATTTTAAATCTTTAAATCTTACATGTTCTTCAAAGCTTAGGAAAACAAGCCAGTTCCATTTTCTACCTCTAACGTTTAACTTTTACAACCACCTAAAAAGAAGAATTTTATCATTTGCATTTATATATGGGGCACAATTAATAATAGGCAGTTTTACCTAACTCTCCCCTTCTTGTTCCATAGTCCCTGCTTTTTCTTCAACTTCACACTTCTTCTCATGAGGTTTTCAATTTTAAGCAATATTTGTTTAGCACCCATACATATAACACATACTAGGCACTTAGTCTGATAAATATTATTGAGGAAGAAAAGAAACTAGCATCCAAACAGTACCAGATTACATCCTTTCTAGAAAGCAGTTTGGTCATTTGTATCAGAAACCTTAAAAAACAAAACAAAAAAATAAAACTTAGATCCCATGTCCCAGCAATGCCATTTCTGAGAATATATTCTACAGAAATTATGAGATATGCAAATGTACATATGTTTAAGCATGTTCATCTATTATCTATAATATCAAAAATTGGAAACATCCCAAAAGTTTAACATTAAGGGGATAGTTAAATAAATTCCAAACATGTACTAGAAATCAATGAAGCCATTTAAAAAGAAATGATTTCATTAAATTGGGAAATTCTCCTGATGTAATTTTAGGCTATAGAGTAGAGAAAACAAACTTATATATACAATAGGGTTCCAAGTTTTCAATAAGAGCAATAAAAACTTGCATATGTTTAGAAAAAGTTGATCAAAATTCAAGAAAATATTAACACTGATTATTTCTGGGCTGTGGGATTACAGGTTATCTTTACTTTCTTCTTTATACTGTCCTTTACTTTCTAAATTATCTACATACATTTTTCATATATATTATATATATACACACACACATATACATATATATAATTTTTTTAAAATACAAAGACCACCTTTTTCTAAAGTGTTTACCCATCAGAAGATGGTTTTTGGAAAGGACATTAGTCCCAGTAAAATGTAACATTTCTGATGTTTCCAAGAATAAAGTCTCATCCAGTACAAATCAATTCTTTTTTTTTCTACTTCTAAGTCTCCTTAAACATTTCTTTATCAAAGCTCTATTAAACTTTCAACATGGTCTTAACTTTATTACATTATCAGCACCTTTAGGCACATTACCTATCATCTTGTAATTTGTGCAACTTTGTATTTGGATTTAAATCCCAGGATCCCACACTAGATGTGTGATCTAAAGAAAGTTACAAGTCTCTCCAAGTCTCAGTATCTACAAGCTCTAAAATGGAAATAATATTAGAAACTGCCTCCTAGCATTGTTGTTTAAGTAAAGGTTTAAATGATAAAATACATGAAAAGCATCTACATAGTATGTGACAAATAGCATGAACTTATTACATATCATTACACATTGTTATTTTGTATTCCTTATTATACAAGGCATGTGGGATCTCAAAAATTATATTTTGAAAATCTAATACATAATGAAGCCTAAATGGCAGTCATATTCAGGATATAATAGAGCTTCAGGTTGGAGAAAACACAACAGGAAAAGAGGAGATGACGTTTTACTTGACTTGACTTGAGTGCATTACGGATGGGAATGAAATAGCAGGAAACAAAGATAGCTTTTCAAAGAGACAAATTGAGTGCTCCTTGTACTCTCACATGGAAGAGTGTATATTATCTAAACATTAAAACAATTAGTATCTTTTATTTTCTGTTTCAGTGTCCGTACCGTCCTGACATTTTGAGACTATACACATGCCTTCACTTGTAGCAGTCTCCCGGCTCCTCCATCATCTGAAACATCAGCCAAACATCATCAATAATTCTATTCTTCAGAGATACTACCAATAAATTACACATGGGGGCTTTCCAAAAGAAATAAAATTAATGTGAAATCATTTTTTAAGCAAATGCTTAAAATTCAAGTGAGAGCTAGATGAACCATCACATGGGTAATTGAGTCCAATAAACCCTCCTTCTTAATCATTCTACTCATGTTGAATCATGTCATCTTTCCCACTGAGGAAAGGTATTTCTTTTGACCTTTTGCACTTTTTGTATCTTTGCCACCCTTAGTCTTTGAAGCCTTAGTCACTGAGAAAGTCCTCATGATACTTATTCCCCAACATACATGTGATGGACTGTTGTGCTCCAAGTCTTCTACCTGTACTTCTACTGTCTGTATTTTCCTTTTTATGAAATGTAGCAAAACCCTACAGTAAAAACATGTAGCCTGCGAAAGGATACACTCAGATTTATAAGTGGAGAAGGTCCAGAACTTCTAAATGCAGGGAATTTCTTAGGGAAATGTCACATATTTTCAAGGTGAAGGGAAGTGTTTTATACTACAGTTTCATACTACATGTGATAAATGTGAGGTTTGAATAGTAAATCTGAAAATTGAACTGCTCTTGGAACCATATTCCAAAAGTCTATAATTTTTACTCAAGAAAGTACTTTATTGGTTAAATGATCTTCATTATTACAACTGACTGAAAATAAGTCCTAAGGTAATTAAAAATAATACGGTGGCTTGAAGTCTAGGGATGGGAATAAAGCAGTTGTGGAAACAGCGTGTAAAAAGGGTAACTAAGAAATGGCACAAACATCCAAAGCAATAGATTTTCTAAGTAGATGTATATATACATAGAGATGTACATTTTTGCAAAAATCTTTTCAAACTAGAACTTTTCTATTAACTACCATGTCTTAAGTCTATAATCCTGGAATTAATTCTTTGAACATGTGAAAGTCTATGGTCCCCATTTGTTAGTGCTTTCTCAGGGGAAGATTTGCACTTTCAGCTTCATCTCTAAATGTGTAATGAAAAGCTTATTCCTTTAAGGAGTTTTAGCTATCTTTAAAAGTGTGATTTGTTTCCACATCTACAATTTGTTTGATATTGTGGAAAGGACTCTAGACTTAGAGCAAGTGATCTACCACTTATTTGTGACCTTCAGTAAATTACTCAACCTCTCTAAACCCATTTTATCCTTTGTTTTAAAAAATTACTCTACCAACCCATTACAGCTTCATGAAGATTAAATGGAATGATGCTAGTGAAAAGGCTTTGTCAACTATGAAGTGCCACGTAAATGTAGGGAACAGTTTAATTCTTTTGTCAAAGATACTGAAGGAGATATTGAGGGTTAGGGGAGCTTTCAGAATGTCCCTAAGTTTTCAGAATGTCCTAACATCATGGAACACTATGTTCCCATGTTACTGGGTAATCTAATGTTTTTATATTGGTGCTGATAATGTGAGATTCAGAGGAAAAAAAGATGGTTCTAAGTGCCCATGTCACAATAGTGGGCATAAAATCCTACTGGTTGCACAGAGGCCTGCATGCAGCTCCAAGCCTCCTTCCTCCCAGGTTGTGGGGAGCAGGCAGAGAGCAGGATTTGCTGGCATGTCAGTTTTTTCATGGAGGGGCACAGTGCTCCATGAGGTGTATGGGGGGAGGTTGGGGGGTGCCTTTTGCACTCAGAACTTCCTCTCTATTTACTTTGACACTGGTGGGGAAGGAGGCATGTTGAAATCAAAGCAGAAAAATGGAACCACAGAGTGGCTGGTATCCTGACAGACCTATAACGGTACACATGGTCAGTGTGTCCTGCTGGCCTCCAGCAATAATTTTGACTCTACAATCAAGAATTTCCATATTTGTTGGTCTCCTTTAAAAAGTGTAACTATAAATGCACATAGCTTGCACTCACTTTTAGCCAGCTGCAAAAAAACTTAGTCAAAATGAAGAAAATTTTCAAAATTTGAAGAGAAAGAATTTCATGTTGATGGTTTAACTAATAGCTCTGATACAGTGACTTAGCTCCTCCAGAAATAGTAAATAAACAAAAAGGAGTCATATAATCAAAGTCTGATTTAACCCTTTGCTACGTTACAAATGACACAAGCTACTCTAGGATTAGAAAAAAAAGTCATTTTGACAGAAGCATTAAAAAATTACTCAGAAGTTGAAGTAGAGTAAGAGCAAGTATGTATTTAATAATTACATTCTTAGACACCTGACAACTTAATTCTGTTAGCAAATGATTATTGCACAAATAACCTCTATTAAGTATTCTCCAAAAATGTGAAATTGACCATTTTATTGAAGTATATCAAATTATATTTGTCAAATACCCAGCAAACATTCAGGAAATGGACCATTGCATAGGAAGAGAAACCAAAATTAGTGTGGCAAGAATAAAACTAGAGTGGGAGCACTAGAGGCCAAACACCATTTTGATGAAATTTTTTGTCATATATGTCTACCTGGTTTGCTCATTTCATTCACTTGGGATCCAAGGGCCAGAAGATCATCTTGCACAGCCCTACCACAGTCATCAAAAGAACCCAGAGGTTGCTGAATAACTTGTAGACAAAACTAACTCATGAGCAAAGATAACTAGACAGAGTAAAGCATCTGGTTTCCTTTTCCAGTCTTGCTCTTTGAGGTATTTGCCATGTCAAAAAATAACTCGGTAGATTTATTAGGAACAAAAGCAAGTCAGAAATCATCAGACAATTCTTATCTAAAAATGATGTTTAAAGACTACCACTCAGGACTTCCCTGGTGGTGCAGTGGTTAAGAATCCACCTGCCAATGCAGGGGACACAGGTTCGATCCCTGGTCTGGGAAGATCCCACATGCCACAGAGCAACTAAGCCCGTGTGCCACAACTACTGAGCCTGCACTCTAGAGCCCGCGAGCCACAACTACTGAAGCCCACGTGCTCTAGGGCGTGCCACAACTAGTGAAGCCTGCACGCCTAGAGCCCATGCTCCACAACAAGAGAAGCCACCGCAATGAGAAGCTCGCACACCACAACGAAGAGTAGCCCCCGCTCGCCACAACTAGAGAAAGCCCGCATGCAGCAACGAAGACCCAACGCAGCCAAAAATTAAAAAAAAAGACTACTACTCACCATAAACCAATAATTTATAGTGATTTGGGAGATGTCTAATTGCCTTAAAGGGTCATAACTACAGCTTTGAAGCAAGAAGAATTTTAGTTCATTCTAAATTTAAATACTGAATATCTCCTAGGTAATTCCATGTTTCAGCATGGCTGAGAGAGAGACTGGGAAATAGCATGAAGACTAAGTATTTCTTTTGACACTGATTTTTTTTTCTTGTGATGAGTACCTTTACGATTTAGTCTCCTAGCAACTTTCAAATATGCAATACAATATTATTAACTAATATATTCTCCATGCTGTACATTACATCCTCAGGATTTTTTTAATAACTGAGAGTTTGTACCTTTTGACTCCCTTCACCTATTTTGCCCACCCCCGGCACCTCCACCTTTGGCAAATATTCTGTTCTCTGTATCTATGTGTTTTTTTTTTTTCAGATTCCACATATAAGTGAGATCATACGGTATTTGTCTTTCTATTCCACATATAAGTGAGATCATACGGTATTTGTCTTTCTATGTCTGACTTATTTCAACTAACATAATGCCCTCGAGGTCCATCCATATTGTCAAAAGTGGCAAGTATTCATCTCTTTTATGGCTGAATAAAATTCCATTGTATATATAGACCACTTCTTCATTATCCATTCATCTGGACATTTCGTTTGTTTCCATATCTTGGCTATTGTAAATAGTGCTGCAGTGAACATGGGGATGGATATATCTTTTCCAGTTAGTTTTTTGTTTTCTTCAGGTATATACCTAGAAGTAGAATTGCTGGATCATATGCTAGTTCTATTTTTAATTTCTTGAGGAACCTCCATATTATTTTCCATAGTGGCTGCATCAATTTCTACATTCCCACCAACATTGTACGGATATTCCCTTTTCTCCATATCCCTGCCAACACTTGTTACTTCTTGTCTTTTTGATAATACCCATTCTAACAAGTGAGGTGGTATCTTATTGTGGTTTTGATTTGCATTTCCCTGATGACTAATGATATGGAGCATCCTTTCATGTGTCTGTTGGGCATTTGGATCTCTTCTTTGGAAAACTGTCTTTCAGGTCCTCTGCCCATTTTTAATCCAATTGTTTGGTTTTTTGCTGTTGAGTTATATGAGTTTTTATATATCTTGGATATTAACACCATACCAGATAGATTATTTGCAAATATTTTGTTCCATTTAGTAGGTGGCTTTTTCATTTTATTGATAGTTTTTTTCCTGTGCAGAGCTTTTTAGTTTGATGTAGTCCCAGTTGTTTATTTTTGCTTTTGTTGCTTTTGCTTTTGGTGTCAAATACAAAAAATTATCACCAAGTTCAATGTCAAGGAGCTTACTGCCTATATTTTCTTCTAGGTATTTTTTGGTTTCAGGTAAATGGGATTCTTTTCTTTCTCTTTCTTGTCGCTCATTATTAGTATATAGAAATGCAACAGATTTCTGTATATTGATTTTATATCCTGCAAATTTACTGAATTTATTTATTATTTCTAACAGGTTTTTTTGGTGGCGTCTTTAGGGTTTTCTCTATACACTATCATCTCATTTGCAAATAGTGACAGTTTTCCTTCTTTTATAATTTGGATGCCTTTTATTTCTTTTTCTTGCCTAATTGCTCTGGCTAGGCCTTCCAATACCATGCTGAATAAAAGTGGCGAGAGTGGGCATCTGTGTCATGTTTCTGATCTTAGAGGAAATGCTTTCAGATTTTCACTATTGAGTATGATGTCAGCTGGGCTTCTCATATATGGCCTTTATTGAGGTATATTCCCTCTGTAACCAGTCTGTTGAGAGCTTTTATCATAAGCAGATGTTGAATTTTGTCAAATGCTTTTTCTGCATCTGTTGAGATGATTATATGATTTTTAGCTTTCATTTTGTTAATGTGGTATATGACATTGATTGATTTCAGGATATTGAACCATCCTTGCATCCCTGGAATAAATTTTACTTGATTGTGGTGTATGATCCCTTTTATATATTGTTGAATTCAGTTTACTAATATTTTGTTGAGGATTTTTACATCTATGTTTATCAGGGATCTTGGCCTGTAATTTTATTTTCTTGTGGTATCCTTGTCTGATTTTGGTATCAGGAAGTGTTACCTCCTCTTCTATTTTTTGGGAGAATTTGAGAAGGATTGGTATTAATTCTTTTTTGAATGTTTGGTAGAATTCATCAATGAAGTTGTCTGGTCCTGGACTTTTGTTTGTAGGGAGGTTTGTGATTATTGATTCAATCTCCTTACTAGTAAGTAGTCTGTTCAGATTTTCTATTTCTTCCTGATTTAGTCCTGGAAGGTAGTATGTTTCCCAAAATTTCTTTCTAGTTTGTCCAGTTGGTTGGCATACATTTGTTCCTAGCAGTCTCTTATGATCCTTTGTATTTCTGTGGTATCAGTTACAATGTCTCCTCTTTCATTTCTTATTTTATTTATTTGAGCCCTCTCTTATTTTCTTGTTAAGTCTAGCTAAAGATTTGTCAATTTTGCTTATCTTCTCAAAGAACCAGCTCTTGGTTTCACTGAACTTTTCTATAGTCTTTTTCATCTCTATTTCATTTTGCACCTGAATTCAAGCATCAGAAAATTGGAAGTGAAAGAAAAGCTGGAGTGAAGTACACTCCTGCATTAATGGAAGGAAATTCTAAGGCATTTGGTTTTATCTTTCCAAAGTCTTCAAACTATAATGAATAGCAGAAAAGATTTAGAGCTGTCAATGACCATTTATTTTATATTTGCTACCTTCCCTTCCTTCAAGGACATTGAAAAATAGATCTTTGAAGAATATGCTGGTTGACTTTTGAGTGTGAGAGAGATTTAAGTCTCTCTGAGCCATTTGTTCTCCATCTCTCCAATACTTCTGAAGAAAAAGAAGGGAGTGAAGAAGGAAGGGGAGAGGATAACAAGTACATCCAAAACTAATACCTAAAGGAGAAATTGTCTTTGTTTAACCTGAGATTTGCATTCTGTGATTATGTTGATTGTTACCTAGAAGCAAATATTTATACCTAAATTGAAAGGATGAAGAGGAGTTTGACAGAAGGAAAATTGGACTTCCCAGACAGAGGGCTCAGCATGAAAGAGCAGAATATGTTTAGGTAATGTAAGCATTTAGTACTGATGACCTGCAGACTTCACAGTGGGAAATGTCTAGGGTCAGGTAACAGTGAATTCTGAATTCCTTGCAAGAGCTTTAGATTTTATCCTCTGGGCAATGGGACCTCTGTTGAAATTTTCTGAGCAGATTGGTGATATGATCATATTAAAACATTAGAAATTCATTCTTGCAACCCTGGGGAGGGGACATTAGAAGTGACGAGAGGAACAGAGTGAGAAGGCTTTAGCTATGTACAGGCAAGAGGGAATGGAGCCTGTTTTAGAGCAGTGTCAAAGGGGAAGGAGTGCATCAGATAAATGAGATATTCTTAGGAAGTATAGGTGACTTGGCACAAAGACTGATGGAGTGCAGGATGCAAGGTAGAAGGAGACAGAATTGAGGCTTATTCCAATGTGTCTGTCTTGGCAACTGGGTGTGGACAGTAGGCCCCTTCACCAACTTGGGGTCTAAGAACAGCACCAAGTATTTGTAATGAAGATGGTTAAGATTGGCATTAGACTTGACAAGTTTGAAGTGCTTCTAAGATTTTCATATGGAGCTGTTTATACAAAGTCTGCAGCTACGAATTAAGTTCTGAGCTAAATATATAGATTTGGGGTTGATTCCCATGTTGATAATTCCCTGTAGTATAAGTCCACCTTTTCTAGCATTGAATTCTCCCATGGCCCCCACCCGAAAAAAATTACAAGATGCAAAATTGTGATTTAAGTGTCAAAACTACAGTGAGGTTACCACCTCACACCAGTCAGATGGAAATCCCTTTGCTTATGCAAAGAAATACCTCCCTCAAGAAATCCCTTCTGGGCTTCCCTGGTGGCGCAGTGGTTAAGAATCTGCCTGCCAATGCAGGGGACACGGGTTCAAGCCCTGGTGTGGGAAGATCCCACATGCCGTGAAGCAACTGGGCCCGTGAGCCACAATTACTGAGCCTGCGCGTCTGGAGCCTGTGCTCCGGAACAAGAGAGGCCGCGATAGTGAGAGGCCCGTGCACCGCGATGAAGAGTGGCCCCCACTTGCCACAGCTAGAGAAAGCCCTCACACAGAAACGAAGACCCAACACAGCCATAAATTAATTAATTAATTAATTAATTTTTTTAAAAAAAGAAAGAAAAAGACTGGAGAATAAATGTACCTTTAAAAAAAAAAAAAGAAATCCCTTCTGTGTAAACTACCTTTAGTAGATTCTGGTGTCTACAATGATCAACATTTAGACAAGCACGAGGTGTTGGCTGAATCCCTGGGGAAAGATAATATTGTCCAGGGAGAGAGTATAGGACATCAAGAGAATAAATCAGAAGGAGAAACTGAAAGATCATTTCAATCAGGGAGAAGGAATCAGCTAACAGCCACAGGGAGAAGTGTTTGCGCTGCTATTTAAGGAACCATAAGTCAGTCAACTGACTGAGAACTAGGAGAAATGACTGAATAGGAAGAGAAATGACAGACTGTGGAGAGACCTTCAATGTCAGGCTTCGGCTTTTTTTCCTACAGAAAAGAGCCACTGAAGGTTTAGCAAATGTACCAATCTGGAAAATTAACAGAACAGTAATAAGTAGAATAGATTGAGGCTGGGTAAGGAGACCAGCTAGGAAAGAATTTCCATAGGACATGAGTGAGATAGATGAGAGACAGATCACACGTGACGGATGTGAGAAACTCCATAAAGGAAGGATCATTGAGATTGGTGCCTATTGTAAGAAAGAAAAGCCAAAGATGACCATAGGTCTGGAAATCAGGGGACAGGTGAAGAAGAATAATCCACATAGAGTGCCAAAAAAAGGGGGTTTTATAAAGAAAAGAAATGGGCCATATCTTAGAAACATGGATTTTTGAAGTGACAGGAGGCATTCAAACGATGTCCAGTAAGTAGACATAAGACTTCAGATCCAAGATGGCATGGGACATGAGGTAATAGTAAAAAGGATGAATATAAAAATGATTTCTGATATCAGAGGACTGGTGTTGGAACATGTCCTCATCTTTGAAGTAAAAGAAGTTCTGTGAAGAGAGAGAAGGAGCAGGCAGAGGAGACAGGAAGACAATGAGGAGACAACCTGTAATGAAGGCCAGAGAATTGAGAAAGATCTGCCTTTTACCTCTGGAAGTGGCAGTTCTAGTAAACAGAAGGAGAGTGGGAGAAGCAAATTGCATAAGCAAAGAAGTTTAAGGGTTGAGTTGTAATGAAAAAAAGGCAAGTGTGGAAAACTTTAACATATTGGACAAAACAGTAGTAGCAACAGGGTTGAAAGGAAATTCTTTTGGGGGGATAAATGAACAGTCAGTGGACAGTAGAGAAGAAATGATTAAAATAAATTTTAAAGAGAAATAAGAGATTAAATTACCACAGAAAAGACAGGAGATGGCTACAGCACACAAGAGAGGTAGAAACTAATCTCCATTTTCTTACATGTAAAATGGGGATAATAAAAGCACCTATCTACAGCACTGTTGTGATAATTAAATGAGAGTTCATGTAAAACACATATTCCCACTCCCAGCAGTTCTTTGTCCTATGACAAATAATATCCACTGCCTAAACCAGTACATAATTCTCAAACAACTTCCATCTTGCTGCCTCTACCACAGGGCTTAGGAAAGGTATATATTGCTTTCCCAGCCTTTCGTGCATCTAGGAGTGGCCATATACATACTTCTTGCCAATAGGGATGTAACAATATTCTGATGGAGACTTCTGGGATGAAGCTGCCCATTTTTTGATGAAGGAAACAAATATGTTTGCACTATCCCTTTTTTCTCCTTCCCCCTTTTTTCTCCTTCCCTGTTTTGCTTTCCTTAAACATAGTTGTAAAACCTGGAGCTGGGGCAGCCATCTTGGGACCAGTGATAACAATCGTAGAAGAACTAAAGTAATTTCAAAACCACTGGCCTTCAGGGACTTCCCTGGTGGAACAGTGGTTAAGAATCCGCCTGCCAATGCAGGGGACATGGGTTCGATCCCTGGTCCGGGAAGGTCCCACATGCCGTGGAGCAACTAAGCCTGTGCACCACAACTACTGAGCCTGTGCTCTAAAGCCCACAAGCTGCAACTACAGAGCCCACATGCTGCAACTACTGAAGCCTGTGTGGCTAGAACCTGTGCTCCGCAACAAGAGAAGCCACCGCAATGAGAAGCCCACGCACTGCAACGAAGAGTAGCCCCCACTCGCCGCAACTAGAGAAAGCCTGCGTGAAGCAACAAAGACCCAATGCAGCGAAGAAAAAAAAAAACTGGCTTTCATGTCACCATGCTGCTGAACACATGCAGAAAAATCCCTACTTCTAAATTATGATTATTTGGTAAGAAAATAATTCTTAAGTGTTTAGTCCCCTCAGAGTCAAGTTTTCAGTTATTTGCTCTTGAATACATTTCTAACTAATACACTTCTTAAGGTTACTTTAGACTTCCCAAACCCCACACTAAAATTTGAACTGGAGGCCCACCACCTAGCCTACTCTTCATCCCACAGGTAAGCCTGCCAAACATAAAATGCCATCAAACACTCACTGCCATGGAACACTGCCTGCACATAGTAAGCTACTGATAAATAATTGCTGCTATTATTACTATCAACAGCCTTTGATGAGAGAAACAAAAATGTGAAAAAACAAATGAGCTACTAAAATATTTCTGTAAGAGACATCAAAGCACCTTTATTGTAACAACAGCTGCACAGCAATGAGAACATGGACATCACAAGACATGGCAGCAGGAGATTTCTCCTCCTCTGACCTCTAAACAGATATTCCTACAGCTTATATGTCAAGTATTCATGTGTTGCCTTACATATAACCTTTAATATTATGTTTAACTTAAATGTTATGTTGAGATTGGTTCAAGATGGCAGAGTAGAAGGACATGCACTCACTCCATCTTGTGAGAACACCAGAATCACAGCTAAAGGCTGAACAATCATTGACAGGAAGACACTGGAACTCACCAAAAAAGATACCCCACATCCAAAGACAAAGGAGAAATAGCAATGAGATGGTACAAGGGACTAAATCACAATAAAATCAAATCCCATAACCGCTGGGTGGGTGACTCACAACTGGAGAACAATTATACCACAGAAGTCCACCCACAGCAGTGAAGGTTCTGAGCCCCATGTCACGCTTCCAACCTGGGGGTCCGGCAACAGGATGAGGAATTCCCAGAGAATCAGACTTCAAAGGCTAGTGGGATGTGATTGCAGGACTTCGACAGGACTGGGGGAAGCAGAGACTCCACTCTTGGAGGGCACACACAAAGTAGTGTGTGCATCAGGACCTAGGGGGAAGGAGCAGTGACTCCACAGAAGACTGAACCAGACCTAACTGCTAGTGTTGGAGGGTCTCCTGCAGAGGTGGGGGGTGGCTGTGGCTCACCGTGGGAAAAAGGACACTGGCAGCAGGAGTTCTGGGAAGTAATCCTTGGCGTGAGCCCTCCCAGAGTCTGCAATTAGCCCCACCAAAGAGCCAGGTAGGCTCCAGTGTTGGGTCGCCTCAGGCCAACAAGCAACAGGGAGGAAACCCAACCCACCCATCAGCAGACAAGCAGGTCAAAGTTTTACTCAGCTCTGCTCACCAGAGCAACACTCAGCTATACCCACCACCAGTCCCTCCCATCAGGAAGCTTGCAAAAGCCACTTAGATAGCCTCATCCACCAGAGGGCAGACAGCATAAGCAAAAAGAACTACAATCCTGCAGCCTGTGGAATGAAAACCACATTCACAGAAAGATAGACAAAATGAAAAAGCAGAGGACTGTGTACCAGATGATGAACAAGATAAAACCCCAGAAAAACAACTAAATGAACTGCAGATAGACAACCTTCCAGAGAAAGAATTCAGAATAATGACAGTGAAGATGATCCAGGACCTCGGAAAAAGAATGGAGGCAAAGATCGAGAAGATGCAAGAAATGTTTAACAAAGATCTAGAAGAATTAATGAACAAACAAACAGAGATGAACAATACAAAAACTGAAATGAAGAATACACTAGAAGGAATCAATAGCAGAATAACTGAGTCAGAAGAACGGATAAGTGACCTGGAAGACAGAATGGTGGAATTCACTGCCATGGAAAAGAATAAAGAAAAAAGAATGAAAATAAATGAAGACAGTCTAAGAAACCTCTGGGACAACATTAAAAGCACCAACATTCACATTATAGAGGTCTCAGAAGGAGAAGAGAGAAAGAAAGGACCTGAGAAAATATTTGAAGAGATTATAGTTGAAAACTTCCCTAACATGGGAAAGGAAATAGCCACCCAAGTCCAGGAAGCTCAGAGAGTGCCAGGCAGGATAAACCCAACGAGAAACATGCAGACACATAGTAATCAAATTGACAAAAATTAAAGACAAAGAAAAATTATTAAAAGTGGCAAGGGAAAAATGACACTATACAAGGGAACTCCCATAAGGTTAACAGCTGATTTCTCAGCAGAAACTCTACAAGCCAGAAGGGAGTGGTATGATATACTTAAAGTGATGAAAGGGAAGAACCTACAACCAATATTACTCTACCCGGCAAGGATCTCATTTAGATTTGATGGAGAAATCAAAAGCTTTACAGACAAGCAAAAGCTAAGAGAACTCAGCACCACCAAACCAGCTCTACAACAAATGCTAAAGGAACTTCTCTAAGTGGGAAACACAAGAGAAGAAAAGGACCTACAAAAACAAACCCAAAACAATTAAGAAAATGGTCATAGGAACGTACATATCGATAATTACCTTAAATGTGAATGGATTAAATGCTCCAACCAAAAGACACAGGCTTGCTGAATGGACAGAAAAACAAGACCCATATATATGCTGTCTACAAGAGACCCACTTCAGACCTAGGGACACATACAGACTGAAAGTGAGGGGATGGAAAAAGATATTCCATGCAAATGGAAATCAAAAGAAAGCTGGAGTAGCAATACTCATATTAGATAAAATAGACTTTAAAATAAAGAATGTTACAAGAGGCAAGGAAGGACACCTCATAATGATCAAGGGATCAATCCAAGCAGAAGATATGACAATTATAAACATATATGCACCCAACATAAGAGCACCTCAATACATGAGGCAAATGTTAACAGCTATAAAAGAGGAAATTGACAGTAACACAATAATACTGGGGGACTTTAACACCTCATTTACACCAATGGACAGATCATCCAACAGAAAATTAATAAGGAAACAAAAGCTTTAAATGACACAACAGACCAGATAGATTTAATTGATATTTACAGGACATTCCATCCAGAAACAGCAGATTACACTTTCCTCTCAAGTGCACACAGAACATTCTCCAAGACTGATCACACCTTGGGTCACAAATCAAGCCTCAGTAAATTTAAGGAAACTGAAATCATATCACGTATCTTTTCTGACCACAATGCTAGGAGATTAGAAATAAATTACCAGGGAAAAAGGGTAAAAAAACACAAACACATGGAGGCTAAACAATACGTTACTGAATAACCAAGAGATCACTGAAAAATCAAAGAGGAAATCAAAAAATACCTAGAGACAAAGGACAACGAAAACACAATGACCCAAAACCTATGGGATGCTGCAAAGCAGTTCTAAGAGGGAAATTTACAGCAATACAATCCTACCTCAAGAAACAAGAAAAACCTCAAATAAACAATCTAAACTTACACCATACGGCTCCACAGGTGAATTCTATCAAAAATTTAGAGAAAAGCTAACACCCATCCTTCTCAAACTCTTCCAAAAAATTGCAGAGGAAGGAACACGCCCAAACTCATTCTACGAGGTCACCATCACCCTCATACCAAACCCAGACAAAGATGTCACAAAGAAAGAAAATTACAGGCCAGTATCACTGATGAACATAGATGCAAAAATCCTCAACAAAATACTAGCAAACAGAATCCAACAACACATTAAAAGGATCATACACCACGATCAAGTGGGATTTATCCCAGGGATGCAAGGATTCTTCAATATATGCAAATCAATCAAGGTGATACACCATATTAACAAATTGAAGGATGAAAACCATACGATGACCTCAATAAATGCAGAAAAAGCTTTTGAAAAATTTCACCACCCATTTATGATAAAAACCTCCAGAAAGTGGGCATAGAGGGAACCTACCCCAACATAATAAAGGCCATATATGACAAACCCATAGCAATCATCATTCTCAATGGTGAAACACTGAAAGCATTTCCTCTCAGATCAGGAGCAAGACAAGGATATCCACTCTCGCCACTATTATTCAACATAGTTTTGGAAGTCCTAGCCACAGCAATCAGAGAAGAAAAAGAAATAAAAGGAATACAAATTAGAAAAGAAAAAGTAAAACTGTCACTGTTTGCAGATGACATGATACTATATATAGATAATCCTAAAGCTGCCACCAGAAAACTACTAGAGCTAATCAATGAATTTGGTAAAGTAGCAGGATACAAAATGAATGCACAGAAATCTCTTGCATTCCTATACATTAACAATGAAAGATTAGAAAGAAAAATTCAAGAAACAATCTCACTTACCATCACATCAAAAACAATAAAATACCTAGGAATAAACCTACATAAGGAGGCAAAAGACCTATACTCCGAAAACTATAAGATATTGACGGAAGAAATCAAAGACGACACAAACAGATGGAAAGATATACCATGTTCTTGGATAGGAAACATCAATATTGTCAAAATGACTATACTACCCAAGGCAATCTACAGATTCAATGTAATCCCTATCAAATTACCAATGGCATTTTTCACAGAACTAGAAAAATCTTAAAATTTGTATGGAGACATAAAAGACCCCGAATAGCCAAAGCCATCTTGAGAAAGAAAAACGGAACTGGAGGAATCAGGCTCCTTGACTTCAGACTATACTACAAAGCTATAGTCATCAAAAGAGTATGGCGCTAGCACAAAAATAGAAATACAGATCAATGGAACAGGATAGAAAGCCCAGAAATAGACCCACATACCTATGGTCAATTAAACTACAACACAGGAGACCAGACTATACAACTGGAGAAAGACAGTCTCTTCAATAAATGGTGCTGGGAAAACTGGAGAGCTACATGTAAACAAAGTGAAATTAGAACATTCTTTAACACCATACACAAAAATAAGCTCAAATGGATTAAAGACCTAAATGTGAGACTGGACACTCTACAACTCTTAGAAGAAAACAGAGCAGAACACTTTCTGACATAAATCACAGCAAAATGTTTTGTTATCTGTCTCCCAGAGTAATGGAAATAAAAACAAAAATAAACAAATGGGACCTAATTAAAATCAAAAGCTTTTGCACAGCACAGGAAACCATTAAGCAAAAGGAAAAGACAACCCACAGATTGGGAGAAAATATTTGCAAATGATGTGACCGACAAGGGATTAGTCCTCAAGATTTAGAAACTGCTCGTGCAGCTTAATAGCATCAAAACAAACAACCCAATCAAAAATGGGCAGAAGACCTAAATAGACATTTCTCCAAAGAAAACATGCAGATGGCCAAGAGGCACATGAAAAGATGTTCAACATCCTTATTTATAAGAGAAATGCAAACCAAAACTACAATGAGATATCACCTCACACCAGTCAAAATGACTAACATCAAAAAATCCACAAGCAATAAATGCTGGAGAGGGTGTGGAAAGAAGGGAACCCTCCTACACTGTTGGTGGGAATGAAAATTGGAACAGCCACTATGAAGAACAGTATGGAGGGTCCTTAAAAAACTAAAAATAGAGCTACCATATGATCCTGCAATCCCACTCCTGGGCATATATCCGGAGAAAAACAAGGTCCAAAAGAATACATGCACCCCAATGTGCATTGCAGCACTGTTTACAACAGCCAAGACATGGAAGCAACCTAAATGTCCATTGACAGAGGAATGGATAAAGAAGATGTGGTACATATATACAATGGAAGATTACTCAGCCATTAAATAGAATGAAATAACGCCATTTGCAGCAACATGGATGGACCGAGAGATTGTCATACCAAGTGAAGTAAGTCAGACAGCACAAGAGAAATATCATATGATATCACTTATATGCAGAATCTAAAAAGAAATGATACAAATAAACTTATTTACAAAACAGAAACAGACTCACAGACTTAGAAAACAGTTACCAGGGGAGAAGGGATCATTAGGGAGTTTGGGATCGACATGTATACACTGCTATATTTAAAATGGATAACCAACAAGGACCTACTGTATAGCATAGGGAACTACGCTCAATATTATGTAACAACCTAAATAGGAAAAGAAATTGAATAAGAATAGATACATTTATATGTAAAACTGAATCACTTTGCTGTACACCTGAAACTAACACAACATTGTCAATCAACTATATTCCAATATAAAATAAAAAGTTTAAAAGCCTTCTAGATACTATACATAGAGAATCCTAAAGATGCTACCAGAAAACTACTAGAGCTAATCAATGAATTTGGTAAAGTTGCAGGATACAAAATTAATGCACAGAAATCTCTTGCATTCCTATACACTAATGATGAAAAATCTGAAAATGAAATTAAGAAAACACTCCCATTTACCACTGCAACAAAAAGAATAAAATATCTAGGAATAAACCTACCTAAGGAGACAAAAGACCTGTATGCAGAAAATTATAAGACACTGATGAAAGAAATTAAAGATGATACAAATAGATGGAGAGATATACCATGTTCTTGGATTGGAAGAATCAACATTGTGAAAATGACTCTACTACCCAAAGCAATCTACAGATTCAATGCAATCCCTATGAAACTACCACTGGCATTTTTCACTGAACTAGAACAAAAAATTTCACAATTTGTATGGAAATACAAAAGACCCCGAATAGCCAAAGCAATCTTCAGAAAGAAAAAGGGAGCTGGAGGAATCAGGCTCCCGGAGTTCAAACTATACTACAAAGCTACAGTAATCAAGACAGTATGGTACTGGCACAAAAACAGAAACACAGAACAATGGAAGAGGATAGAAAGCTCAGAGATAAACCCACGCACATATGGTCACCTTATCTTTGATAAAGGAGGCAAGAATATACAATGGAGAAAAGACAGCCTCTTCATTAGGCGGTTCTGGGAAAACAGGACAGCTACATGTAAAAGAATGAAATTAGAACACTCTCTAACACCATACACAAAAATAAACTCAAAATGGATTAAAGACCTAAATGTAAGGCCAGACACTATCAAACTCTTAGAGACAAATATAGGCAGAACACTCTATGACATAAATCACAGCAAGTTCCTTTTTGACCCACCTCCAAAGGAAAGGGAAACAAAAACAAAAATAAATAAATGGGAGCTAAAGAAACTTAAAAGCTTTTGCATAGCAAAGGAAACCAGAAACAAGGCAAAAAGACAACCCTCAGAAGGGGCGAAAATATTTGCAAATGAAGCAACTGACAAAGGATTAATCTCCAAAATTTACAAGCAGCTCATGTAGCTCAATAACAAAAACACAAACAACCCAATCCAAAAATGGGCAGACCTAAATAGACATTTCTCCAAAGAAGATATACAGACTGCCAACAAACACATGCAAGAATGCTCAACAGCATTAATCATTAGGGAAATGCAAATCAAAACTACAATGAGATATCATCTCACACCAGTCAGAATGGCCATCATCAAAAAATCTACAAACAATAAATGCTGGAGAGGGTGTGGAGAAAAGGGAACACTCTTGCACTGTTGGTGGGAATGTAAATTGATACAGTCACCATGGAGAACAGTATGGAGGTTCCTTAAAAAACTAAAAATAGTACCATACGACCCAGCAATCCCACTACTGGGCATATACCCTGAGAAAACCATAAGTCAAAAAGAGTCATGTACCAAAATGTTCATTGCAGTTCTATTTACAATAGCCAGGACATGGAACCAACCTAAATGTCCACCATCGGATGAATGGATAAAGAAGATGTGGCACATATATACAATGGAATATTACTCAGCCATAAAAAGAAACGAAATGGAGTTATTTGTAGTGAGGTGGATGGAGTTAGAGTCTGTCATACAGAGTGAAGTAAGTCAGAAAGAGAAAAACAAATACAGTATGCTAACACATATATATGGAATCTAAGGGGAAAAAAAAAAAGGTCATGAAGAACCTAGTGGCAAGATGGGAATAAAGACAGAGACCTACTAGAGAATGGACTTGAGGATATGGGGAGGGGGAAGGGTAAGATGTGACAAAGTGAGAGAGTGGCATGGACATATATACACTACCAAACGTAAAATAGATAGCTAGTGGGAAGCAACCGCATAGCACAGGGAGATCAGCTCTGTGCTTTGTGACCACCTAGAGGGGTGGGATAGGGAGGGTAGGAGGGAGGGAGATGCAAGAGGGAAGAGATATGGGAACATATGTATATGTATAACTGATTCACTTTGTTATAAAGCAGAAACTAACACACCATTGTAAAGCAATTATACTCCAATAAAGATGTTAAAAATAAATAAATAAATAAATAAATAAAAGCCTTCTTGCTTATACTACTGATAAAAATGTGAATTGTTATAGGTTTCTGAAAAGCAATTGGCAATATTTATTAAAATGCTAAAGTACACCTGTCCTTTCCCCCAGGAGTACTATGCTTGGGAATCAATTCCTAGAAATAAAAGTATCTGGGTGTGAGGATGTAAAGACAAGATTATTTACTGCAGCCTTGCTTGTAGAAGAAAAAAATAAGTAATTTTTAAACAGTCTAATTGACAGAGTAAGGAATGATAAACCCCTATTTTGAGTGTTAAGTGGATGTTTAAAAAAACAACTTACATCTTTTAAGAGGGATGAATGTGATACATCATTACATGTAGAAACCGAAGTGCAGTGTAGTAATGTGTATTGTATGATCCAGTTTTTGTGAAAGATGAAAACAAACCAAAAATATATTCCCATTTATTAGTATATAGGTTTATATGAGCATGGAGAAAGGTGTGGAAATGTACATACAGGCTGTTTACCTCAGAAACCTGGCCTGAAGTGAGTTGGAGAACAAAAGTTAACTTTTTAACTGCAACTGTTTGGCTTCACCTGTTACAATGAGACTTATGACTTTATTACCTATAAAGAAACTGTAGAGAAATGAAAGATTTCAACTGCTAACATTCATATGTAACTGTGAAGTAACTTGAAGTTATTGTGATTTTTGTTTTCATTTTAGAAAAAACACTCTGGCCCAATAATTGTCAAAATAATATAAACTGTTTGGGGATGTCTCTAAAATCTTGAGAAGATTTCAAAACTCTCTGTCCATTTTGCACATTACTCATGGAGTCGTAAACATGTTTTTCTTAACGGATCATTTAGGAACCTGTAATTATCTAAGGCAGATATATAAGGCTAGATGTAAGAAACATTTTTCACAGGCCTTTAAAAAATGTTTAGAGCTTTTAAACATGAGATTATAAGGTCTAGTAGATTTTTGGCTGGTAGTTATATGAAATTAATATAAACAAACTTTCTGGAGTTACCTGCATAGTTCTGGATTCTGCATTTTTTTTTCCCAAGGGGCATATATTTGGATCTTCACTTGCCCTCTTGGACCCCAGAATGGTGGCAGCTGGGTATGTACTTTCCACATAGAAAACTTGAAAATTCTTCTCTGAATAATCTGACCAGCCAAAAGAGAAAAGACCTCAACATACCAACATTAAGATTCCCTAACAATAAAACACACCAGATAATTCTACAGCAAATCCCACATTCAAAAAAAGCCATCCATGTGTTCTGAGCTTCCCAATAGCTTATTAGTGTGCCATTCTTCAACAGAAGCAGACAACCAAAAATCAGCAGACATTTGACGTGATTCTATCAATAGTTTTCTAATATGAGAGAGAACAAAGCAAACAAAGAAAAGAGAAGTTGGAAGAAATAATCCATGAAAAGAGAAAATGTAAAAATCTTCAAAAAGGCTGTTATTAATGTCCTGAAAGAGACAAGAAGATAGGGTATACACGAAGTAAGAACAGGTTGTAATTTAAAAAAAAAAAAAAGAGCTCTTGGGAATTAAAAATTATCATAGCAGGAAAGGAACTCCAATAGAAAAATTAAAAGATCTCAAAAAATCTATCCCCCCCCCCAATGAACTTTTTCTCAGGAGACTACCTGATGAAGTTCTCCGAAAGTGGTAAGTGAATTCAAGAGAAAAACATGGGATCTAGGAAGCTGATGGTCTCACCCTGGAGAGAGTGAAGGGATTCCCCAGGACAAGGGCAGAGAAGCTCGAGGATGGCAGGTGTGCCCAGATGCAGAGCACCCCCAGCCCACACTGGTACAAGCCAAAGACTCCAGTAAGAAAAGTGTCTGGGAATAAAATTTCCAGTACTGTGCTGGCTCCTGCTTGAAAACGCCAAGTGTCTCGAGAAATTTAGATGGAGGTAAAGTTGACACGTTCTGGAAAACTGTGCTACAAAACTCAAGTGGCTTTAATGATGACAAAGATATTGATGAAACACATGCAGCTCTAAAATGAGGACAATAGTGAACTTACTGCATAGTTTTTGTGAGGATTTAATGACTTGATAAATGTAAAGCATTTAGAACACACTGAGAGTGACAAAGATATCAGTTATCATCATCATCATCAGGCAGGTTATTAAACTGTTATTAAACTGTTACAGTTAGGCCTCCTGGAATACTGGCTCTACCACCAGTTGTTTATCCTGTGAAATTTATATAAACTCCTTAGGCCTCAGTGTCCTCATCTATAAAATGTACATAACAATGATATCTACTTTATAGGCTAATTTTAGGGTTTCAATTAGATGAGACAATGTATATAAAGTACCTAGCAAGTTAAACACTCTATGAATATTAGATGTTGATAGTAATCATTTGTTTTCCATAGAAAATAATTATATTTTAAATTTTTGAGAAGAAAACTCTCCACCCTTAGAAAACTATTCTTAGTTTTAAGATAGTTTTATATGGTTGCAACCATGGCATTTGTATTACTTTGTATTATTTTTAAAGTATTATGAACATTTGGTGTTTCTATAACATCTCGGTAATTATATTTTGCATCTGCCAAGCACATCATCAAAATGATTTGAAATAAGTCACCAAAACATTTGTGGGACATTCAGATTGTTTGTAGTTTGGCTCTCATCAAGAAGACAAAAGTGTACATCTTTGTCGTTTTGGATTTTGGCTTCTTATATATTATTTCCCAAGACCCTCAGGAGATATGCAAACAAGACTGACGTGTAATGGTCCTCATGGCAAGGATCCCAGCTCCAAGCTACAAGAACATTGGCAAGCATTTCAACTCCCTCAACATCTTTGACTTCAGTCTTAAAATAAAAATGAAATGCTAATTGAATACTTATAAATGATTTTGAATGTGGGTATTTTTCAAAATTGCTCTAGGAATTTTTTTTTTAATATTTTTATTGGAGTCTAATTGCTTTACAATGGTGTGTTACTTTCTGCTTTATAACAAAGTGAATCAGTTATACATATACATATATCCCCATATCTCTTCCCTCTTGTGACTCCCTCCCTCCCACTCTCCCTATCCCACCCTTCTAGCTGGTCAAAAAGCACCAAGCTGATCTCCCTGTGCTATGAGGCTGCTTCCCACTAGCTATCTATTTTACATTTGGTAGTGAATATATGTCCATATATACACTACCACTCTCTCACTTTGTCCCAGCTTCCCCTTCCCCTTCCCCATGTCCTCAAGTCCATTCTCTAGTAGGTCTCCATCTTTTTTCCCATCTTGCCCCTGGGTTCTTCACTACTTTTTTTTTTTTTGTCAGATTCCATATATATGTGTTGGCATACAGTATTTTTTTTCTGTTTCTGGCTTACTTCGCTCTGTATGACAGACTCTAGGTCCATCCACCTCACTACAAACAACTCAATTTCGTTCCTTTTTATGGCTGAGTAATATTCCATTGTATATATGTGCCACTTCTTCTTGATCCATTCATCAGTCGATGAACACTTAGGCTGCTTCCATGTCCTGGCTATTGTAAATAGAGCAGCAATGAACATTTTGGTACATGACTCTTTTTGACTTATGGTTTTCTCAGGGTATATGCCCAGTAGTGGGATCGCTGGGTCGTATGGTAGTTCTAATTTTAGTTTTTTAAGGAACCTCCATACTGTTCTCCATCATGGCTGTATCAATTTACATTCCTACCAACAGTGCAAGAGGGTTCCCTTTTCTCCACATCCTCTCCAGCATTTACTGTTTCTAGATTTTTTGATGATGGCCACTCTGACCGGTGTGAGATGATATCTCATTGTAGTTTTGATTTGCATTTCTCTAATGATTAATGATGTTGAGCATTCTTTCATGTGTTTGTTGGCAATCTGTATATCTTCTTTGGAGAAATGTCTATTTAGGTCTTTTGCCCATTTTTGGATTGGGTTGTTCGTTTTTTAGATATTGAGCTGCACAAGCTGCTTCTATATTTTGGAGATTAATCCTTTGTCAGTTGCTTCATTGGCAAATATTTTCTCTCATTCTGAGGGTTGTCTTTTTGTCTTGTTTATGGTGTCCTTTGCTGTGCAAAAGTTTTAAGTTTCATTAGATCCCATTTGTTTATTTTTGTTTTAATTTCCATTTCTCTAGGAGCTGGGTCACAAAGGATCTTGCAATGATTTATGTCATAGAGTGTTCTGCCTATGTTTTCCTCTAAGAGTTTTATACTGTCTGGTCTTACATTTACGTCTTTAATCCATTTTGAGTTTACTTTTGTGTATGGTGTTAGGGAGTGTTCTAATTTCATTCTTTTACATGTAGCTGTCGAGTATTCCCAGCTCCACTTATTGAATAGGCTTTTTCTCCATTGTATATTCTTGCCTCCTTTATCAAAGATAAGGTAACCAGGGCTTCCCTGGTGGCGCAGTGGTTGAGAGTCTGCCTGCCAGTGCAGGGGACACGGGTTTGAGCCCTGGTCTGGGAGGATCCCACATGCCGCGGAGCGACTGGGCCCGTGGGCCACAGCTGCTGAGCCTGCGCGTCTGGAGCCTGTGCTCCGCAGCGAGAGGCCGCGATAGTGAGAGGCCTGCGCACCGCGATGAAGAGCGGCCCCCACTTGCCGCAACTGGAGAAAGCCCTCACGTGGAAACAAACACCCAACACAGCCAAAAATAAATACAAAAAAAAATAAATTAAAAAAAAAAGACCTAAAGAAGAAATACATGGCAAATATCTTTCTTCTCTTAAAAAAAAAAAAAAAAAACAAGATAAGGTGACCATATGTGCATGGGATTATCTCTGGGTTTTCCATCCTGTTCCATTGATCTATATTTCTGTTTTTGTGCCAGTACCATACTGTCTTGATTACTGTAGCTTTGTAGTATAGTCTGAACTCTGGGAGCCTGATTCCTCCAGCTCCGTTTTCCTTTCTCAAGATTGCTTTGGGTATTCACGGTCTTTTCTGTTTCCATACAAATTGTGAAATTTTTTGTTCTAGTCTGTGAAAAATGCCAGTGGTAGTTTGTTAGGGATTGCATTGAATCTGTAGATTGCTTTGGGTAGTACAGTCATTTTCACAATGTTGATTCTTCCAATCCAGGAACACGGGATATCTCTCCATCTATTTGTATCATCTTTAATTTCTTTCATCAGTGTCTTATAATTTTCTGCATACAGGTCTTTTGTCTCCTTAGGTAGGTTTATTCCTAGGTATTTTATTCTATTTGTTGCAGTGGTAAATGGGAGTGTTTTCTTAATTTCACTTTCAGATTTTTCATCATTAGTGTATAGGAATGCAAGAGATTTCTGTGCATTAATTTTGTATCCTGCAACTTTATCAAATTCATTGATTAGCTCTAGTAGTTTTCTGGTAGCATCTTTAGGATTCTCTATGTATAGTATCATGTCATCTGCAAACAGTGACAGATTTACTTCTTCTTTTCCGATTTGGATTCCTTTTATTTTTCTTCTCTGATTGCTGTGGCTAAAACTTCCAAAACTATGTTGAATAATAGTGGTGAGAGTGGGCAACCTTGTCTTGTTCCTGATCTTAGTGGAAATGGTTTCAGTTTTTCACCATTGAGGACGATGTTGACTGTGGGTTTGTCATATATGGCCTTTATTATGTTGAGGTAAGTTCCCTCTATGCCTACTTTCTGGAGGGTTTTTATCATAAATGGGTGTTGAATTTTGTCAAAAGCTTTCTCTGCATCTATTGAGATGATCATATGGTTTTTCCCCTTGAATTTGTTAATATGGTGTATCACACTGATTGATTTGCGTATATTGAAGAATCCTTGCATTCCTGGAATAAACCTCACTTAATCATGGTGTACGATCCTTTTAATGTGCTGTTGGATTCTGTTTGCTAGTATTTTGTTGAGGATTTATGCATCTATGTTCATCAGTGATATTGGCCAGTAATTTTCTTTCTTTGTGACATCTTTGTCTGGTTTTGGTATAAGGGTGATGGTGGCCTCGTAGGATGAGTTTGGGAGTGCTCCTCCCTCTGCTATATTTTGGAAGAGTTTGAGAAGGATAGTTGTTAGCTCTTCTCTAAATGTTTGATAGAATTCGCCTGTGAAGCCATCTGGTCCTGGGCTGTTGTTTGTTGGAAGATTTTAAATCACAGTTTCAATTTCAGTGCTTGTGCTTGGTCTGCTCATATTTTCTGTTTCTTCCTGGTTCAGTCTCAGAAGGTTGTGCATTTCTAAGAATTTGTCCATTTCTTCCAGGTTGTCCATTTTATTGGCATAGAGTTGTTTGTAGTAATCTCTCATGATCCTTTGTATTTCTGCAGTGTCAGTTGTTACTTCTCCTTTTCATTTCTAATTCTATTGACTAGAGCCTTCTCCCTTTTTTTCTTGATGAGTCTGGCTAATGGTTTATCAACTTTGTTTATCTTCTCAAAGAATCAGCTTTTAGTTTTATTGATCTTTGCTATCGTTTCCTTCATTTCTTTTTCATTTATTTCTGATCTGATCTTTATGATTTCTTTCCTTCTGCTAACTTTGGGGTATTTTTGTTCTCCTTTCTCTAATTGCTTTAAGTGTAAGGTTAGGTTTTTTATCTGAGATGTTTCTTGTTTCTTAAGGTAGGGTTGTATTTCTATAAACTACCCTCTTAGAATTGCTTTTGCTGCATCCCATAGGTTTTGGGTCATCGTGTTTTCGTTGTCATTTGTTTCTAGGTATTTTTTGATTTCCTCTTTGATTTCTTCAGTGATCTCTTGGTCATTAAGTAGTGTATTGTTTAGCCTCCATGTGTTTGTATTTTTCACAAAGTTTTCCTGTAATTGATATCTAGTCTCATAGCATTGTGGTCGGAAAAAATACTTGATACAATTTCAATTTTCTTAAATTTACCAAGGCTTGATTTGTGACCCAAGATATGATCTATCCTGGAGAATGTTCCATGAGCACTTGAGAAGAAAGTGTATTCTGTTCTTTTAGGATGGAATGTCCAATAAATATCAATTAAGTCCATCTTGTTTAATGTATCATTTAAATCTTGTGTTTCTTATTGATTTTCACTTTTGATGATCTCTCCATTGTTGAAAGTGGGGTGTTAAAGTCCTCTACTATGATTCTGTTACTGTCAATTTCCCTTCTTATGGATGTTAGTACTTGCCTTATGTATTGAGGTGCTCCTATGTTGGGTGCATAAATATTTACAATTGTTATGTCTTCTTCTTGGATTGATCCCTTGATCATTATGTAGGGTACCTCTTTGTCTCTTGTAAGAGTCTGTTTTATAGTCTATTATGTCTCATATGAGAATTGCTACTCCAGCTTTCTTTTGATTTCCATTTGCATGGAATATCTTTTTCCATCCCTTCAATTTCAGTCTGTATGTGTCCCTAGGTCTGAAGTGGGTCTCTTGTAGACAGCATATATATGGGTCTTGTTTTTGTATCCATTCAGCCGGTCTATGTCGTTTGGTTGGAGTATTTAATCCACTTACATTTAAAGTAATTATCGATATGTATGTTCCTATTATCATTTTCTTAATTGTTTTGGGTTTGTTATTGTAGGTTTTTTCCTTCTCTTCTGTTTCCTGCCTAGAGAAGTTCCTTTAACATTTGTTGTAAAGCTGGTTTGGTGGTGCTGCATTCTCTTAGCTTTTGCTTGTCTGTAAAGGCTTTAATTTCTCCATCAAATCTGAATGAGATCGTTGCTCGGTAGAGTAATCTTGGTTGTAGGTTTTCCCTCTTCATCACTTAAATATGTCCTGCCACTCCCTTCTGGCTTGCAGAGTTTCTGCTGAAAGATCAGCTGTTAACCTTACGGGGATTCCCTTGTGTGTTATTTGTTGTTTTTCCCTTGCTGCTTTTAATATGTTTTCTTTATATTTAATTTTTGATAGTTTGATTAATATGTGTCTTGGCGTATTTCTCCTTGGATTTATCCTGTATGGGACTCTCTGCGCTTCCAGGACTTGATTAACTATTTCCTTTCCCATATTAGGGAAGTTTTCAACTATAATCTCTTCAAATATTTTCTCAGTCCCTTTCTTTTTCTCTTCTTCTTCTGGGACCCCTATAATTAGAATGTGGGTGTGTTTAATGTTGTCCCGGAGGTCTCTGAGACTGTCCTCAATTCTTTTCATTCTTTTTTCTTTATTCTGCTCTGCAGTAGTTATTTCCACCATTTTATCTTCCAGGTCACTTATATGTTTTTCTGCCTCAGTTATTCTGCTATTGATCCCTTCTAGAGAATTTTTAATTTCATTTATTGTGTTGTTCATCAGTGTTTGTCTGCTCTTTAGATCTTCTAGGTCCTTGTTAAACATTTCTTGTATTTTCTCCATTCTATTTCCAAGATTTTGGATCACCTTTACTATCATTATTCTGAATTCTTTTTCAGGTAGATTGCCTATTTCCTCTTCATTTGTTAGGTCTGGTGGGCTTTTACCTTGCTTCTTCATCTGCTGTGTGTTTCTCTGTCTTCTCATTTTGCTTAACTGACTGTGTTTGCGGTCTCCTTTCCGCAGGCTGCAGGTTCGTAGTTCCCGTTGTTTTTGGTGTGTGCCCCCAGTGGCTAAGGTTGGTTCAGTGGGTTGTGTAGGCTTCCTGGTGGAGGGGACTAGTGCCTGTGTTCTGGTGGATGAGGCTGCACCTTGTCTTTCTGATGGGCAGGTCCACGTCTGGTGGTGGTTTTGGGGTGTCTGTGGCCTTATTATGATTTTACGCAGCCTGTCTGATAATGGGTAGGGTTGCGTTCCTGTCTTGCTAGTTGTTTGGCATAGGGTGTCCAGCACTGTAGCTTGCTGGTCATTGAGTGGAGCTGGGTCTTGGCGTTGAGATGGAGATCTCTGGGAGATTTTCACTATTTGATATTACATGGAGCTGGGAGGTCTCTTGGGGACCAAAGTCCCGAACTTGGCTCTTCCACCTCAGAGGCACAGCCCTGAAGCCTTGCTGGAGCAGCAAGAACCTGTCATCCACATGGCTCAGAATAAAAGGGAGAAAAAAAAGAAAGAAAGAAAGAAGATAAAATTAAATTAAATTAAATTAAAAGGTATTAAAATAAAAATTTCTTAAAAAAAATTTTTTTACATAATTAAAAAAAAAAGAAAGAAAGAAGAGAGCAACCAAACCAAAAAACAAATCCACCAATGATAACAAGCACTAAAAACTATACTAAAAACAATAAACGAAAAAATGGACAGACAGAACCCTAGGACAAGTGGTAAAAGGAAAGCTATACAGACAAAATCACACACAGAAGCATACACATACACATTCACAAAAAAAGAAAAATATATATATATCGTTGCTCACAGTGTCCACCTCCTCAATATGGGATGATTCGTTGTGCATTCAGGTATTCCACAGATGCAGGGTACATCAAGTTGACTGTGGAGATTTAATCCGCTGCTCCTGAGGCTGCTGGGAGGGATTTCCCTTTCTTTGTTCCCACAGCTCCTGGGGTTCAGCTTTGGATTTGGACCCGCCTCTGTGTGTAGGTCTCCTGACAGCGTCTGTTCCCACCCAGACAGGACGGGGTTAAAGAAGCAGCTGATTCGGGGGCTCTGGCTCACTCAGGCGTGGGGGAGGGAGGGGTAAGGATGCGGGGCAAGCCTGCAGCGGCAGACGTCGGCGTGACATTGCACCAGCCTGATGCACTGTGTGTTCTCCCAGGGGAGCTGTCCCTGGATCACGGGACCCTGGCAGTGGCGGGCTGCACAGGCTCCAGAGAGGGGCGGTGTGGAGAGTGACCTGTGCTCGCACACAGGCTTCTTGGTGGCGGCAGCAGCAGCCATAGTGTCTCATGCCCGTCTCTGGGGTCCGCGCTGATAGCTGCTGCTCGAGCCCATCTCTGGAGCTCCTTTAAGCCGTGCTCTGAATCCCCTCTCCTAACGCACCCCTAAACAATGGTCTCTTGCCTGTTCGGCAGCTCCAGACTTTTTTCCGGACTCTCTCCCGGCTAGCCATGCCACGCTAGCCCCCTTCAGGCTGTGTTCACGCCACCAACCCCAGTCCTCTCCCTGGGATCTGACCTCCGAAGCCCAAGCCTCATCTCTCAGCCCCTGCCCGCCCCAGCAGGTGAGCAGACAAGCCTCTCGGACTGGGGAGTGCTGGTCGGCACCGATCCTCTGTGCGGGAATCTCTCCGCTTTGCCCTCTACACCCCTGCTGCTGTGCTCTCCTCCGTGGCTCCGAAGCTTCCCCCCCATCCACTACCCTGTCTCCGTCCGTGAAGGGCCTTCCTAGTGTGTAGAAACCTTTCCTCCTTCATGGCTCCCTCCCACTGGCGCAGGGCCCATCCCTATTCTTTTGTCTCTGTTTTTCCTTTTTTCTTTTGCCCTACCCAGGTACGTGGGGAGTTTCTTGCCTTTTGGGAGGTCTGAGATCTTCTGCCAGCGTTCAGTAGGTGATCTGTAGGAGTTGCTCCACATGTAGATGTATTTGTGATGTATTTGTGGGGAGGAAGGTGATCTCCACGTCTTACTCTTCCACCATCTTGAAGCTCCTCAGATACATTGTTTTTAATGACTACAGTCAATGATAATGAGGGTGGAAAAAATGATGACATAGATATTCTTTTATAGTTCTAGGAACTGTGCCAAATAATTCAAACTTTCTGTAGGGAGATTTAGAAATCAATTTAACCCTAATAATGTATGTATCCGTTACTTAAGGAAACCAGGCAAGTCAAAAGTATAAACAGGGCTTCCCTGGTGGCGCAGTGGTTGAGAATCTGCCTGCCAGTGCAGGGGACACAGGTTCGAGCCCTGGTCTGGGAAGATCCCACATGCCGCGGAGCAACTAGGCCCGTGAGCCACAATTACTGAGCCTGCGCGTCTGGAGCCTGTGCCCCACAACAAAAGAGGCCGCGATAGTGAGAGGCCCGCGCACCGTGATGAAGAGTGGCCCCCACTTGCCGCAACTGGAGAAAGCCCTCGCACAGAAACGAAGACCCAACACAGCAGCCATAAATAAATAAATCCCAAAAGTTAAAAAACAAACAAACAAACAAACAAAAAACCTACTTTGAAACCTCCGAAAATTTGCAAGAATAGTAACAACATATGTTCTTCCCCTAAATGCTCCATTTAACATTAAAAAAAAAAAAAAAAAGAAAAGTATAAACAAAGTTCATTACAATATACTTTATAATAGTCAAAACAATAGAAATAATTATATGTCTAGGTAGTTGCTGATCAAGCAAATTAGGACCTATTCAAATGATGAAATATAAAACAGCCATTTAAAATTATGATTATAAAGTATTTTGAAGTCATGAGAAAATGTTTTAGAACAAGTAAATGTTCAATATATGGTGGCTTTCATTAGCAAAAAAAACCCTAAAATGCAAAATTGCTTATATGACATGATCTCTACTATATAAAAATTACTTTAAGAGACTGAAAGGAAATATGCTAAAATTTTAACAGCTTATGTCTGAAATTGCAATGATCTTTTTTCTGTTTCTTTATGATTTTCTTATTTTTACAAATTATAGCAAGTAAGTGTCATTTGTATGGTCAGAAGTTAAATGTTATCGCTAAATGATGTCATTTTATTGTCCTTGTGTCAACAGACTATCACATGACGGGCAGCCATTGCCTGGACAACAAATTCTCCTCTTTCAATTGAGAATGTGCAAGTTGAGCCACCAAAGGCTGGGGAAGTTCATATTAAGGTAAATTTAAGTCTCTGAACCTTTACCTTTGAAGGCAAGGGTAAGGAAATCTTATTTCATTTTATATATATAAAATGAAATAAGATATATATTATACATATATCTTATTTCCATATATATATATATATATATATATGGTACAAAATTTGCATTTTTGATCTGTCCACTTTTCTTAGTAAAAGAAGAATCTTAAAAACTAAGATAAGTAAATAGAGTTAATGAGTGTTTGAGATATTCTTAATAATTGTAAATTATTGGTAGTTCACTCTCCCACTATAATTTTTTTAATTACTGAAATTTTTATTTAAGTCATATAATATCATAGGCCTAAATACTTTACAGTGTGACCTAGAAGGTGTTCTAAGTGTTAGGTGCTTTAGATTTCTGAGGGAAAAGGGACAAGGAATGCATTTCCCCATACTTCTAGGATAAAAAGTTGATATCAACAAATACTCAGTAACTAAAAGACGAACTTTTCATCTCTATTGTTTCTGTGCTCACTAATTATAATTTCAGAATTTGTCTCAGAATTTGTCTGAAAAAGTACACCACGTGGTAAATTTCAGTCTCTAGGAATGAGCAGCTAGGACTCCATGATGGACTTCAAAGTGATTTGGAAGAGTTAATAATTACTGAACAGAGCCTAGACCAGGGATGGGAAAACAGTGACCTGTCTTAGCAGCCTTGCCACTCTCAAATCAACCTCTGAATCAATATACCTCACATTTTACAAAATCATTAAATACCCAAGATTCAGAGTATTATTGCTTACAATCTTTTTAAACATTAAATTCACCTACCTTCTAATTTAAGCCCAGGAAATTCAACACTTAATTCGATGAATACAACAAAGACTGAAAACTATATGCTTCTAGTCCACACTGTATCTAATCAAAGTAGAAGGTATAAGGGGATGGTTAGAAGAGTAACAGAGAAAAGGAATGAAGGGAATTGGAAAGATACCAGAAGGAAAAGGAGATGGAGTGAAGGAGGAAAGTAGAAAAAGATGGATGGGCAATGAAAGACAAAACAGGAGAATATGGGAACTAACACTAAATAAATTATTATCTTCATGTCTGGCATTATGTTAAAGACTTTATTTCATCAATGAGAGATGGTAAGGAACAAAATGAAAAGTAATAAGAATGTACACGAAGAAACGAGTTTAGTATAACTGACTGCTATTCAGAAGCTATACTTTTCTATTAATCATTCACCCAAACAGCACTTAATTATTGCTTATTGCATACTGGGTCATCTGCTGAAATGTTTACTAGTTAATTAGCCAATGTTCCCGTTCTTACACTGGTATTCTCCTTACTACAAAGGTTACACCGTAAATAATAAATCCAGAATAGCCCACCAAGGTGGAAGTTGCAGCAGCAAGGACCTGAGCGATATCACCCTGAACCCAAAATAAAATCAAAGTTGAGGTTGAGGACTGGATCTGCCCATAACAACAGACAATCCCACCTCTGGTTTATGCTATGGACAGCTTCCCAGAAAGAGTTGTGCATTCGTATTTGGTATGTAGAATAAAACTAAGAAGGAGATTCCAGCCTGCTGCATACCTAAAATATCACTCCTTGCCTTTGATAGCACCTTGAAGCCATTTTAGCACTGTGGAAACGAAAACCACAGCATTTTTCTCATGAGAATATCGCTTCACCCATTTGCCACAATCATATACCAAAGTTGTTCCCAGTGTTCCAGCTATAAATGCTGCCTCTCCCACTACAGATACTGGAAAAACTAGTCAGTATGCTTGGGCAAATACTTTCCTGGCTGAATTCCAGGCAGAGCAGTAATATAGTGGCTATGGTACAGGAAATGTTTCATTTCTATGATCAATATAAGTGGATTAGGTCTATCCACAGACAAGAAAACTTAGGCCATTAACTAAGAAGTTTTAAAACTTCTCAATGTCAATTAAATTTTGCAACAGTTAGTTTAACTCAAACTCATTCTACATTATTAACTTAAAGAATGTTTTCAATATACTAGTTTAAAATCAATTTTCCCAGAGCATTGGGAAAACATTCCACAATATTGGGCCTAAAATTCTTGGTTTCTCAATGGTGCTGCTATTGATATGTGGTCAAAAAGTCCTTCATTGTATGCAATTGCCCCTCATATTTCAAAACTAGTTGATGACACAGGATGTACAAAGTAGATTTCAAAAGACCTAGTTTATTTCCAGGTCTGAACATGCACCATGTGACTTTGGGCAAGTCATTCTAAGCCTTCGAATCTCCCTTTCCACATCTCTAAATTGGGGGTGATAAGACCTGCCCTGTGTTTCTCTGGGTGCTGTTATAGGGATCAACTGAGATCATTCATGTAAAAAAATTAATAATCAGTCTCAGATAAAAGAAAAAGAAAAATTCCAAACCAACTGATCCTTGGTTACTCAATTCCTATACAGATGATATCTTCAGGGATCTGTGGTTCTGATGATCATGCTCTAAAATGATTATTCCCAGTGAACTTTCCCTTAATAACAGGCCATGAAAGAGCTGGGATTGTGAAGGGTACTGGCGGAGGAATGAGCTCAGTGAAACCAGGCAGGAAATGGGCCACAAAAACCTTCACACCAACAGCCTGCCATTAAAATGCATTAACAAAACAACAAGGTCCTACTGTATAGCACGGGGAACTATATTCATTATCCTGTGATAAACCATAATGGAAAATATTTTAAAAGAATGTCTCTATGTGTATAACTAAGTCACTTTGCTATACAGCAGAGATTGGCACAGCATAGTAAATCAACTGTACTTCAATAAAAAAAATAAAATAAAATAAAATAAAACGCATTAACATATTTACAGGAGAATAAGCTGGTTTGACTCTAAATTCTTTTAAGTAATCACATATCATGATATTAAATGTATCCAGTGATTCCAAGAGCCACACAGTTACTCTGCTGTCATTGCTAGCAATCCAGAGGGGCAGTGGTGAGCCAAGTATGCATTCACGGCCGAAAGAGAGTTGAGATAGGACTAGTGTACCTCTAAATAGATTAAAATCTCCTTAGGAGCAGGGACTGCTTCTTTTTTTTTTTCTTTTTTTCAAATAGACAATAAAACTGTATTATAAACATTACACTTGCTAAGTGACTAGATCTTAATTGTTCCCAAGACTAAAAGAAATTATAATTATATGACACAATAGAAGGGTTAGCTAATGCTATAATGGCAGTCATATTGCAATATAAATGTATCAAATTAATATAAACTTACATGCAATTTTGTATATCAAACATATCTCAATAAAAACTTTTTCTAATAAATTGTCAACAGAAAGGGAAATTTCTATAATCTGGCAAGTTAATTTATTCTGACATAGTTGCAAAAGAATTTAGTATTTCTTTTTTTATTGAAATATAGTTGATATACAATATTATGCTAGTTTCAGGTGTGTTACCGAGTGATTTGATATTTGCATACATTATGAAATGATCACCATGATAAGTCTAGTAACCATCTGTCCCCAACAAAGTTATTACAATATTATTGACCATATTCCTTATGTTGTATATCACAACCCCTTGGCTTATTTATTTCATAACTGGAGGTTTGTACCTCTTAATCCCCATCACCTATTTTGCCCCCTCACACCCTCCCCTCTGGCAACCACCTGAGTGTTCTCTGCATCTATGAGTCTGTTTTCATCTTGTTTTGTTTGTGTTTTAGATCCCACATATAAGTGAGATGATGTGGTATTTGTCTTTCTCTGTCTGCCTTTTTTCACTTAGCATAATACCCTCTAGATTTATCCATGTTATTGCACATGGCAAGGTTTCATATTTTTATGGCTGAATAATATTCAGTTATGTATATGCAGGTATATATATGTGTATATATATATACACACATATACATATGTGTGAATGCATGTATACACACACACACACACACATATATATATATATATATATATACACACACACACATATACCACATCTTCTTTATCCATTTGTCTATTGATGGGCACTTAGGTTGCTTCCAAATGTTGGCTATTATAAATAATACTACAATAAATATTGGTGTGCATCTATCTTTTTGACTTAGTTGTTTTGTTTTCTTTGGGTAAATACCCAGAAGTGAAATTGCTGGATCATATGGCAGTTCTATTTTTAATTTTTTGAGGAACCTCCATGTTGTTTTCCATAGTCTCCACATCTCCAAGAAGATAATGCAAATAGTAGTTAGTTAATTCCTCTCTAACTAAACAAATTCCAGTGGAAGTTTTGTGGACAATGATGAGTATTTGAAGGGAAAAGATAAGAGAGCAGAATTTGAGATTCTCCTGAATTTGAGATCCAGTACGTTTGGGATTTTTAGGGCCAATGAAAGTAAGATGTTCCTTATCTAAACTTACAAGAGATTTTTAAAGCTATCTAAACTCTGCAAGAGGCCAAAGGGGATTATTTCTGTGTTATAAACATTTGTAAGGACCAATATACGGACAAGGTTGTAGACCTCTGGCAAGGCTTTGTGAGGCTTTTTAAGTCTGTGATGACTGTGTTAATTTTCTTCTTAGACCCTACCCAGCCTGTCACTCTAGGGCCCAGGAGGGCTAATGACTTGATCCAAACATAATCAATATCCTCTCCAGAACTCTGCAACCTAAAAACCACCCTCTGTAGTAAGTGTCCCAGAAGCAGCCACTCCCTGCAGAGGGAAAGCTATTCCTTTTACTCTCTTGAAGTTAGCATATCTTGGACCTTAGCCCCACTAAAGAACACATGTCAGAGGCCTGCTGTGGGTCAGTGAGCCATCATGGGGCAGGCAGACTCAATGGAAAGGGCTCTGCTATTATCCAGCTGGGCCACTTCAGGCAGGTACAAGCACTGTGGGATTTAAATCTTTCAAAATGAAAAACAAAAGGGTTAAAGTAGATGACATCTCTAAGGGTCATTCCTGGTTTTTTAGTCTATTTCCAGAGTAAAAGCAGACCTACAATTACCTATCCAGCAAGGAATAGCCCCATATTTCCATCATTTGCCCAAAAGAATAATGGGATTTCTGAAACCAGGTTATATGGTTTCTCCTTCAAAACAGCCATGGGCTATGTTATACTGGTTGTCATAATCCGTCCGCAGCAAGTTTTCAAACCATTCAATGAAACTTTATATGAAATTTTAAAAATATAATAATATGGTGATATTATTGTATTTCTGTTCCAATAACATTTTAAATTAATGATCTTTTTTTTGTATATATAGGAGATAAAGTCCTCACACTCATTATTCCACAGTGTAGAGAATGCAGTGCCTGCTTGCACCCCAAGGGAAACTTCTGTGAGAAGCAAGAGTTAGTAGATTTGCCTGGCTTTTATTTACTTTGCCACTCTCTTATTAAATCGCTTATATTGTGCAAACACTGACCTGGAGCAAAGGTACTCATTTCTCTCTTTACAACTCCGTGTGTCTGTGCTGGTGCCGGTGCCTGTGTCACTACAGGACAGCGTTCTACCTTCTTCTGGAATAATGCTGGATGGGACTAGCAGATTTACCTGCAAAGGAGAAAAGATCTATCACTCTTTCCGCACAAGCACGTTCACTGAATATACTGTTGTGCATGAAAATTTCCATGGTAAAAACTGATGCTGCTGCTCCCGTGGACAAAGTTTGTGTCATAGCTGTGACAGGCTATGGGGCCGCTGTTCACTCAGCCAAGGTGAGGAAAATCACTGTGTTAGTATGTCATAGTGATTCGCCTAGAAAACATCAAAACAAGACCAAAACGGTCCAAATGTTTCAACTAGTGTATATAGTTCCGAAAGTCTCAATGGTTGTTTTTGTTTTCTTAATTATACATGTGTCCAGGTTTGATTCCTAACACAACATGTCTTGTGAATTTGTAGGTCACTCCCGGTTCTACCTGCATGGTCTTTGGATTTGGATGAATCAGCTCAGCCGTTGCCATGGGCTGTAAACCCTCTGGTGCTTCTAGAATCATCGGGGTTGATATCAATGAGGAGAAATTTCCCCAGGCAAGAGCATTAGGGGTCACTGATCGTCTCAACCCTCGAAACCTCAAGAAGCCCATCCAGGAGGTGGTCACGGAAATGAAAGGCATTGGTGTCAACTTTGCTCTTAAGGCCATGGGACTCTCAGATACCATGGTGTGTGGGCTTGGGTCACAGTGAGTATAGGCAGACCTCAGAGATATTGCAGGTTCAGTTCCAGACCACCACAGTAAAGTGAATATTGCAATAAAGCGAGTCAACTAATTTTTTTGGTTTTCCAGTGCATATAAAAGTTATGTTTATACTATACTGTAGTCTATTAGTATGCAATACAATTAAGTCTAGAAGAAACAATATACACACCTTAATTTAAAAATACTTTATTGCTAACATATGCTAATCACCTGAGCCTTCAGTAAGTCATTATCTTTTTTCAAGAGTAACATCAAAGATCACTGATCCCATACCACAATAACAAATACAATAATAATGAAAATGTTTGAAATACTGCAATAATTACCAAATGTGACACAGACACAAAGAAAGCAAATGCTGTTGGAAAAATGGCACTGATAGACTTGCTCAATGCACACAAACCTTCAGTTTGTAAAAAACACAGTATCTGCAAAATGTGAAGCACAATAAAACGAGATGTGCCTGTAGATGCTTAATGGGTGGGTACACATTTAGCATAAAACTCACCTGTGGAACCCAAATCTAAAAATGGAATGTAAATTCACTCTAAAACATTCATCTTAAAAATAAAAGCAGAGACACGACGACCCAAAACCTATGGGATGCAGCAAAAGCAGTTCTAAGAGGGAAGTTTATAGCAATACAAGCCTACCTCAAGAAACAGGAAACATCTCAAATAAACAACCTAACCTTGCACCTAAAGCAATTAGAGAAAGAAGAACAAAAAAACCCCAAAGTTAGCAGAAGGAAAGAAATCATAAAGATCAGATCAGAAATAAATGAAAAAGAAATGAAGGAATCAATGGCAAAGATCAATAAAACTAAAAGCTGGTTCTTTGAGAAGATAAACAAAATTGATAAACCATTAGCCAGACTCATCAAGAAAAAAAGGGAGAAGACTCAAATCAATAGAATTAGAAATGAAAAAGGAGAAGTAACAACTGATACTGCAGAAATACAAACGATCATGAGAGATTACTACAAGCAACTCTATGCCAATAAAATGGACAACCTGGAAGAAATGGACAAATTCTTAGAAATGCACAACCTGCCGAGACTGAACTAGGAAGAAATAGAAAATATGAACAGACCAATCACAAGCACTGAAATTGAAACTGTGATTAAAAACCTTCCAACAAACAAAAGCCCAGGACCAGATGGCTTCACAGGCAAAATCTAACAAACATTTAGAGAAGAGCTAACACCTATCTTTCTCAAACTCTTCCAAAATATTGCAGAGGGAGTAACACTCCCCAACTCATTCTACGAGGCCACCATAACCCTAATACCAAAACCAGACAAAGATGTCACAAAGAAAGAAAACTACAGGCCAATATCACTGATGAACATAGATGCAAAAATCCTCAACAAAATACTAGCAAACAGAATCCAACAGCACATTAAAAGGATCATACACCATGATCAAGTGGGGTTTATCCCAGGAATGCAAGGATTCTTCAATATACGCAAATCAATCAACGTGATACATCATATTAACAAATTGAAGGAGAAAAACCATATGATCATCTCAATAGATGCAGAGAAAGCTTTCGACAAAATTCAGCACCGATTTATGATAAAAGCCCTGCAGAAAGTAGGCATAGAGGGAACTTTCCTCAACATAATAAAGGCTATATATGACAAACCCACATCCAACATCATCGTCAATGGTGAAAAACTGAAACCATTTCCACTAAGATCAGGAACAAGACAAGGTTGCCCACTCTCACCACTATTATTCAACATAGTTTTGGAAGTTTTGGCCACAGCAATCAGAGAAGAAAAAGAAATAAAAGGAATCCAAATCGGAAAAGAAGAAGTAAAGCTGTCACTGTTTGCAGATGACATGATACTATACATAGAGAATCCTAAAGATGCTACCAGAAAACTACTAGAGCTAATCAATGAATTTGGTAAAGTTGCAGGATACAAAATTAATGCACAGAAATCTCTTGCATTCCTATACACTAATGATGAAAAATCTGTAAGTGAAATTAAGAAAATACTCCCGTTTACCATTGCAACAAAAAGAATAAAATATCTAGGAATAAACCTACCTAAGGAGACAAAATACCTGTATGCAGAAAACTATAAGAGACTGATGAAAGAAATTAAAGATGATACAAATAGATGGAGAGATATACCATGTTCTTGGATTGGAAGAATCAACATTGTGAAAATGACTCTACTACCCAAAGCAATCTACAGATTCAATGCAATCCCTATCAAACTACCACTGGCATTTTTCACAGAACTAGAACAAAAAATTTCACAATTTGTATGGAAACAGAAAAGACCACGAATACCCAAAGCAATCTTGAGAAAGAAAAATGGAGCTGGAGGAATCAGGCTCCTGGACTTCAGACTATACTACAAAGCTACAGTAATCAAGACAGTATGGTACTGCCACAAAAACAGAAACATAGATCAATGGAACAGGATAGAAAGCCCAGAGATAAACCCACACACATATGGTCACCTTATCTTTGATAAAGGAGGCAAGCATATACAGTGGAGAAAAGACAGCCTCTTCCATAAGTGGTGCTGGGAAAACTGGACAGGTACATGGAAAAGTATGAAATTAGAACACTCCTTAACACCATACACAAAAATAAACTCAAAATGGATTAAAGACCTAAGTGTAAGGTTGGACACTATCAAACTCTTAGAGGAAAACATAGGCGGAACACTGTATAACATAAATCACAGCAAGATCCTTTTTGACCCACCTCCTAGAGAAATGGAAATACAAACAAAAATAAACAAATGGGACCTAATGAAACTTAAAACCTTTTGCACAGCAAAGGAAACCATAAACAAGACAAAAAGACAACTCTCAGAATGGGAGAAAATATTTGCAAATGAAGCAACTAATAAAGGATTAATCTCTAAGATTTACAAGCAGCTCATGCAGCTCAATAACAAAAAAACGAACAACCCAATCCAAAAATGGGCAGAAGACCTAAACAGACATTTCTCCAAAGAAGATATACAGATTGCCAACAAACACATGAAAGAATGCTCAACATCATTAATCATTAGAGAAATGTAAATCAAAACTACAATGAGATATCATGTCACACCATGTCAGAATGGCCATCATCAAAAAATCTACAAGCAATAAATAAAGAGGGTGTGGAGAAAAAGGAACACTCTTGCACTGTTGGTGGGAATGTGAATTGATACAGCCACTATGGAGAACGGTATGGAGGTTCCTTAAAAAACTAAAAATAGAACTACCATACGACCCAGCAATCCCACTACTGGGCATATACCCTGAGAAAACCATAAGTCAAAAAGAGTCATGTACCAAAATGTTCATTGCAGCTCTATTTACAAGAGCCAGGACATGGAAGCAACCTAAATGTCCATCATTGGATGAATGGATAAAGAAGATGTGGCACATATATACAATGGAATATTACTCAGCCATAAAAAGAAACGAAATGGAGTTATTTGTAGTGAGGTGGATGGAGTTAGAGTCTGTCACACAGAGTGAAGTAAGTCAGAAAGAGAAAAACAAATACAGTATGCTAACACATATATATGGAATCTAAGGGGAAAAAAAAAAAAGGTCATGAAGAACCTAGGGGCAAGACGGGAATAAAGACACAGACCTACTAGAGAATGGACTTGAGGATATGGGGAGGGGGAAGGGTAAGCTGTGACAAAGTGAGAGAGTGGCATGGACATATATACACTACCAAACGTAAAATAGATAGCTAGTGGGAAGCAACCGCATAGAACAGGGAGATCAGCTCTGTGCTTTGTGACCACCTAGAGGCGTGGGATAGGGAGGGTGGGAGGGAGGGAGATGCAAGAGGGAAGAGATATGGAAACATATGTATATGTATAACTGATTCACTTTGTGATAAAGCAGAAACTAACACACCATTGTAAAGCAATTATACTCCAATAAAGATGTTAAAAAAATAATAAATAAATAAATTAATAAATAAAATAAAAGCAATATATACTTAAAGATATGTCATTATAGTATACAAAGCTTAAACATGCAAAAGGCTACAATTCAAGTATTTCCTTTCCTGTATTCCTAGCTCTTTATTCACATACATGTTATTATATTTAAGTATGAACATTATTTAATTCACATACGCTATTCATGTGTGTTCTATATCAGAACCATTCATTTATTTGAAAAATGAGTTCCTATGCACCAGTGTGTTAAGTTCAGGGAGAATCAAATAGGCACCAGACTCTTCTGTCAGACAGGGTAGAGGAGAGAACGTAGGCATTCAATACATTTCAGTGTGTACCTAATGTACATGGTCAAAGGATGAAGGAAGTAGAGGTAGTTATGTAACAGAAAAGAGAAAAATAAGGCAAAACAGAGGAAAGGGGAGAGAGAGCAAGGTTAAGAACCAGAAAAGGAAGTAAAATAGATTGATGTATACTGTATACTGTACACCCTTAGAAAATAAATTTTTTTTAAATGAAGCTTCACACACACATATGTATATATTTGTTTTGCTTGAATAGAAATGATTTGGACAGAGAGTCATAGCAAGTGAGAAGTTCAGGCAAAGAATAGCATGTGTGGCCTTTGAGGCAGTGGGTAATTTTATCAAATAAACACATGGTACTTACTCTGTGCCAGATAATGTTCTAAATGTTTTAAGTGTGATAAATCACTTAAGCCTTATAACAACTCTATGAAATAGGTAGTATTAGTCTTCTTTTTACAAATAAAGAAACAGGCATAGGGAAGTTAAGTAACTTGCCTAAGGTCACACAGCAGCAGAGTCTGTGCTCTTTACCACTAAACTCTACTGGTTCTCTCATGAGATTCCATCACTGGCAGTGTTGAAGCTGAGCCTGAAGTAGCATCTGCCCAGGAAGAGGTTTGAAATCTAGGAACCCCACAATTCCTTCCACCAATGCTGGTAGTTGTTATTTATGTATGGGAATGTGCTTATGGTCATTATTATCATTATCAGATTGCTGCTTGGGACTCCTGCCACCTGAACTATGGTGTCTGTAGGATCACTGGGCTACCTCCACCGAATTCACAGCTTTGCCTTGATGCACCGAAGGTTGTCCCTGGACGGACACTGAAGGATGTATGTTTAGGAGGTAGGTCAGTGAATAGAAGGAACCAGTTGGTTGCTCTCATGAAATCCCTTTCAACTTTGTAGAAACATGGAATTCAAAATTCCCCTCCTTGGGGAAACAGACCTATAATGGTAGACATTTCCAAAGACTTCTCCTCCAATGAATTGGTATATTTTGCAAATCAATTTTAGTTAATTTAATTAAATAGGTTTTTTAACATTCAAATAAAATTTTTATCTCCTGCAAAATAATTTTTGGGGTTTTCCCAGTGTTTGGAATAACTCAGTTAAGTTCATTTCTGCACTGGTGGATTCAAAGTTTGTCATGCTATTTTAACAGCAATGCTTTCTGGATAATCACATGCACCAACTTGGTATTTGGCACTGATTTTTGTCTTCCCAGTGGAGTCCTTATTTCTGAACAATACTGACCAATAGCTTTACTAAATTAACATTCCCATCTCCATCCATTGCTCTGATGGAAAGTTCCCATGCCATCTCAATGTGTGTGAATAGAGAGATGAAGAAACGGTTGTATAATGGTAAGCCCAGGAGGTGGGTTGGAGACTGCTAGCTTATTTAAAAGGACTATTTTTAATCTCAGTAATATGTGAATATCGATCCAATTCTTTTCCAAAGGAGTTCTAGGCAACAGAACTGTCTGTAGCAGCCACGCTTAGCAACAGCAGCCAACAGCTTCTGATGTACAATGAATTAATTATCTTCCATCTTCAATGATGAATTTTCAGAATACTCTACCCATCTCCATGACTTATTTGATTATTTTTCTTTTGGTTGGTTTGATATTTCTCAAATCTTATTACAACAACCTTTCTGTTTTGCAGATTATAAAACCACAGACTGTATTCCCCAGCTAGTGACTGATTACCTACAAAATAAAATTAATATGGATCCATTGATAACCCATCAGCTGCCTTTTGATCAACTCCACAAAGCTTGCGAGTTGTACCATGCTGGAAAAACGTTGAGTGTTTTCTTTGATGATCTCCTGTACCCTGAACTCACAGAGAAAAATGACTCTTCAAACGTTTCCAAGTGGTTTTGTGATAAAGAGATGGTTACTTGGACCTTCAATATCTTTCACACACTCTACCCTATTTCCTATTGTTACCAGAATAAGAAAAGGTTTTACCTGCAGGCTCCTCTATGGGAAACATCTGTATTAACCTATTTCAAAGTAATGTTCGAGAATTCAGTATAACACCAAGAACCAGTCTACTCCACGTTGGTCAATTATGCATTATTTTTCTAGTTAGAGAAATGACCTAGAATAAATGATTTGACATTACTGGAGTCATAAAGTCTTACAAGGACTCCTAGAAACAAAGGTTTAGACTCCACCCAGGGCACAAAACCTTTCTACATCATTTCTTGACAGATGGTCAGTCTGCTCCAGCTTGCACACCTTCAGGGATGGAGTGTTCACTCAATGTGTTAATTTATTCACTCAGCGTATATTTAGTGATGGTGCACTATTTGCCAGGACTGTCCTAAGTGCTGGAGACACAGCGGAGAACAAGCAACAAGCAGTAAATAAGGAATTACTCCTGTGATGAATGCTTTGATTTTCTAATTCTGATTCCAAGCACATTTCCCTTTCATATTCTCTCCCTGCTCCTCTACCTATATCCTTTGCTTGTTTTAAGATATTTTTAAAATTTTTAATCCAGGTACTTAAAGTTTACCCTGCTATATACCTTGTTGGTTTACACCTAGCATGTCAGCCCGTTTAAATCTGGAATGAAAAGCCACGAAAACTCATCTGAAATTTTAGAAACAAATTATCAAGGAGGTGGGTGGATCTAGCAGGCAGTAGACACACTGCAAAAGGAAAGGAACCAAGGGAACCCATTTATTCCTCCCTAATTAGACATGGAACTAGATTCTGGGGCTGATGGAAGCTGATCAGAAGCTGTAGCAGGTTTAGATGTCTTTGTGGTTATGCAGCCCGAGGAAATGGTGCTCAGAGCTGGGGCCTTCCTTTCACAGCTGATTTTCAATCCCGCTTTCACCAAATCCTATATTTCATATAGGTGAACTAGGTTGAAGGTGGAGTTGGGAGTGGGGATAGGTAAGCAATGTAGTGTTTCAATACGGTGCATAATTGCTTTGCTGAAATCACTGTTTCTCAAGGAATTCAATTGTTTTATTATTGCACTTTTATGTTTCAGCATCTGCTGTGTTCTGCTGTTCTGAGACCCTAGATGATGAAAGGTGCAAGGGCATCCTTGGGGACTTTATTCCTTTCCTGTTTCACCTCCCCAGTTGTTCCAGTGCAGTGAAAAGAGGAGCAAAAGAGATGGGAATGCAGTGTAATTGCACAAAACGAAATAAGTGCATCTTGAATATAATTATTATAAAATAGCTTCTCAGAGAACAGATGTTACATAACTTTAAAAAAAGAGGTGGTGGGATTTGATTGATGACATTGTTGATATGTCCATCAACCCAACTGATCTCTGTCATTGGTCCATGAAAGTTGTCCCTGGTTATCCTTTATTCCTATTCTTCATAACGTACAGATTTCTCTGTATCTTTCACACCACTCTAGGGTTTACATGATGGTTTTGCTGCTTCTACAACACACTGGGGTCTCATAAATCTCTGGAAGGCTATCTCAGGACACAGTAAGCTATTTTCTATCCTGAGGTCTTCATACCATCCTATGCCTGTATCTATGACATGTTGAGGCACAGTTCCCATCTGCTTTCACACACACAAACACATTTGGGAATCTTGCCACCTGCACCCCTAGGAAGCATGCATGGGGCTCTCTCAGGGGAACTCATCCATACCTACAACCTCATAACTTCCTTTCAAGTCTTTTCTCTTCACCAAACCTAAACCAAAATAATCATTTCCTCATTAGGGTTGGGAGATTGGGAGAAGGGGAAAAAACAGCTCCCCGTATCTAGATTAGATTAGAGCGACACTAAGTTGACTCTGATGCATCGAAATTGTTGCTTCCTCTTATCAGTCTTTTCCTCTGTGATTGACCTTTGAACAATTTTATAAAAACAGAGTCTTAGTTAGTTGTATTTCTGTAGCCTTCATAATATCTCTTTTCTACGTCATAGCCCTTAGGGTGTTTCCCTCTATTTCTAACACTGTCTTCGAAATGTCTCCAGTTATTTATTAGTGAAAACTTCATTTCACACACTTACTTCTGTTTTCTTTACCACCAGTTGCCTCATGTTCTGTCCTCCCTAGGACAGTTGGGTAGGTTTTATATCTTGTCTGCTTTTGAAAAAAAAAACAACCCAGATTTGAATCAGATAATTTCCCTAAGTAAAGAATTATTAATTACATAACATCTTTCTTAGATTTCAAGAAGTCAAAGTGTTATGGGGTCATTATTTCTCTTGTGAGACCACAATAGCACCATCACACTTTACGAATATTATCTCCTGGTTTATCGTTTACGGCAAGTCCTGTGCCTTTCATATCTTTATCCCCTGTATGTAGCACAAAGTAAGTGCTCAATGAATTTTTTTGAGAGAATAAATCAGAAAAATTAAAGCCAAATTAAGAAGCTTTGCTCAATGCTGTAGGCTAAAACAATGAGTATTTTCAGAAATAAGGAAGGCAGAAAGGCAGGAAGAAAGGAGAATAATAGTCTAAGAATCTCCAATTCAGAGAGCACCAGAATAATGAAGATGTAGGAAGATGAGATGATGGAACAGGGCTAGAATGGATAAGGATTTGTATCCACTGTTATGTTTAAAGGTGAAGATTAAAAATTATCTACCTGGTGATTTCAATTTTTATCTACTATACACAATGGATGCTGGAAGTTCGAAGAGTAATATGACATTCCCTTCCTAAATAAGCCACCAGAGTATAATTGAGTACTTACTAAATACTAGTCACTGTGCTAAGTACTCCATAATCATCATGTAATCTTCATCTCTGCCCTATATGTTGGGGAATATTATCTTCATTTCACAGATGAAATAACTAAGATACAGAGAGATTAATTAATTTGCTCAATATCAAATAGTTGACACAACAAAGACTAAAATCTAGGCAATGTAATCATAGTGTCTGTGCTCTTAAATCATTTTTCTTTATTACCATTTAGCAAGGAATTCATAAACATATAAGGCTATTATTTATTATAATTTCTGTATTTGTGATATAAATAAATTGCTATAAGGGAAGCACAAAGGATATGATCTGGTGGTACAAGAGCTCCAAAAACTGAGTAGAGAGTGAAAAGACAGACTGAATTCATTTCAGATTGTGAAGGAAATGGAACAGTAGAGAATGGAAGAAACGGGCAGTCAGGGATTATTTTTTGTGCCTTGAATTTTAAAAATGGAAAGAGCTGATGCTTCATGTCTCAGCAACTCTGCTTTTAAAATGTGGCCTAAATACATATGGATATGGACACAGATATGGATACGTATATGGATATGGGACCCCTGGCTGCCCAGGTGTTTTTCCCAAGCTCATAGGACAGAAGACCATAAGCTAGACCCAGCCAGCTAACTTTCATTTCTTACCTCTCATAATTGGAATCATAGAGAACCATAGAGATTGAATGGAAGTGGAAAGAAAACAGCACATATAACTTCAATCAGATTCGCCTCCTCTCTCCTTGTCAATATTCCATGACTGTACCAAACCTGTGAAGTGCTGTTAATTGTTGGTGTTTTCAGCTGGGCCATAAACTGGCTAATATGTACCAAAACTATTTTTTCATTCCTCTAATCTGGGTTGTAAAGAAGATGAAGTTCTTTTACCTTGCACTTTACTTCTTATGTACTATTTGAATTTTTAGTATAAACATGCATAGCTGATGCATATAGAAGTGATGTAAAAACAAAAACTGAGTACATGAATTTTTTTAATATATATATATGGCCTTGAATTACAACTAAATAATATTTTTAGGGTATGAGACTGGGCTAAATACCATATTGACTTTTAAAAGTTTTAGACATAAAAAGAACAAGAGAAAATTAAATGGTCAAATGTAGTTTTTAAAATCAAAATTGTGAACTATTCTAAACAGAAAGGACCTCAACAACCATTCACTGATTTCATTAACCAGTGGAAAGCATGTATCCCACATGGCATAGCTTTAAATGACACAAATAACTGAAGCCAACTTTCAACATGTTATACTAATATTGGCTCAAGTCCCCAATGAAAAAAACCTGGGGACGTGCCTGTAAGGAGTAGGAAACTTGCCTATCTTGTTTACCTTTTAAATATGAGCAACTATCTCATATAGTTAGGTGCAGAATCTGGTTCACAGTAGGGGATCAAATGTTATTTGCAATCATTTATTAATGAATCCATGAAAGTGATGAGGCCACTTTTTCTGAAGTGGAGTGACAATGTCTGAAATCAGCTCAAAGAGCTATCTAGAATTCCAATAATGGAATTCTTTAAGAATCAACATGTTAGAAATTTTGATAAAACTTCTTCCTGAATTTTGGGATGAATGTGGACAACATAGACCTATTGCCTCTTAGCTCCTAAAATGTGCCCAAACTAATCATATAGTCATTAGCAAATCCTACAAAAATACATGAATATTCATATCTTAGTGTCTTCCCAGAGCTGAGAAAACATGACCCCTATTTATTTATTGGGGCAGAGACCACTAATCATCCCTCATGTATATTTGCCGTTTAATAATAAACATGTTGAAATTTACTGTTTTAAATTTTAATAATAAAAACCTTCAATAATAAAAACATTGAAATTTAGCTTTTTAGAATAATGACCACATGTTATTAGTCTCACTAACAGATGGGTATGGCAATGTGATCAAATTGTGGTCAATGGGATTTCAGCAAAAAATGATGAATGAAGTCCTTGGTGATGCTCCTAAAGTGTAGAGCATTTTTCCATTGTATCCCCTTCCAACTAGCTGGGATAAGATCATGATAAAGGCCATCTTGGCCACAAGACAAAAACTCCATGTTGAAGATGACATAGCAGAATGACAGTAAGGAGCCTGGGTCCCTGACAGTTATGGAGCTGCCATGATAGCTTCAGAAAACCTACTGGACACACATGACAAAAAATAAGCTTCCATCCTGTTTAAGCCACTATAATTTGGGGTATTTATGTTATTAAAGCAGCCAAATAATATCCTATCTAATACACTGGCAGAAGGTCAATCATAGTCTGAACAGATCCAACTATCAAATTTTAGATATTGAAAATTATTAAAAAGCAAAGCATTCAGGTAAGTTAAATGAGAGAATATAAGAATTTTAGCATAGTACCTGGCACACAGTAATTGAACTACTACCATATTTTCAATTATTAAAACACAAGATAAATATCCATAGAAAAAAATGGTGATTTTAAAACACAAGACCTACTACCCAAAGCAATCTACGGATTTAATGCAATCCCTATCAAACCACCACTGGCATTTTTCACAGAACTAGAACAAAAAATTTCACAATTTATATGGAAACAGAAAAGACCCCGAAGAGCCAAAGCATTCTTGAGAAAGAAAAATGGAGCTGGAGGAATCAGGCTCCTGGACTTCAAACTATACTACAAAGCTACAGTAATCAAGACAGTATGGTACTGCCACAAAAACAGAAATACAGATCAATGGAACAGGATAGAGAGCCCAGAGATAAACCCATGCACATATGGTCACCTTATCTTTGATAAAGGAGGCAAGAATATACAGTGGAAAAAAGACAGCCTCTTCCATAAGTGGTGCTGGGAAAACTGGACAGGTACATGGAAAAGAATGAAATTAGAACACTCCCTAACACCATACACAAAAATAAACTCAAAATGGATTAAAGACCTAAATATAAGGCCAGACACTATCAAACTCTTAGAGGAAAACATAGGCAGAACACTCTACGACATAAATCACAGCAAGATCCTTTTTGACCCACCTCCTAGAGAAATGGAAATAAAAACAAAAATAAACAAATGGGACCTAATGAAACTTAAAAGCTTTTGCACAGCAAAGGAAACCATAAACAAGATGAAAAGACAACCCTCAGAATGGGAGAATATATTTGCAAATGAAGCAACTGACAAAGGATTAATCACCAAAATTTACAAGCAGCTCATGCAGCTCAATATCAAAAAAACAAGCAACCCAATCCAAAAATGGGCAGAAGACCTAAATAGACATTTCTCCAAAGAAGATATACAGATTGCCAACAAACACATGAAAGAATGCTCAACATCATTAACCATTAGAGAAATGCAAATCGAAACTACAATGAGATATCATCTCACACCGGTCAGAATGGCCACCATCAAAAAATCTAGAAACAATAAATGCTGGAGAGGGTGTGGAGAAAAAGGAACCCTCTTGCACTGTTGGTGGGAATGTAAATTGATACAGCCACTATGGAGAACAGTATGGAGGTTCCTTAAGAAACTAAAAATAGAACTACCATACGACCCAGCAATCCCACTACTGGGCATATACCCTGAGAAAACCATAATTCAAAAAGAGTCATGTACCAAAATGTTCATTGCAGCTCTATGTACAATAGCCAGGACATGGAAGCAACCTAAGTGTCCATCAACAGATGAATGGATAAAGAAGATGTGGCACATATATACAATGGAATATTACTCAGCCATAAAAAGAAACGAAATGGAGTTATTTGTAGTGAGGTGGATGGACCTAGAGTCTGTCATACAGAGTGAATTAAGTCAGAAAGAGAAAAACAAATACAGTATGTTAACACATATATATGGAATCTAAGGGAAAAAAAAAAAAGGTCATGAAGAACCTAGGGGCAAGACGGGAATAAAGACACAGACCTACTAGAGAATGGACTTGAGGATATGGGGAGGGGGAAGGGTAAGCTGTGACAAAGTGAGAGAGTGGCATGGACATATACACACTACCAAATGCAAAATAGATAGCTAGTGGGAAGCAGCCGCATAGCACAGGGAGATCAGCTCGGTGCTTTGTGACCACCTAGAGGGGTGGGATAGGGAGGGTGGGAGGGAGGGAGACGCAAGAGGGAAGAAATATGGGAACATATGTATATGTATAACTGATTCACTTTGTTATAAAGCAGAAAGTAACACACCATTGTAAAGTAATTATACTCCAATAAAGATGTTGAAAAAAAAAACAACACAAGACCAATACTAGTAGTTCAGATATTTGCCAAAGCTATCTTCAATTCTGTTTTATATATTATCTGCCATATACCTAATAAATACATACACTTCACTGTTCTTATTCTGGAGCTATCTATGGTGATCAATAAGGAAAATAAAATCCCCAGTCTTATTTTCCAGGTATATAGGGAGTGACATAATGAATAAGTGAATAAATAAGTAAACAAATTGTGAAGGTAGTTATAAAGAAAATAAAAGAGGGTGATGTGCCAGAGAATGTCTGAGTAAACTATTCTTGACTGGGTGGTGTGTGTGTGTGTGTGTGTGTGTGTGTGTGTGTGTGTGTGTGTGTGTGTGTGTGTTAAGGATAGAGCAAAGAACGAATATGAACATATTCAGGATTTTGGGTCTAATAACAGAAAAACTTACATCAAAAAAAAAATCACATAGAAGCACAGAATTTTTAGAGCTGGAATTTAAAGGAGATACTACAGTCCAGTCTCCTCATTTCATAGACAAGGAAATTGAAGTCTGGAAATTTAAGAACCCTGTCCAATGGGAAAATTTAACTCAAAGTGAGTCAGTACCAGAGCTCAGGCCTTTTTACTCCCAGTTCAAGCTATATTCTCTTCATCAAAATTGAATCATTTGTAATGGTTACCAAAGGAGAAAGGTGGGGGGGAGGGATAAATTAGGAGTTTGGGATTAATGTATACACACTACTATACATAAACTAGATAATCAACAAGGACCTACTGTATAGCACAGTGGACTGTACTCAATATTCTGTAATAACCTATATGGGGAAAGAATCTGAAAAAGAATTGATATGTGTATATGTATATGTACAACTGAATCACTTTGCTGTACATCTGAAACTAACACAACATTGTAAATCAAATATACTCCAATATAAAATAAAAATTAAATTAAAAAATAAATAGGGCTTCCCTGGTGGCGCAGTGGTTGAGAATCTGCCTGCCAATGCAGGGCACACAGGTTCGAGCCCTAGTCTGGGAAGATCCCACATGCCGCAGAGCAACTGGGCCCATGAGCCACAGCTACTGAGCCTGCGCGTCTGGAGCCTGTGCTCCGCAACAAGAGAGGCCGCGACAGTGAGAGGCCCGCGCACCGTGATGAAGAGTGGCCCCCGCTCGCCGCAACTAGAGAAAGCCCTCGCACAGAAACGAAGACCCAGTACAGCCAAAAATAAATAAATAAATAAATAAAAATTAAAATAAATAAATAAATAAATAAAATAAATAAATAAAATTACATTATAGATGAAAAAAATAAAATTTTCAAATATCAAAAAAAATTGAATCATTTGTAGAATTGCTTCCTGAAGAGAATTTATTTTCATCAGTTTCCTTTTGGTGGTTTTGGAGTGCTTAGCAAAAATCAGGCACAGAAAAACTGAGATGAACCACACTGGATTTCCTTGAGCTGGAAAAAAGCTGTATCTCAATCTACAGAAACAAATGACTGATACAGATGCTGTAACTGTCAATCATGCAGACATGCTGTGAATATGAGGATGGAGAAGGGGTAAGGAGAAAGGGCAGTTATTTTTAATATATATATCCAGGCACATTGATAAACCATTGTGGCAGGCAGAATTCTAAAATGCATTCCATACCCCACCAAGATTCCCCACCTTAATCCTTGGGACTGTGAATTGGATGAATGTTATCTCCATTATTATGTTACATGGCCAAAGGAGATTATCTAAACTGGCCTGATCTAATTACAAGAGCCCTTAAAAGCTGGGGGAGAAATCAGAGAGATTTGAAACACAAGGATTCAATGCACTGATGCTGGCTTGAAGATGGAGGTGCCATGTGCAAGGAAGGGCTGTAGAGTAGTCTCTAAGAGCTAAGAGTGACCCCTGGGTGACAGCCATCAAGGAAATGGAGACCTCAGTCCTACAGCTACAAGGGACTGAATTCTGCCAATAACCTGAATGCACTTAGAAGAGGATTCTTCCCTAGAGCTTCCAGATAAGAGCCCAGCCCAGCCAACACCTTGACGCTGGTCTTTTGAGGACGCAGTTGAGCCTGCCTAGACTTCTGACCTACACTGCAGTCAGCTAATAAAAGTAGGTGTTGTTTTAAGCCACTGAGTCTGTGAGGTTTTTTCTTTGTTTGTTTTGTTACACAGCAATAAAAACTAATGCAGCTCTCAACATAATTGGTCATATTTAAACCACAATAAGGACATAAAAAGGAGGGTGTTATTAGCCCCCTTTTTCAAACAAGAAAAATAAGAGACAGAGATATTAGGTGACTTGCCCAAGGTTACACAGATAGGGGAATCTAAATTTAGTTTGACTCTTTTTACAAAGAAGTTATGTGGTGCTAAGTATGTAGGAAGTTAGCCCTCAGAATAATTTGACAATATTTTAAATTGGAAAACCAGCCATTCTAACTAGTCGTTCCAACTCATAGATTAGTAAAAGTTGCAGACATTTTACAAACTCTGTGTGTTTCATTTGGATGTCTAGAGACCTAAATTTGTGTTCTTTTTTTTTATCACTCCCTTATAAGTATTAAATTTAAAGTTAAAAAAGAAAAGGATCCAGTATTTTTAAAAGTCAAGGTTTGTGTTGATTAGATGAGTCCCTAAGTCTATGGCTAACCAGGGTAGCATATTCTAATTTTGAATGTTTTGCTTTATGTTTATCACATGGATTTTAAAAATACATTTGAAATTAGTTTGACTTGCTTCAAGTATTTAAACACAAATGGTAATAATACTATGAAGCAAGAAGAGATGGTATGAAAGGGGAACAGAGAAGAAAGAGTTCCTGGAAAGTTAAAATGATTTCTAAGTTTTTTTAAAAAATAATAATAATGGAAGCCTTTAAGAGCCATCCAAGAAAACCTTCAAAAAAAGAGAAAAAGATAAAACAGAAATCTGCAAATATGAAAACAGAAATCATGACAGGAAAAAAAACTAAGGGGAGCAACATATAATACCAAACATGCAACTAACTGAAATTTCAACAAGTGAAGAAGCAAAAAGTCAGGAAATTATGAAAGAAATAAGTAGAAAATTTCCAAGATCTGAAAACATAGAATACTTCCCTCTCCACCCCAGAAAAGCTCTCATCAAGTACCAAAAGCAATTAATGAAAAAAGTACCCACAAGTGGGTCATCATTATGACACTTCAGGACACCAAGGAAGAAAGAAGATTTTTAAAAAATCTTCCAGAAAAAAGCACATCATGACAATAAATTCATAAGTAAACAGATAAATAAAAATTTAAAATCAGGCTGATCTCATACCTCTTATCAGCTTCATTAGTGATATTAAAATATTAATGATGGCTTCAGAATCATAATGGAAACTATTTTGAACCTATTTTCTAAACCCAGCTATATCCAGATTGGAGAGAAAGAGCATAGGAGTCTGGGAGAGGTCCAGAGATCCAGAAAGTGGATCCTGTGCAAAATAACCTATTACTGAGGGTTCAGACACTACAAATGTCCATGGCACATACCTAAATTTAAGTTCTTTCTTTTTTTTTATTTGCTTAAATTTAGTAATTACCAATTATATTTTACTTCACTACTCGTCATATTTTCAGATTTTAATTAGAATACAAGTGTTGCAAATGTTTGCAGTTTGGGCCCACCTGGGATATATTTGCCACTCAAATTGGCAAAAGCACCAATTTATCTTTAGAGTAACACAGCCCTCCCCATGGTGGTCTAATTTCTGGCCTCAGCCAGGCTCCTGAGAATCTATCCAAGGATTTCCACTGGAGCTTTGTGAAAGAGGTCAGCTATTTCTGCCAGGGTTGCTAAGTTGGTAGAACATTTCTGACCAGCTCCAGGCAGCTAAAAACAACTGACCTAAAAGTGAAACCAAAACACAGGAAAGGCAATCCAAGAGATGGAGAGAGGTTGCATCCTCACCACATTGCTTTTACTCACCATTCTACGTACTGGACCTAGCATGTGCCTGGTACGTTAAGTTACTCAAGAGATGTCTGATTGAATTACTGACAATTAAATCTACGTACACGTACTATAATTACTGATATACTTGATTTTATTTCTTCATCATTTTTATGCTATCTTTCTATGTTGTGTTGTCTTTTCTATGTTCTTTCCTTTCTTCTTTTTGAGTACCTCACACCATTTCCTTTTGTGTGCTAGTTTAGAAGTTATACTAAACATTTTAATATACGTACTTATTTATAAACTATCTTTACCATTCTCTGAACAACATGGGGAACTTATAACAGTAACTCAAGTCATCCTGCTTCTCCATCTTTAATCTATATGGTTAAGAGGTCTTTTCTCTACAAAGAAATACACTAAATTTCTAAGCCCCTAGGAGCATGTGCCACCTATAGAAGAGTTTCATTCAATATTTATAGTAGCTTCTTACAGTAATCAAAACAGTGTGGTATTGGCACGAAAACAGGCATATGGATCAATGGAACAGAATAGAGAGCCCAGAAGTAAACCCACACACCTATGGTCAATTAATCTTTGACAAAGGAGGAAAAATATACAATGGGGAAAAGGTCTCTTCAGCAAGCAGTGTTGGGAAAGTTGGACAACCGCATGCAAATCAATGAAGTTAGAACACACCCTCACACTATACACAAAAATAAACTCAAAATGGCTTAAAGACTTAAATATAAGACATGACACCATAAAACTCCTAGAAGAGAACATAGGCAAAACATTCTCTGACATAAATCGTACCAATGTTTTCTTAGGTGAGTCTCCCAAGGCAATAGAAATAAAAGCCAAAATAAACAAATGGGATGTAATCAAACTTTTGCACAGCAAAGGAAACCATAAACAAAATGAAAGGACAACCTATGGACTGGGAGAAAATATTTGCAAATGATGGGACCAACAAGGGCTTAATTTCCAAAATATACAAACAGTTCATACAACTCAATAACAAAAAAAGCAAACAACCCAATCAAAAAATGGGTAGAAGACCTAAATAGACATTTCTCTAAAGAAGACATACAGATGGCCAATAGGCATATGAAAAGAGGCTCATCATCACTAATTATTTGAGAAATGCAACTCAAAACTACAATGAGGTACCACCTCACACTGGTCAGAATGGTCATCATTAAAAAGTCTACAAATAACAAATCCTGGAGAGGGTGTGGAGAAAAGGGAACCCTCCTACACTGTTGGGGGGGATGTAAATTGGTGCAGCCACTATGGAGAACAGTATGGAGGTTCCTCAAAAAACTAAAAATAGAGTTGCCATATGATCCAGCAATCCCACTCCTGGGCACATATCCAGACAAAACTATAATTTGAAAAGATGCATGCACCCCTATGTTCATAGCTGCACTGTTTACAATAGCCAAGACATGGAAATAACATAAATGTCCATCAACAGATGAATGATAAAGAAGATGTGGTGTATGTGTGTGTATATATATATATATATATATATATATATATATATATACACACACACGTATATATATACAATGGAATATTACTCAGCCATAAAAAAGAATGGAATAATGCCATTTGCAGCAACATGGTTGGACCTAGAGATTATCATACTAAGCAAAGTAAGTCAGAAAGAGAAAGACAAATACCATATGATACTACTTATATGTGGAATCTAAAATACGATTCAAGTGAACATATCTACGAAACAGAAACAGACTCACAGATACAGAGAACAAACTTGTGGTCACCAAAGGGGAGGGCGGATGCGGAAGGGGAGGATTGGGGGTGTGGGATTAGCAGATACAAACTATTATATATAGGATGGATAAACAACAAGGTCCTACTGTATAGCACAGGGTACTATGCTCAATGTCCTGTGATAAACCATAATGGAAAGGAATATGAAAAGAAATATACATATATATATCTGAATCACTTTGATGTACAGCAGAGATTAACATAACATTGTAAATCAAATATATTTCAATAAAACTTTTAAAAACATATATTTATAGTAGCTTCCACGTATTGAATGCTTTGAGGCTTCACACACTATGCTAAGTGCTTCACAGGCCCCTCTGATTATCCTGACAAAAGCCTTATGATGTAAGTTTTCTTCATTCTACGTATGAACAAACAGAGGCTCTGGAAAATTAAACATATTTTTCAAGGTCAGCAATTAGGTAGTCGCAGAAATGGCTTTCAAACGAAGGCCTTTCTGATCCCCTTCTGTGCTGCTAGCACTAAACTAGATTACCAAGAGAAAGCATCACTACGGTATACATTCATTTATTCAGAATATGAATTTAGCACTTTTTATGTGCTAAATAGTTACAGAAGATACAGCAATGAACAAAACATATGTGATGCCTACCCATATGCCATGGATATTGGTGTCACTCTTGGGTATAGTTTTCCATGATCTTCAGGAAGATAATTTACATACATATCAACTTTTCTAATAATTAGAAAATTTATTTCTATTGAAATCTATTTGCCCAGGTTAACTTTAAATAGCAGAGATGGCTATGTGATCATATGTCACTATAATCTTAAAAGCTAATGGATGGATCCACCATACAAAATTTATGGTATTTAAATAACTTTATTAATCTTATGAGTCAGTTCAAACTGATAATCACCTTACATTTTCCTCTTCTTATTGATAATATTCTCATGTTTCCTTGTTGATGGTGCAGAGAGTGTACCTCCTTTTTAGGCCCCCAAATATGTCTTTTCCTAAAAATGAAGAGTTGGTTTCTTTCACTGACAACTTCTCACCAAAATTGCTTACTTCGTCACAAGTATTTATCCAGAGCTGAGCTTTTTATTTAACTCTTGTTACTGTATGCTTCCGTGTTATTGCAGAAAAATAAACTCCCTCTTGCTAGATGGACTGGATGGAAGTAATAGGTTTATTTTCAGAGGAAGATTTTTAACATTTTTGTGGCACAAGAATGTTCACAGTATGTACTACCTGATAGGAGACTACAAGTGTAAAAATGGTGAATTGTCCACACACTACAGAGCTATTGTTAGGCATGCCCGAGTGTTTCAGAGACATTGTCTATACAATGAACTAACGTTGCCAAGTCAGTCAAAGCAGTGGTGGTTTTGCTGACGATACAGGTTCATCCAGCAAAACAAGTTGAACAAGGTAACTTCTGAGTGCTCAGGTCACAACATGTTCCACCTGTATGACCAATGAACATGGGGGAATGTGTTCAGCCATCATCTTGAAGTTCAGAGCACCTGGTTCTTCCACTGGGCTCATCAGCACTGACATCAGATGTGAGGAGAAACTCCCAGGAGAAGCTTTGAGGGATTGCCTCAACCCTCAGAACTTCAAAATGCTCGTCCATCAGGTGGTGGTGGAAGTGACTGGTTTGGGCACTGATTTTGCAATTCAGGCAACCAAGCTCATCAATACACTGAATATTGGTTTTGGACACAGAGAAAGGGTATCAAATATCAATTGTGACCACACACTGAATTGATCTCATGTAGACAAAAAATTTTAAATTATAATAACTGGTCTTTTTGAGCACTACGTTTAAGAATTTTATGAAGTGCTTCCTATAAACTCTCTTATGTAACTGTCTAAACAGCAAAAATCAAGTTTTATAGATTAAAAACTGATACTTTAAACCATTAACACATTTTCTCCATAACAACTCAGGTTATTACCTGAGTAATATTATCTTGTTAGATACCAAGACAAAATTTGAAGCCCATTCTATCTAATTATACATTACCTGCACATAAAACTGAAAATAAATCCTGGGATTACAAATAAAAAACTAATCCCAGAGAGTGAGACCAGCAAGATGGCTGAACAGGAAGTCCTAGTCCTCCTTTCCCCACAGAAACATCAATTTAATAAAGATATACAAACCCAAACATCTTTATGTGAATTCCAGATCCCAGTTAAGAAGTTTCAGTACCACAAGCAAACACAAAACCAAGAACAGCTGCATTGAAAAGGTTAAGAAAAGCAATATCACTTTACCTGTATCAGCTCCACCGCCAAGCTAACATAGCTCACTGCCAAGAGAGAAAGACCTCAACTTGCAACTTCTACTTTGGGGGGAAAAAGAGAGTGGACCTTGCATCCCACACCAGCTTTCCAGAGCCCTGGTTTCTGCCTCGCCTCACTTTTCACTCAGAGCTGTTAACAGAACCACCGTAGGTTGGAGGCCCAGAGGCAGCAGAGGACAGTGGAAAACCGGAAGGCCCAGCTGGCGCAGTTTTGCTTAATTGGGATAAATCGATCACCCTGAGACTTCTCCGGGAGGGAGGGAGGGAGGGAGGGAGGAAGAAAGAGGAGTAAAACATGCCTCCTACATCTGCGATTTTCTGAAAGCTGCCTGAAGGACTAGTTTCTGTCTCTCCTCACCCCTGAATCAGGGCTGATGGAATCAGCACAGTGTGGCGGCCTGGGGGTCAGCAGAGACGCTGGAAAGTGGTGGGCAGCTTCAAGCACTGGCACAACTTTGTGCAACGGAGAGAAGGTGCACAACCTGAGACTTCTCCCCCAGGAGGAAGAGAAAGGAGTAGTGTGCCACCAACATACCAACCTTTCTGAGAGCAGCCTGCCAGATGGACAGGTTTTTGTCTCACGTCACTCAGAGTGAGAGAGAAGGTGAGGAGCAGGGTGTGCACCGAGTGGAAGGCATTTCAGAGGAGTGTTCAAGGGGCTGAAATCTCTCTGGCCTGATTCAGGGCCCTGATGAGGGAGCTGCCTGGTAGACCCGGGAGAATAGAATGGCTTGTTACTGTAGAATCAGAGAACCTGCAGAGCCACAGACAGAAAACAGAGGAAACAAGATATAACAAGCTCCTGAAAAAAGAAACTGGCAAATCCCTCTAATTAGCACTTTACATACACAAGTTCAGAGAAAACACATCCACAGAAAAGGTTTGAAGCAAAATAAAAACTTTCTCAGACAAACATAAACTGAGGGAATTTATTGCCAGGAGACCTGCCTTGTAAGGCATGTTAAAAGAAGTTCTTTTGAAAGAAGGGAAATTATATAGGTCTGACTCAGATCTACATAAAGAAGAGAAGCGCATCAGAGAATGAACAAGTGAAGGAAAAGTAAAAACTTTTACTTTTTCTAAATTGAAATAGCAGATAACAGTTTGTTCAAAATAGAAGAAATGTATTCAATTATTTGTGCTTGTGTATATACATTATATGCTTAGATTTAAGTGAAATGAATGACAGCAATGATACAAGAGAAAGGAGGGAGGAATTAGGATCATTTTGTAATTATAAGGTACTCATTACCCATGAAGCAGTATAGTGTTATTTGAAAATGGACTTGTATTAGCTGCAAATGTATATTGCAAACCCTAGGGCAACTACTAAAAAAATAAGTAGAACTGTTATGCTAAGAAAAGAGAGTTGTCTGGGAGTGACATCAGCAAGATGGCAAAAGAGAAGTTTTTAATCCATCATCCTCCCACATAACACTGATCTTGGCAGCCACCCGGGGATGAGTACCTTTGTGGGAGTCTGAGAGTCCAGCGGAGAAGTTCCAGCATATTGTTGGAGCAAAAATTTCTAAGAACAGACACACTGAAGAGGGGAAACAGAACATTTCACTATGTCTGCATTACTCCTCCCCCAAAGTAGCATGGCCTGGTGCCAGGAGAGACCCCTGTCACAGACAATTTCTCCCAAGGGGGAAAGTGAGAGCGTAGAAGTGAGCGTCCAGTTTCCCCAGCCATGTGAAACACTTCCCAGGAGGCCCACTTGTTTCTCACCTGACCCAAATTTCCAAGGTAATCTGCAAAGTGGAGGGGCTGGGAGAGGCTGGAAGCATAGCAGCCAGGGCTCAGAACTCATCAAAGAGACTCTACTAACCACTTCATGGTTCTTTCTACCAACCATTTCATGGTCTCCACCAGGAATTCTGCCCAGGAGCCACTGGGGTGCATCATCTATGGACCCCCAGCTGATCCACTGTCACCCCCAACACTCCAAGTGCCTCACACATGCCCTCCATCCTCTCTGTCCATCCATGGCCAGCAAGAGCAAGCCTTTGCAGACAGCTAATGAGGAAGTGCAGAAAGCTGGCCCAGCGCTGCAGGATGGAGAGAAGGCTCACAAACATGAGCAGTCCAGGGCACCATCCTAGGGAAACAAATGAGAGCCTCTCAACACCTGGCCTGGTTTTGCAGGATTGAGAGAAGGCATACAATCTTAAGAATGCCCCTCTTCCAAGAGGGAACAAGAAATGTGTAGCAGGTGCATCAATATAGAGGTCTGAGAAAGCCTCAGAATACCTAGCCGGACTAACAGGTGAACCCAAAGCCAGTTGGTAAAGACTGGAGGAGGTTACTGCTTCTTCAGAGTGAAAACAGCAGTACAAGACTTCGAGAAACATGAAAAATCAAGAAAACATGACACTACCAAAGGAACATAATTTTCCAGTAACAAACCTCAAAGAAATGGAGATATGCAAATTGCCTGACAAAGAGCTTAAATGGATAGACAGTGGAGATTATCATCCCTTTTTTAAATAGGTCTTGTATAATGGCTTTCAACCCTTAAAAGCCCTATTCTAATTTATATAGTGCTGTATCAACTATTTTAACTAGGGGTGAGGGGTTATTTTTGCAAACCAAGTGCCAGAGATTTAATTTAATTTAATTTAATTTATTACTTATTGGGCCAGAGTATCCATGGCCACTAGGAGATATTTTAGGACAAGGACGCTATATAACCATGGGAAATTTAAGCAAGGCAATAGTTCTGATGGTTAAGATGAGGAATACCTAATTTTCCTCTATTTTATATTTGGTAACTCCCCTAAGAGTATAGGGAGCCTTTTATTTAAATTTAGTCAAATCTCCATGTAGAGGGTACCTTGTTTAAATGCAGTAGGATCCCCAGTTATAACTATACCTTGAGTCCTAATATTAAGTCCATGAAAGTTTGTCTATTGTTGTAGACAATTTAGAACCTACATGATAGAAGCACAAAACCTTTTTTTGGTTTGTTTTTCTGTTGTATAAAGTTCTAGTAGTTTTGGATTTCCAATTGGGTCAAATTGTGGATGTCTCTTTTTTGGTAGTAACTGGCTATACTTTGAGGAAATCCTCTCTGCTCTATTTATATTTAGAGTTTCTTCCTGCAGAGAGTCTCATATGAGCATTGTCAGGGTTCAGGGCCTCCCCTACAGCAGTGCTTGCTCTATAGGGTTTAAGGACCCCCGGCTTAAGTTGGCTGTGCCATGGGTATTTTTCCCTATAATCCTGAGAAACAGGATCTTCGTTGGTGACAGAGGCATAGGCAGCGGCAGGAGCAAAGCATTATGTAGGGTCCTAGTGAATAACCTGTTTTAGGAATGTGAACCTCTCAGCTAAAATCTGTTCAAATGTGCACTGATGATGTCACATATGTACCAAGAGGGTGTGAAAAGATTTATTACTAACATAAGCTTTATGAAGAGAGCAGACATGCTCTTAAGCAGTTTCAAAAATGGCTTGAGAGAACTAGGTGGGGTGACTGGCTTTGACCTTTATTGTGGTTAAGGGGTGGATCAGGGTGAGCAGGTCATGGCATGTGGTTTGGATTTTCCCCCAGAACCAAAGGAGAGTATTCAGGATTTCTTATAATACTGATCAGATGTGGGGCAAGAATGGAATAGGGATGGGTGAGGGCTTAAAAGCAGTCAGCAGTCAAATGTCCAAAATGGAATCAGACTGTTACTAGGATTAAATGTAGAATGTCTCCCTCATCTCTCATTAATGATTCTGACCAATTTACTACATAATGTAGGATGTTTTAATTTTTGATGGCTCTAATTTTTTTAACCTTGTGTTAATATTTGCTTTCTACTTTCAAAGGGTGTTAAAACCACTGTGTTACCAAAGTGATAACCAACTACCTGCCAAAAGAATCAATATAAACCCACTTATAACCCATAAGTTACCTTTGGACAGAACCAATGAAGATTTTTAAATACCCTGAGCTGGAAAATGTTGAGAATATTGTTCATTGATCTCCCAGATGCCTCAATTTTGTTTTGAAAATCCTAAGGGATGTGTCTTTTAGGGTCCTCTGAGAAGTAGTTAGCAAGACAGAATTAGATATTCATTGGTTAAAAACTTGTGAAGGATAAAGAGGAAAGGAGCTGAAATGGGCAGAAAGGGATTCCAAAATGCAATGCTGATCCAATGCCTGTTAAAGGAGAGAGAGAAGGAAGGATTGAGTGGGAAGAAACTTACACCACAGTGTAGTTTTACAAAAATGTTGGGCATGCCAATGGCGTGTCCCCAACAAAAAAGTTTCCCTTTACACCAGGGGTTGGCAAACTTACCCTTGAAAGGCCAGTGTTAAGCACCAGATTGTGTCCCTTCTAGAAAAAAAATTTAAAAAGATATGTTGAGGTCCTAAGCCATAGTATCTCAAAACGTGGCCTTGTTTGGAAATACAGTTGCAGATGTTATTAGTTAAGTTGAGATGAGGTCATACTGTAGGAGAGTGGGCCCCCAATCCCACATGACTGGTGTCCTAAGAAGAAGCCAGCCATGTGAAGGCAGAGACACACAGGGAGAATTCATGTGTTGATAAAGTCAGAGACTGGAGTTAGGCAGCTGCAAGTCAAGGAACCTAGGATGTCATGGTGGCCAAAGATTGCCAGTAACCACCAGCAGCTAGGAGAGGGCAAGGAAGGAATACCGCCACAGTTTTCAGAGGGAACGTGTCCCTGCTGACATCTTGATTTTGGACTTCTAGCTTCCAGAACTATCAGACAATAAATTTCTGTTGTTTTAAATCACCCAGTTTATGTTACATTGTTGCAGTAGTCCTAGGAAACTAACACAGCCAAATAGTAAATATGTTAGGCTGTGAATGCCATATGGCCTCTGTCACAACTACCCAAGTCAGCCATTGTACCATAAAGCAGCCATAGGCAATGCATAAATGGATGAGCATGATTGCATTTCAATAAAGCTTTATTTGCAAAAACAGATAGCAGGCCAGATTTGACTGTGGGCTGTAATTTACTGAACACTGCATTAAAGGAATCCCTGGGAGCAACCAGAAGGAAGTGAAGTGTCATCATTTGTGGGAGTGGCCTTCCATCTACTATGCTCCCCACAACATTTTTATATATATATATATATATATATATATATATATATATATATATAATGATTTATATATAATTATATATAACGGGAGAAGACTATTCTATTAATGTGGCAAAGTCAATTTTGGGAATCAACTGGGAATTTTCATAAAATAAAGTTTCACAATAATTTCATGACAATAATAATAAAATAATAAATAATATAATAATAAATAATAAATAATAAAATAATAAAAAATAATTTCCCTCTCTGCTAATTTATGTGCTCTTGCTTGACAGAAAGCAATACTTCAAGGAGCTAATATAATTGAAAGCCAACTCAAACAGCTTTTAACAGATTAAAAAATAAACCTAGAGTAGAAAGGCCTCGCTATTAACAACCCTAGGGATGGAAACTCCCTGTTCAAACCTAGAGGATTTTTCTTTAAAGTGTGTATGCCTTTAAAATGTCTGTGGTAGGGTTTCCCTGGTGGCACAGTGGTTAAGAATCCGCCTGCCAATGCAGGGGACAAGTGTTTGAGCCCTGGTCCGGGAAGATCCCACATGCCGCGGAGCAACTAAGCGTGTGCGCCACAACTACTGAGCCTGCGCTCTAGAGCCTGTGAGCCTAGAGCCCGCGCTTAGCAACAAGAGAAGCCACCGCAATGAGAAGCCCACGCACCGCAACAGAGACCCAACACAGCCAAATAAATAAATAAAAATAAATAAAAATTTTTAAAAATGGTTGAAATTGTAAATTAAAAAAACAAATCTAGAGATTAAGACCTGGTCAAATTTGACTACGGAGTGCAAATAATATACAAATAATTTATAGTATCTTCTTACACCATTCCTGTCTGTGTCTAAGTCCCTGATCCTATGATTTCAACTTTCTTAATTACCTAAGACTTCTGTGAACTGTAATTTGTAAGTTTATATGTAATGTTAGGCACTATATATATAATGTAGGCAACCTCCTGGAACAAAATGAATAGTTGACAAAACAAAATCCACAGGAATACTAGGGTATTATTTTTTTTATCCTTTTGTAACAAAAGGGATAAAAGTAAATGAGGAAGGCCAGGACAAGACCCTACTCAAATTCTCTACTGAAAAGTTCAAAACAATTCAAGAAAAAAAAAAAAAGGTACAATGTATTTAACAGCATGAAAAGATGCAGGAGTCCATAAACAAATAATTAGATGCAGGTTCTAGAGTAAGCAATCTAAAGTCTTACTGTATGGGGAGTGCTCCCTGGGATGCCTACACATTGTCAGCCTGGTGCTTGTACCAAAGAAGTTCCTACCTTGGCCATCTCACTTCCCACCATGTTGTTGCTTGCTCATTCTACAAGAGCTCCAAGACATTCTTTCAATTCCTTAAATGTGCCAAGCTCATTAACACCTCAAGTTTTTGCAATGGTTTCCTCTGCTTGAAACTTCCCTCAGCTCTATGTGTGGCTAGAAATATAGTAGGTGCTCAATAAATATTTGTCAAGAAAAGGAAGAGTTGGATGGAAACTACTAACAAAATTTGATCGAAAGGCTAAAAGAGACTAATACAGAGAACGACAGCACTTGAAGCTACAAGGAAAAGGGATAATAAATTGGATAAAATTGCTCTACCAGCTATTGTTCTATTTAATGAAGAAACTAAAAAAAAAAGAAAAGTATCAGTGATTCAATCATTGAGTGCCTACATTTGCATAAGATTCATTAATACAAATAGTAAAATAAGATACTATTCCTCATAGGTCATCTAATGCAACCTATGCTTACACAGATGAGGAAACACTGAGACAGACAGCTCCTGAATCACAAGTTTACATTGGCTCAAGTTCAGATAAAAACCTGTAAAAAGGTCTGTGATGAGGATCCACCATGACTTTTAAAAAATATATTTATTTATTTATTTTGGCTGTGCCAGGTCTTAGTTGTGGCACACGGGATCTTCACTGCAGCATGAGGGATCTTTAGTGGCAGCATGCGGATGCTTAGTTGCTGCATACGAACTCTTAGTCGTGGCATACATATAGGATCCAGTTCCCCGACCAGGAATCAAACCTGGGCCCCCAGCATTGGGAGGGTGGAGTCTTACCCTCTGGACTACCAGGGAAGTCCCCACCATGACTTTCGTTTTTTTTGCCTTTTGAATTTTATTTTATTTATTTTTTTATACAGCAGGTTCTTATTAGTTATCTATTTTATACATATTGGTGTATATATGTCAATCCCAACCTCCCAATTCATCCCACCAGCACCACCTGCCCCCGCTTTCCCCCCTTGGTGTCCATACGTTTGTTCTCTACATCTGTGTCTCTATTTCTGCCTTGCAAACTGGTTCATCTGTACCCACCATGACTTTCTTACTAACCTTTTTATTCTCCATTGACTAGCCCAAGGTGTGGCATATATTAATAGACACAATTTTAAAAGTTGATGAATAAAGAAATGAATAAAATAAAAAATCAGAGAGACATTGGGGTATTATTATTTTTGTTTCTCAAATAGACTGAACAAAACTTAATTTAACCTGAAATTCCACCTCACCTCCCATCTGGACTGATCAAAACACAATCAAAGTAAAGTGAGAGGTGAGGAAACCTGAATAATTAAATGCTTCAGCATCACAAAGAACGTTCAAATCATCACAGTTTTCAAAAGAAATAATTTTGAAATAGTTTTGGAAAAGTGAATAAAGTGTTCAACTTAGTGTATTTTTATAAAAATTGCTGTAAATTACATAAGCCACAATATGTTATAAAATATAACATTTATCTGAGGATTCATGAGAGATTATTCCATTATCTAATCTACTTATTTAAAATTGGCATAAAACAGTAATTTTCAAATGTAGTGTGATAGAAGTAATAAATCTAAACTGTACTATCCTGATAGGTACGGTTTTATGCTTCCATGTCTGAAGACGAGATCATGTTGAGTGCCCAGAGCAAGCAAATGAGCAGCAAAGGCAGAAACCACTCCTGACCCCTTTAGTCCCTTCTTCTCGCATCTGATCTACCCATTACTTTCCTAATATTCTTATTTTCTATCATGTCCTTTCATTTTTTCATTCATATTATTGTTTTTTCTTGAAAAATATGACATCCTATCTTGGGATATGAATTAAAAAGTGAGAGAACGAAATACAAATTATCTTATTTTCGTCATTTCATTTAAAATTATAAATGTAACCAGTAGAAGAACTAAAAATAATAATGAGAAGCTCTAAGGAAGAGGAAGAAAGAGAGAGTTGGCTGCATCTTGCACAATATATTATTTTGTTTAAAATTAGTAAATAAGGTATAGGCATATTACTTCATTCTATGGAGTAACTACCAAAGGATCTAAAATCAGGAAATTTTAAGTGTGTATACCTCTGTTTAGTGAAGTTGGAAATGGTAAATTGTTTTCTCATTATAGGTCCTTCTGTTCTATTTTATTTTTGTTATGCACTTATATTACTTAATAAAAAAATAGAAAATAAGGTTAAAATGGGAAGTTTAAGGTGGACTGTCTAAAATCCAAGACAGGGGGATTCTATTCATTAGCTCAGAGGCAGATCCCACTAATTCTGGGTGTTCCGATGCTGGTGGTCTCACCAAGCCACATTTTGAGAAACACTGATTTAAGTATTATCCCATTTATGTAAGTCTAGTTATCTTTTTTATAGATACATATGTAGATAGACTCCATAGATATATAATGGAATGGAATGGAGGGGAGAGGAGGGGAGGGGAGGGGAGGGGAGGAGAGGAGAGGGGAGGGGAGTGGAATAGAACAGAACAGAATAGGAAAGAAAATGTTCTGAAAGGATGTTCACTCAAAAGTCAATAGTGACTATGCTAGTATTGTGAAGTTTCAGCTAATTCTTACCTTCAAATTGTACTACTATGAATTGTTTTTTATGCAATGATCATGTATAATTTTCCAAAAAAACAATAAAGTCACATTTGTTTAAAATTATTCCTTGAAAAGAAAAAAGTAAGCTTAAAGAAAAAGAACAGATTGAAAATTTAAAATAAAAATAAGAGGCAAAAAGATAAAATGGTAAATTGAAAAATGAGATAAAATAAGTGAGTTTTAAAATAAAGACCACATTGAGGCAGGTTTCAACCAGAGATGGAGAGATACTCTGTCTTATTTACAGCATCTTTACTCATCACTATTTCCATCAACACAGAAAGTACCTGAGGAACAGCAGGCAACCAGTAAATACATATTTACAGATTGAGTGTCAAGGTTGAAAAAGCTTGCTCTAGATCCTTCTGTTTCTAAAACCAGATGACGTGGATTATTTGGTTACTTGAGCCACTAAATACCCATTTTTGCAGTTTGAGTTAGGTTTCTGTCCTAACACAGTTCTTTTCTAAATAATCTCTTTAATTTTGTTCTTTCTTTTATGTTCTTTCCCTGCTATCTTTCACCAATCTTTACCATTCTTTCTAAACTTCTCTCTCTTCTCATCATTTCTTACATTTTTCTTCATTATTTGGCCCCCCAAATCATGGAATTTGAAATCAGAAATCTTATTTGAGCTGTAGCTAAAATTATATTTGTGAAACTCAGTCTCCTTAACAATAAAGGGATGATATGAACAATTAGTCTAGAGGTTGGGTTAAGAATAAAATGAGATTATGGATGTAGAATTTCCAAACCATAAAGCACCACATACATTGTAAGAAAAGTTTGTTATTTTTTCTTTATCTCTTTTATTTTTCCTTCTAAAACCCCCATTTACTTTCATTTTTTCCTTTCAAAAATCCTCCTTCCTTTCTCTTTAAATTGTTCTCATCCTCATCCTTCACCTCCCCATTTTATATCTTTCATTTTCCTTCCCCCTGTCTCCCTCAGTTTTTCATTTCTCCCCTCCCTTCATCTCTCCATCCCTGATTGGTGTGTAATGGCTATGAATCACGCTGAGGTCTGAGAACAATGTCATACTCAGTCTGGACTGGTGAGGGGAAGAGACAAAAGTTCTCATTTCTGCACCAGTCAAAGGGAATGATGGAGCAAGCTAAACTCTCCACAGAAATAGCCAGCAAAGTAAGGCATGGTTTACTCTTGAAATGTAGTCCTGTGTATGATCTTACTAGTGGGTGAAACTTTATTATCTAAGGCTGTGTTGAAGTTGCCATGGGAATACACGTGCACCATGTGTTACACAATGGAAGTATTCCTGGTAAACTGTAAGTCAATTTTTAAGAAATAAGATCATAATTGTGATAAAATAAGAACAATTATTATTTAAAGAAACATATTAATCAATCATTCTATAAAGTAAAAATATCCTTCTATAAAACTAAAATCATCCTCCAGTTGCAGCCACCTACTAACATACGGAAAAAATCGATAGATAAATATCTAAGCTTGAACTGTACAGAGATTTAAAAATAAAAATGCAATAAATGAATACAAGCTATAAGACACAGGAACTAAGTGCCAAGATAAGATAAAATGTTCCTCATGATGTTTTACAAGAATGAATTTGACTAAAGAAGAAAACTAATATTGTTTCTTTTGTCCTATAACCAAAGTAACATCCAACTTTTCTTATAATTTTCTTTACATGAAGAATTATAATTGTCCTTATTTTAAATAAATGATTAATATTAGGACATATAATGCAGAAATTTAGACTCTATAAACTGAACTGTGCTCCATAGATCAGTTGGCTAAGATTAACCTCTCGGGCCATTTGGAATGAAAGAAATCCTTTAAGAGTAAAGTATATCAATCAGATGCCTGGGATAAAACAATTTTTAAATAAAGACTATCTATGTACCAATATCATAGAATGACATGAGATATATGAGAGGTATATACATAGGCTTACTTTTCTCTACAGATAGCTAAATTCATAGATATCGCTGATTTCACATTACAACATTTTATATTATATATATTCACATGTATATACACTATTGCTTTCAATGAATGAAGTAGATTATCTGCATTTCAAAGTGAGATAACCAGAATGACCAGTTAGCATAGTAGAAGTGAACTTAACTACATATTTCATCCAATTTTTGTTTAATAGCAATAAGCCCATTTCACCATTTTATCTTTTTTTAAAAATAAATTTATTTATTTATTTATTTATGGCAGCGTTGAGTCTTCATTGCTGCATGCAGGCTTTCTCTAGTTGCAGCGAGTGGGGGCTACTCTTCATTGCAGTACACGGGCTTCTCATTGCGGTGGCTTTTCTTGTTGCAGAGCACAGGCTATAGGCCTGCGGGCTTTAGTAGTTGTGGCATGCAGGCTCAGTAGTTGTGGCTCGCGGACTCTAGAGTGCAGGCTCAGTAGTTGTTGCACAAAGGTTTAGTTGCTCCGCGGCATGTGGGATCTTCCCGGACCAGGGCTTGAACTCGTGTCCCCCGCATTGGCAGGTGGATTCTTAAACACTGCGCCACCAGGGAAGTCCCACCATTTTATGTTTTTTTAAAATAGATTATCACATCCAGGCAGCCACTGCCTGGACAGCAAATGCTCCCCCATCCATTGAAGAGATTGAAGTTGATCCAACAAAGGCTGGTGAAGTTCGAATTAATGTAAATATAAATGAGACTTTTAGCAGGTGTGGATGTGGATATATGTGTTTATAATAATTGTATAAGTTTAGGAGAACAAATGGCATTTTTTCTACTGAAAAATAATTAAGGCTCTCTCCAATTTATACTTAGATCTATAGGACCATACATAATAGCAAAAATCATTTCATTTTGTTAAAGTGGCACAAATATAGATAAATACTGAAATGTCATCAAATGTTTTAGATACACTTTTGGTTTTCTGGGTTTTTTTTTTTGGCTACGTTGGGTCTTCCTTGCTGCGTACGGGCTTTCTCTACTTGTGGTGAGTGGGAGCTAATCTTCATTGCAGTCCGTGGGCTTCTCATTATGTTGGCTTCTCTTGTTGCGGAGCATGGGCTCTACGTGCATGGGCTTCAGTAGTGGTGCCGCGCAGGCTCTAGAGTGCAGGCTCAGTAGTTGTGGCGAACGGGCTTAGTTGCTCCACGGCATGTGGTATCTTCCTGGACCAGGGATTGAACCCATGTCCTCTGCATAGGCAGGCGGATTCTTAGCCACTGCACCACCAGAGAAGTCCCTACACTTTTGTTTTTAAACATTACGGAAGTTAACACAGGCAATTATTGACCGTAAGCTTCTTATTTTTTTCACAATTATATAGTATTTCTGACATGCAGTTATACAGTAGATCAGACACTCTATCCCCAGGGCTGAGAAGGCAGAGGCTCTCTTCCCACACCCGGCTCCCATCCATAGAGGCTCTACTGCAGACGTGGCCAACCTAGATTACTGGGACCCAGATAACCTCCCTTTTCCTCCCCAGCTTTCACTGCTAGGCTCCACACTGGAGGGCAAGATGAGGAGAACTCAGGATACCATTTGCTGGCTCACTACCCTCACTCCTAACTCTGATGTAGTAGTGTAGAAAATCTAACTAAGGGGAAGGCAAGAAAGGAGAACTGGCAACTGCAGTTCTATTGAGTGGGCAGACTTTATTGGGAAGACAGTGTGGAGGAACTCAGGCCTTAAGGCATTGTCAAAAACAATAGAGGTCTGGGCTTACCTGGTGGCGCAGTGGTTAAGAATGCACCTGCCAATGCAGGGGACACGGGTTCGAGCCCTGGTTCAGGAAGATCCCACATGCCGCAGAGCAAATAAGCCCGTGCGCCACAACTACTGAGCCTGCGCTCTAGAGCCCGTGAGCCAAAACTACTGAGCCTGCATGCCACAACTACTGAAGCCCGTGTGGCTAGAGCCCGAGCTCCGCAACAAGAGAAGCCACAGCAATGAGAAGCCCGCGCAGCATAACGAAGAGTAGCCCCCACTTGCCACAACTAGAGAAAGCCTGTACACAGCAATGAAGACCCAACGCAGCCAAAATAAATAAATAAATAAATTTATTAAAAAAAATAATAGAGGTCTTAGTGATGAGCAAATAAAAGAAGGCTAAAAGCTCCATGAAACTAGTAGCAGCAACTTTAACACAGAACTGCGGAAAGAAACAGTTAAAAGAGGTCCTGCTAAGATCACATTTGTCCCAGAAGGCTGTGGGCATGCACTAAGGCTGCTCCCACTCAGGAGCAACCAGAGTGGGTACTTGAGAGCTACTAGTCACTGGGTGAACATGGGGAAGTCTTGAAAGCATTCCCCAAGATATATGCAGATTCATCGCAAAGAATACAGGCCTTACTGGCTCAAGGAGCTTGAGCACAATCTCTGATCAAGCACTAGTCAAATAGTAAGCCATGCTGATCCAAGGGTAACTTTTAGGTTTTATTTTATTTAAAAATGAAACCAAAGGAAAAAGGTGAAAACCTGAACATGACATCAGAGACTACACAATGGTGAAGAGTGGGGGAGAGGGAAATAGACTTCATAGAATTAGTCTATGTAAGCCACTAAACAAACTAACAAAAACAACAACATCAACAAGCCCCAATGGGAATGGAGGAGGAAGGGGAAACTAATCAGAATCCAGAGATGCTGCAATATATTATCGAAAATATCCAGTTTTGAGCAAAATATTACAAGACATATAAAGAAACAGGAAGGTGTGACCCTTAAACAAGAAAAGACAATCAAAATTACACTTGAGACGTCCCAGAGATTAGACTTAGCAGACAAATACTTGAGATCAGCTATTATAAATATATTCAAAAAACTAAAGAAAATCATATTGAAATAATTAAAAGAAAGCATGATGACAATGACTCATCAAAAAGTGAAAATCAACAAAGTAGACATTTTTTTAAAAAAAGAACCAAATGGAGTTGAAAAGTATAATCGCCAAAATGAAAATTTCACTGGAGGTGCTCACTGGAGTAGATTTGAGCTGGCAGAAGAAATCAGTAAACTTTAAGATAGATCGTTAGAGATTATACAATCTGAAGAACAAAAAGAAAAATGAATGAAGAAAAACAAAGAGACCCTCAGAGACCTGTGGTATGCTATTAAGCATATCAACATATACATAATGGGTGTCTCAGAAGAGAGAGAAAAGGAAGCAAAAAAAAATTGAAAGAATTAACTGCTGAAAACATTACCAAATATGCTGGAAAATGTTAATCTACATATCCAAGAAGCTCAATGAATTTCAAGTATGATAAACACAGAGATCCACACCTAGACATATTCATAGCCAAAGTCTGTGTTCAAAGACAAAGATAAAGACAAAATCTTGAAAGAAGCATGAGAAAAATGACACATCACATAAAAAGGAACCCCAATAAGACTAACAATTAATATCAGAAACAGCCCACTGCTGTATTCCTGGTACTGCAGCAGCATGCAGCACATAGGAATTGCTCCATAAATATTTGCTGAGGGAATATGCCAGGCAACTGAATGGAAACCTCCTGCTGAAGCTGAGCAGATTCTAGAAGAAAAAGGGAAAGAAAAGACCTGTGCAAGGGGAGGAAAAAATTGTCTTGATAATGGGAAGAAAGTTTTGTTTAAATGGGTAGGGGAGAGGGATTAACCAAGATGGCGGAGTAGAAGGACGTGCTCTCACTCCCTCTTGCTAGAGCACCAGAATCACAACTGGCTGCTGGACAATCATTGACAGGAAGACCCTGGACTTCACCAAGGAGGATACCCCACATCCAAGGACAGAGGAGAAGCCACAGTGAGATGGTAGGAGGGGCGCAATCAGAGTAAAATCAAATCCCATAACTGCTGGGTGGGTGACTCACAGACTGGCGAACACTTATACCACAGAAGTCCACCCACTGGAGTGAAGGTTCTGAGCCCCACGTCAGGCTTCCCAACCTGCGGGTCCGGCAACGGGAGGAGGAATTCCTAGAGAATCAGACTTTGAAGCCTAGTGGGAATTGATTGCAGGACTTCGACAGGACTGGGGGAAACAGAGACCCCACTCTTGGAGGGTGCACACAAAGTAGTGCGCGCATCGGGACCCAGGGGAAGGAGCAGTGACCCTGGGGGAGACTGAACCAGACCTACCTGCTGGTGTTGGGGGGTCTCCTGCAGAGGCGGGGGGTGGCTCTGTTTCACCGTGGGGACAAGGACACTGGCAGCAGAAGTTCTGGGAAGTGCTCCTTAGCGTGAGCCCTCCCAGAGTCGGCCATTAACCCCATCAAAGAGCCCAGGTAGGCTCCAGGGTTGGGTTGCCTCAGGCAAAACAACCAACAGGGAGGGAACCCAGCCCCACCCATCAACAGTCAAGTGGATTAAAGTTTTACTGAGCTCTGACCGCCACAGCAACAGTCAGCTCTACCCACCACCAGAGCCTCCCATCAAGCCTCTTAGATAGCTTCAACCACCAGAGGGCAGACAGCAGAAGCAAGAAAAACTACAATCCTGCAGCCTGTGGACCAAAAACAACAGTTACAGAAAGACAGACAAGATGAAAAGGCAGAGGGCTATGTACCAGATGAAGGAACAAGAAAAAACCCCAGAAAAACAACTAAATGAAGTGGAGATAGGCAACCTTCCAGAAAAAGAATTCAGAATAATGATAGTGAAGATGATCCAGGACCTCGGAATAAGAATGGAGGCAAAGATTGAGAAGATGCAAGAAATGATTAACAAAGACCTAGAAGAATTAAAGAACAAACAAACAGAGATGACCAATACAATAACTGAAATGAAAACTACACTAGAAGGAATCAATAGCAGAATAACTGAGGCAGAAGAACGGATAAGTGACCTGGAAGACAGAATGGTGGAATTCACTGCTGCGGAACAGACTAAAGAAAAAAGAATGAAAAGAAATGAAGACAGCCTAAGAGACCTCTGGGACAACATTAAATGCAACAACATTCGCATTAGAGGGGTCCCAGAAGGAGAAGAGAGAGAGAAAGGACCAGAGAAAATATTTGAAGAGATTATAGTCGAAAGCTTCCCTAACATTGGAAAGGAAATAGCCACCCAAGTCCAGGAAGTGCAGAGAGTCCCATACAGGATAAACCCAAGGAGAAACACGCCGAGACACACAGTAATCAAAGTGGCAAAAATTAAAGACAAAGAAAAATTATTGAAAGCAGCAAGGGAAAAACGACAAATAACATACAAGGGAACTCCCATAAGGTTAACAGCTGATTTCTCAGCAGAAACTCTGCAAGCCAGAAAGGAGTGGCATGATATACTTAAAGTGATGAAAGGGAAGAAACTACAACCAAGATTACTTTACCCAGCAAGGATCTCATTTAGATTTGATGGAGAAATCAAAAGCTTTACAGACAAGCAAAAGATAAGAGAATTCAGCACCACCAAACCAGCTCTACAACAAATGCTAAAGGAACTTCTCTAAGTGGGAAACACAAGAGAAGAAAAGGACCTACAAAAACAAACCCAAAACAATTAAGAAAATGGTCACAAGAACATACATATCGATAATTACCTTAAATGTGAATGGATTAAATGCCCCAACCAAAAGACATAGACTGCCTGAATGGATACAAAAACAAGACCCATATATATGCTGTCTACAAGAGACCCACTTTAGACCTAGGGACACATACAGACTGAAAGTGAGGGGATGGAAAAAGATATTCCATGCAAATGGAAATCAAAAGAATGCTGGAGTAGCTATACTCATATCAGATAAAATAGACTTTAAAATAAAGAATGTTACAAGAGACAAAGAAGGACACTACATAATGATCAAGGGATCAATCCAAGAAGTAGATATAACAATTATAAATATATAGGCACCCAACATAGGAGCACCTCAATACATAAGGCAACTGCTAACAGCTATAAAAGAGGAAATCGACAGTAACACAATAATAGTGGGGGACTTTAACCCCTCACTTACACCAATGGACAGATCATCCAAAATGAAAATAAATAGGGAAACAGAAGCGTTAAATGACACAATAGACCAGCTAGATTTAATTGATATATAGAGGACATTCCATCCAAAAACAGCAGATTACACGTTCTTCTCAATTGCGCACGGAACATTCTCCAGGATAGATCACATCTTGGGTCACACATCAAGCCTCAGTAAATTTAAGAAAATTGAAAGCATATCAAGCATCTTTTGTGACCACAACACTATGAGATTAGAAATGAATTACAGGGAAAAAAACATAAAAAACACAAACACATGGAGGCTAAACAATACGTTACTAAATAACCAAGAGATCACTGAAGAAATCAAAGAGGAAATTAAAAAATACCTAGAGACAAATGACAATGAAAACACGACGATCCAAAACGTATGGGATGCAGCAAAAGCAGTTCTAAGAGGCAAGTTTATAGCTATACAAGCCTACCTCAAGAAACAAGAAAAATCTCAAGTAAACAATCTAACCTTACACCTAAAGAAACTAGAGAAAGAAGAACAAACAAAACCCAAAGTTAGCAGAAGGAAAGAAATCATAAAGATCAGAGCAGAAATAAATGAAATAGAAACAAAGAAAACAATAGCAAAGATCAATAAAACTAAAAGTTGGTTCTTTGAGAAGATAAACAAAATTGATAAGCCATTAGCCAGACTCATCAAGAAAAAGAGGGAGAGGACTCAAATCAATAAAATCAGAAATGAAAAAGGAGAAGTGACAACAGACACCGCAGAAATACAAAGCATCCTAAGAGACTACTACAAGCAACTCTATGCCAATAAAATGGACAACCTGGAAGAAATGGACAAATTCTTAGAAAGGTATAACCTTCCAAGACTGAACCAGGAAGAAACAGAAAATATGAACAGACCAATCACAAGTAATGGAATTGAAACTGTGATTAAAAATCTTCCAACAAACAAAAGTCCAGGACCAGATGGCTTCACAGGTGAATTCTATCAAACATTTAGAGAAGAGCTAACACCTATCCTTCTCAAACTCTTCCAAAAAATTGCAGAGGAAGGAACACTCTCAAACTCATTCTATGAGGCCACCATCACCCTGATACCAAAACCAGACAAAGACACTACAAAAAAAAAGAAAATTACAGACCAATATCACTGATGAATATAGATGCAAAAATTCTCAACAAAATACTAGCAAACAGAATCCAACAACACATTAAAAGGATCATACACCACGATCAAGTGGGATTTATCCCAGGGATGCAAGGATTCTTCAATATATGCAAATCAATCAATGTGATACACCATATTAACAAATTGAAGAATAAGAACCATATGATCATCTCAATAGATGCAGAAAAAGCTTTTGACAAAATTCAACACCCATTTATGATAAAAACTCTCCAGAAAGTGGGCATAGAGGGAACCTACCTCAACATAATAAAGGCCATATATGACAAACCCACAGCAAACATCATTCTTAATGGTGAAAAACTGAAAGCATTTCCTCTAAGATCAGGAACGAGACAAGGATGTCCACTCTCACCACTATTATTCAACATAGTTCTGGAAGTCCTAGCCACGGCAATCAGAGAAGAAAAAGAAATAAAAGGAATACAAATTGGAAAAGAAGAAGTAAAACTGTCACTGTTTGCGGATGACGTGATACTATACACAGAGAATCCTAAAACTGCCACCAGAAAACTGCTAGAGCTAATTAATGAATATGGTAAAGTTGCAGGATACAAAATTAATGCACAGAAATCTCTTGCATTCCTATACACTAATGATGAAAAATCTGAAAGAGAAATTATGGAAACACTCCCATTTACCATTGCAACAAAAAGAATAAAATACCTAGGAATAAACCTACCTAGGGAGACAAAAGACCTCTATGCAGAAAACTATAAGACACTGATGAAAGAAATTAAAGATGATACCAACAGATGGAGAGATATACCATGTTCTTGGATTGGAAGAATCAACATTGTGAAAATGAGTATACTACCCAAAGCAATCTACAGATTCAATGCAATCCCTATCAAATTACCAATGGCATTTTTTACGGAGCTAGAACAAATCATCTTAAAATTTGTATGGAGACACAAAAGACCCCGAATAGCCAAAACAGTCTTGAGGGAAAAAAATGGAGCTGGAGGAATCAGACTCCCTGACTTCAGACAATACTACAAAGCTACAGTAATCAAGACAATATGGTACTGGCACAAAAACAGAAACATAGATCAATGGAACAAGATAGAAAGCCCAGAGATTAACCCACGTACCTATGGTCAACTAATCTATGACAAAGGAGGCAAAGATATACAATGGAGAAAAGACAGTCTCTTCAATAAGTGGTGCTGGGAAAACTGGACAGGTACATGGAAAAGAATGAAATTAGAATACTCCCTAACACCATACACAAAAATAAACTCAAAATGGATTAGAGACCTAAATATAAGACTGGACACTATAAAACTCCTAGAGAAAAACATAGGAAGAACACTCTTTGACATAAATCACAGCAAGATATTTTTTGATCCACCTCCTAGAATAATGGAAATAAAAACAAAAATAAACAAATGGGACCTAATGAAACTTCAAAGCTTTTGCACAGCAAAGGAAACCATAAACAAGATGAAAAGACAACCCTCAGAATGGGAGGAAATATTTGCAAATGAATCAACGGACAAAGGATTAATCTCCAAAATATATAAACAGCTCATTCAGCTCAATATTAAAGAAACAAACAACCCAATCCAAAAATGGGCAGAAGACCTAAATAGACATTTCTCCAAAGAAGACATACGGACGGCCACGAAGCACATGAAAAGATGCTCAACATCACTAATTATTAGAGAAATGCAAATCAAAACTACAATGAGGTATCACCTCACTCCTGTTAGAATGGGCATCATCAGAAAATCTACAAACAACAAATGCTGGAGAGGGTGTGGAGAAAAGGGAACCCTCTTGCACTGTTGGTGGGAATGTAAATAGATACAGCCACTATGGAGAACAATATGGAGGTTCCTTAAAAAACTAAAAATAGTATTACCATATGACCCAGCAATCCCACTACTGGGCATATACCCAGAGAAAACCGTAATTCAAAAAGACACATGCACCCGAATGTTCAGTGCAGCACTATTTACAATAGCCAGGTCATGGAAGCAACCTAAATGCCCATCAACAGATGAATGGATAAAGAAGTTGTGGTACATATATGCAATGGAATATTACTCAGCCATAAAAAGGAACGAAATTGAGTCATTTGTTGAGAAGTGGATGGATCTAGAGACTGTCATACAGAGTGAAGGAAGTCAGAAAGAGAAAAACAAATATCGTATATTAATGCATGTATGTGGAACCTGGAAAAATGGTACAGATGAGCCGGTTTGCAGGGCAGAAGTTGAGACACAGATGTAGAGAATGGACATATGGACACCAAGGGGGGAAAACTGCGGTGGGGTGGGGATGGTGGTGTGCTGAATTAGGCGATTGGGATTGACATGTATACACTGATGTGTATAAAATTGATGCCTAATAAGAACCTGCAGTATAAAAAACAAACAAACAAAACAACTAATACTAAACTTTCATTGGGTTATTTGTATGGAAATATGTTAATATAAATGTTTCAGACATTACATGAAATTTCTAAAAATCTTATATTTGTATTTGTATGGAAATATGTATGGAAATATGTTAATATAAATGTTTCAGACATTACATGAAATTTCTAAAAATCTTATATGTTCTGGTATAATGTTATAAGTAATAATCCTAGTTATTACTTTAAAATGTATATCTCAGAAATAACTAATTTTCTTGTCAACTGCATTATTATGAACTTTCATCAAATCTTTACCTGTGGTCATTTTTAAGTCTTTTGTCATTTACAGACAGTTCTGGGTGTACTCTGATGCTTTTGCAAATATGTTCTTATAAAAGGGTTTCATCTTCAAGAAATTCATGGAAAAGACTCTGACAAGTACAGGTTTCTGGTAACTGACTGTACTGCTGAACTGAATGAATAAGCATTTTCAGAACTCTAATGAAAAACTGATGAACTCATAAAAGTGCTAACAAAAGATCAAGATAAAAAAAAATTAATTACATGGGACTGAGTGAACTGATGAGGATGAGTATAATTTTTGTGACTTTCTGTCTGAATTAAAAAAAAAAATCCCACAAGGACTCAGAGGCAAAGAATATACAAATCAATTTTCACTGCAAAGTAAAGGAGCTGTTACAGTGGAGGATTACTGGACTGAATGTCAATATTATGACATAGTATGAGTGTGTTTCATGTTTGGTAATTGCAATCATTGTTGCTTTTGTTGTGGTCATCCATGTACAATGCTTGGTGTCAGTCTATTTATCTCTTGTAAAAATAAAATACAGTGTGTGTGTGTGTGTGTGAAAAAAAAAAAAATGGGTAGGGGGCTAGGGAATGAGCAGTCCCCGACATTGCTGGCAGCTCTATCATCTGGTGCACATTGCGTGGGCCAGTCTAGCCAGTGAGCATAATTTGAATGCACAGAGGGTGACTTCTCACCATCTTCTCACAGTGTGGCTTTGAGATAAACTCATTTATTTTATTATCAAAAAAAAAAATCAGAAACAATGAATTCCAGAGGGCAGTATTTAAAGTGGTTAAAGAAAAAAACTTCCAGCCAAAAATCCAACTAAACTATCTTTCAAACGTGAAGGTGAAATACATTCATAGATTTTGAAAAGACTGAGTTAATGTGTTGATCACAGGCCTGACTTACAAGAAATACTCAAGGCTGAATTACAGGGAGTAATAATATTTCTTGAATGAAAAATTTGAAGTGAAAATTTTTACTTCCCATATGAAATAGTCACTGAATCTAAATTACAAATGTCTTTTTAAAATTATTTATTTATTTGGCTGTGCTGTGTCTTAGTTGTGGCATGGGGGCTGCAGCGTGTGAACTCTTAGTTGCCAGCATGCGGGATCTAAAAAAGTATGTATGATTAAGAGCTTTTTTTCTACATATGCTCATGCACACACACACACGTGCACATGATAATCCTTTAAATTGTCAGAAGGAGGCATTATTATTCTAACAACGATTATTTTAACAATGAACATATGTCAGAGATATTTGGTGCACCTTTTATGTATGAAGAAATAGAAGCTTTGGCAAATTAATTATCTTATCTTCAGTTGATTTAGTAACTTAATGGCAGAGTTAGGGTTAAAACACAGGCTTCCTTACCTCAAATTCTGGGCTCTTAATCAATACTATAATATCTCAAAATGAATACTAATTCTAGCATTAACACTAGAGTATTAATTCATTCTTTCAACAAATATTAATTAAGCACATACTAGGTACAACACTCTGCTAAGCTCCTGGGATAGAACACTAACCAAAATAGATGAGCTTCATACCACAAATATTGGTGTCATTCTTAGACTTAGCTTGCTATTACTTTTGAACTTCAATGTTATTAGAGACAAACTTTTAATTTTTATTTTGTATTTTCAAGGTCCATTTGCATTAAAATTGATCTGTTTCTATTCTAAAGCAAAATGATAATTAACTTCAAAAATAATAACTATCATTACAACAAACTGATAATATCTAGTATAAACAATTTCCTATCAATAAATATGGTATTTATCACATTCCATGCCTCCACCCAAGCTGATAATCACTTTCTTTGATCTTCTTTCCTTAGGAGATAAAGTCTTAATGTTCCCTCTTCCAGAGACTGTGGCTCCTGCGGGTGCCTTAAGAGCAATTTATGCTTGAAGGAAAGTTAGCTCCAATTCCCTTGACCTCCTTTCATCTAATTTGCTTTCACTGGTGCACGTGTTGACTGGGAGCTAAAATCCTATATTTCTCTCCTTGTCAATTTATATATCGGTGAAGCAGTATTCTTTCTCCAAATGGATTAATGTTAGATGGAACCAGATTTACCTGCAGAGGAAGGCAGATTTATCATCTTTATGGCACTAGTACATTCACTGAATATACTGTTAGGCGTGAAACTGCAGTGGGTAAAATTGATGCTGCTGCTCCCAAGGATAAAGTCTGTATCATAAGCTGTGAGGTGCCTACAGGATTTGGACCTATGTTTAACACTGCAAAGGTAAGAATATACTTTTGTGTTGTTTTTCCATGACTCTATCAACATTCAGGGAGCCATGAAGTCAGAGAGCTTCTCCTACCGGAGATAAAACCAAAGTGACTTTTTTCTTTCCTATTAACACAGGAGCATCAGCTTTGAATGACTAATAGAAGTTTATCTTCTAAACTTGTAGGTCACCCCCCCTCTCCCTACATGGTCTTTGGACTTGGAGGAATCTACTCAGCCATTGTTATGGCATGCAAAGCCTTGTTGCTTCTGGGATCATAAGAGTTGACATCAATGAGGAGAAATTTCCCCAGGCAAGAGCATTAGGGGGTCACTGATTGTCGCAACCCTCAGAACTTCAAGAAGCCCATCCAGCAGGTAGTGGTGGAAATGATGGGCTCTGGGGTCAACTCTGCCTTTGAGGCCATCAGACTCAGTGATACTAGGGTATGTGGTCTTGGGGCAGAGTGATGGTCAGCTGCCTGACAACCTGTGGGTACACATTAAATTAACTTTATGAGGATATAATATTACTATAATTTTTAACCAGTCTTTTTGAGGACATCTTATGTGCCTTGCACTACGCCAAGATATTTACATACTTTATCCCATTCAATCTTAACATCATTTTATGAATTAAGTACTAACATCCTCATTTTAAAGACTGAAAAACTTAATTATAATTAATTGCCTAAGATCTCACAGGGGGTGTACCATATGTTCTACTCTATATTACTTTTCTCATATAGCTACCTGGAAAATATTTTTTAGGATTGTGAGTAAGAAGAGGTGTGATTTGGGGCCACTGAGATGCTAATCAGTCTATTTCTGAAATTAGGTCATGGTTTTGGAGTCATGCCATCTGAGCTATGGAGTACACATGATTATTGGAGTAGCACTGTCAAATGCACAACTCTCCTTTGACCCAATGCTGATTTTCTCTGGGAGAATCATAAAAGGTGATGTCATAGGAGGTAGGTCTCTGACTTCACATTATCTTTTCCAGAAATCTGGATACCTTGCATTCTCCTTGGCAAGAAATGGAGGGGTGAAAAGGTAGGAAAAATATTCCTCCATGAAAGGAAATAGAAGACAATGTGTTAAAATAGAGAAGCATAACTTTACCTTCCCCACAGGTATTTACCTGTCCTGTGGAAACAAAAATAGATTAATATCCTGACATTATTAATAAGATATAGAACAGTCACATTTCAGTGTTCTCATTGGCACCCAGACATTCCATAATTGGGAAGTCATCTTACTTTTCTGGGCCACTCCCCAGCAAAGGATAAGACCAGAAGACAATCTCACTGTATTGACCTGCAATTCTCACCTTAACTGTCACCCTAATTTGCTATTTAAGAACAAAACAGACAATTCTAATGTGTTGTGTTATTTGAATTTCTCTTCTCCAAACAACACCTCCAAATCTCTCTCTCACCACCCCTCACACCCACAGCCAGTATGCTTCCAGACCAGCTCTGTCCAAGAGAATTTTCTGCGATGATGAAAATGTTCTATAGCTTATTGTCCAACTCAGTAGCCATAAGCCATATATAGCTATTGAAAACTTGAAGTATGGCTAGTGTAGCTGGAAAACTCGCTTTTTAATTATACTTAATTTCAAGTAATTTAAATTTAAATAGGCACATACGGCTAGCGGCACAGTTGAGAGTATCTTGTTCTCTGGTTTTTGCTCAGATGCTTGGATAAGATTAATTTGAGGAAACTATGGCATAAAGCTTAAACACATGGGCTTTGCTTTCAGATCACTTACTAGACATGCGACCTTAGCAAGTTTTGTTTTCTTTTTTTAACGTCTTTATTGGAGTATAATTGCTTTACAATGGTGTGTTAGTTTCTGCTTTATAACAAAGTGAATCAGCTACACATATACATATATCCCCATATCTCCTCCCTCTTGCGTCTCCCTCCCACCCTCCCTATCCCACCCCGCTAGGTGGACACAAAGCACCGAGCTGGTCTCCCTGTGCTATGCAGCTGCTTCCCACTAGCTATCTATTTTACATTTGGTAGTGTATATATAAGTCCATGCCACTCTCTCACTTCGTCCCAGCTTACCCTTCCCCCTCCCCATGTCCTCAAGTCCATTCTCTACGTCTGCGTCTTTATTCCTGTCCTGCCCCTAGGTTCTTCATAACCATTTTTTTAGCCAGTTTTTTAAACTCCTTAATTGCCAGTCCCATCATCTGAAAAATAGGGTAAATATAGTAGTTCTTTTCTTACCTAGTGTAGTGAGAACTAAAGGAGAAAATGCAGGTAAAGCACTTGGCAAACAAGCTGACACGTTAGGCACAAAATTAAGGTTTAATTGTAGCAGAAACAAAAATGATAACAGTAGCTTAATGGCCCAGACAAAAGTTGAGGAGAAAGGCACATATATTGCAAAAGATAAGTGAAGGATTTCTTGCTGCTTTAAGATATCTGGGTGCTCTTTTATTTCTTCATTGGTGCGGTTTTCCATGAGTTGATTAAATGTAAATAAAATTGTATAAGTACTTCAATGTCAAATACTAGAGAAAACTTTACCATTGACCAACCTCCCATCATGAAAGTTTCTTTTTCCAGAAACTCTAGATGTCTGAATTTCCAATTTGAATAAAAACCTAATTTAAAAATTAAACCATTTCAAAAGTGATGAGGCTGGTGCTTGGAATGACTAGGCATAATTGACACTGATATTTCTTCTCAGCGCTAACCCTTTGCTTCATTGAAGGAATTTATTCACATTTTCTAACATTCCTCATGTATCTGCCATGTCTCCATCCTCTCTCACTATATGCAACACACTGAAGAAAATCACCCTTAATAAGATTCTTGTTTTGGACGGAAAAATCTGTGATGGGTTTTTCCTATCGTTCAATTCCATGCTGACAAGTTTCTAAGTTACTCAAAATCTTGCATAACAATTACATAATATTCAAATATTTTAGTAAAAATTGTCCTATTAGGCAAAATAAAATATTTGAGGCCAAGGCTCTGATAAAGTGTACTAGCTGTCTTTTATAAAAAGAAGTCAACCCTTTTTTTTTTTTTTTTACCATATCCTAACATTTCAAAATAGCCTTAAATGCAATTTTACATAACACTTATAAAGAACATAATGTTGTAGAAACACAACCCTGCTAGGAATATAAAGACCTGGGTTCTAGGTTCAGCACTTCCACTTTCTAGATGTGCCATCAGTGTCTTAAGATGTACCCAGGATTTGATTTAGTCAGATATGGTACGATGACAGACACAGAGACAACTGCCTTGAAAGAAGAGTTTATTACCCACAGTTCCCCCAAAAGAAGGGAGCATGCCACGCCATGCAGGACCATATGGGGAAGCCCAGGGTCAGTCAGGAGGCAGAAAGAGCTAAGGAAAAGCATGGGCCAGAGCCTTTATTGTGGTTTTCAGGAAAAGGAACAGGCAAGGTGGGGTAGGCAAGCTAAGTGAGTTTCAATGGGTTCTGGGCCATAGGGGTGGTCCCAGTTATCTGGTAACTGGCCCTGGGGTGATTTAGGGCAGGAGGATAGTGTCCCAGAATGTTGGCACCAACAAAAGGAGGTGGATGGGGGATATGGATTCGAGATTGGTTGGCTTGCATATCAAAGATGTACTGAAGCAAGCTGTTTGCTATCTCTGGAAATTAGCTAACCCTGGGAGAGGCAGTCCCTCACTGGGTCCACAAGGTCCCAAGATATCAAAGTATTCTAAAATATATTTTAAAAAAAGAAAAACATAATAAATACAATCAGTAAAAAATATTTAACCTCTCCGAACATCAGTCCCCTCAAAGTTAGAAAAATAGGGAAAATAATGCCTGCTTCTGCCTTACTCACCGTGATCAACTAGTAAATGGGATATAGGCAGGATGCCACCAGCATCTTCTGCAACTACTCTACTACACTACTCTCAAAACACTATTCAAGTACAGAATTTTATTTCTGAGGTTGAAATGTTAGGTTTGCGAAGGAGATGTATCTAGAGCCTCAGAGAGGCTTGGTACATGGTAACTCAAATCATACCAGCTGGAGGGTAAGCTGTTACAGGAAATCACTGGTTCCCTGAGCACAAAGGAGAACTGCGGGCTGATGGTCTGCGATCATGGCAGTACTGGATCCACTCCAACAGTCCACTATAGCCCATGTAGGGCTCAGCTACCATACTGGTAATCTTAGTACTACTGAGCAGTAACTGGATTCTGCTATGAATTAAATTACCTTGCTTTTGATGATTACGAAAGGAGTCAAAAAGTAAATGGTTTACTATCCCCCATGAATGCTTTTGCCAATTTTCTACATAAACAGTTCATTTGATTCTTTGTTTAGTTTTGATTTTTTTTCACAAGTCTTGTTATTATTGACCTCTCCTTCTACAGAGTTTAAAACCAGAGACTTTATTCCTAAACTGTTAACTACTTGTAAAAAAAAATTAACATAGATCTACTTATAACCCATAAGTTGCCTTTATTTATTTTTGGCTGCACTGGGTCTTCATTGCTGCGCGCGGGCTTTCTCTAGTTGCGGCGAGCGGGGGCTACTCTTCGTTGTGGTGTGCGGGCTTCTCATTGCGGTGGCTTCTCTTGTTGCAGAGCATGGGCTCTAGGTGCACGGGCTCAGTAGTTGTGGCATGCAGGCTCAGTAGCTGTGGCTCGTGGGCTCTAGAGCGCAGGCTCAGTAGTTGTGGTACACGGGCTTAGTTGCTCCGCGGAATGTGGGATCTTCCCGGACCAGGGCTTGAACCTGTGTCTCTTGCATTGGCAGGCAGATTCTTAACCACTGCACCACCAGGGAAGTCCCCCCATAAGTTGCCTTTTGAAAGAAATCAATAAGGCATTTGAATTGCTCCAAGCTGGAAATTGGTATTTGTGTGTATGTGTGTTTGTGTAATGTGAGGTATCTTATGCATATGACTCTTACACCCAAGATTTTATGAGAAGTGAGAGGTCTCAGATCAAGTATAAAAGAGGGTGGCTGTGGGAAACCGTTTAGAGAATGGCAATAAAAGAGCTTTAAGTCAGTTGTGAAGAGCCCTTTTAAGCACTGTGTGACCCCAGATGGCTACCTTTGCCCATGTCATCACTGTCCTCATCTGTTAAATGGGGATAATGATACCTCTTTTCTTGAGAAACAGGTATGAAGATCAAATGTGAAAATAAAAGGAAAGACCAATGAAACAAAAAAATACTACAGAATTATGTTATAATAAAATTTTCATTGTGATTTGTCTGAGTACTGATATATATGACCAATAAATTAAATTAAATTGGTAATTAAATTAAATTATAGTACAACTTAATTAGCAACCAACTATAACACAATTCTGAAATGACCTAACTTCCTCCAGAAAATTATTTATTTATTTACAAGGTACAATTTGTGCTGCTTTTATGGGTTTATTTTCAATCAACAGTTTACTGTTTGATATTTCAGAAATATTTCTCTTCAGCGTACATTCATTAAACATTTAATAACAACATTGTGCTAGACACACTGGAAAAGCAGAGTTGAATGAAATCCAGAAGACTACAGATTCAAGGCATAGAGACCTCATTTCTGACTGGAAGACTGGGGAAGCCCTCGGGGAGCAGGTCAGCCCTAAGCTGAGCCTTGGGAGCTTATAGAACTACAACATGAACAACAGGGTAAAAGACACTGTAGAAATTGGAACTGTGTGTAAGAACCCATAAAAGAGAGAACAAAACTTGCATATGGTAAGCAGCAAACAATTCCATTTGCAAGGGCCAGATTGTGTTTGTGTAGAGTACTGAGTGAGTTTAAAGGTCTTGATTGCAAAATATTTTCTATGTAAGAGTGCAAGAATTTTTACATCTAAAGAGAACTGGGTTTTCCTAGGATATTATCTTGCATTTCCTGGGCCTTGCTATATGATATTTCTATGCAGTCCCACCTAGTAGTGATTGACATAAATCAACAATAATATTGGTTGAAATTATTAAAGTGCACTTTGTAGCTTGACTGAAATCAGTCAAGCTACAAAGCATCTCAAAAATACAGGTGTTGGAGTGTTTGACCTTGAAGCCACTTTCTAGCTCTATGAGTCCGCCCATGCTTCTATGTATATTGAGTTCAGAGCTGATGAGACTATGGTTATGGGTTCTGAAACAATGTGACCCAAATACTTTTTATAGAACTCTGAAACGGACCCTTAAATAGCTCTCCTTTAAAAATCTTCAGCTAAATATTTCACTCCTATCTCCCGGCAGTATTTAAATAAATGTATCCTATTTTGTCACCAGCAGTAAGAGAGTACCAAAATCCATCCATCACTAGCCTAGAAAAACAATAGACAGTTCCCACATTATTGACTGTGGATTGAAGCTTCACATTCATAGGAAAAGATAAGCATGCTGAGAATTTAGAACTTAGATTCTTCTCCACTGAAGCATGAGGTTAACGCAATGTTTCATACAATGGTGTATGCGAGAAAATCTAAACTGAAAATTAAATAACACATAGATTTTCAAGCATTTTAAATTTATGTTCTCAAAATATTTCAAGCATTTTAAATTTATGTTCTCAAAATATTTCAAGCATTTTAAATTTATGTTCTCAAAATATTTAAAGACCATGGTCACCAAATCGTGGGTGAAAATGCAGAAGGTGAATCTAGTTTCCTGAGGAGATGGGGTAGGCATTGATGCTAATTTGATGGAGAACATGCATTTATTGCTAAATAGCCACTTTTGCAGAGTTTACAAGCACATAAAAAGATCAGAAAAGTTGCCACTTCTGCTCTTCACATTTACTATGACTAACAGGTAGTGACTATAAATAAGCCCCAGATATTAATTTAATATAGTCATCTTCCCTACCTTGAAACCTAATTTCAGAATTTGACCCTAGAAACAGGCAGTTTTTTCCAACTTATTCACAAAGTCCTCAAGCAATTTACATTACTGAATTGGAATAGGAGGAAATGTTACTTCTCTTTAAATTTACTTTAGTGGAGTTGGCTTGATAATTATCTATGATTTAGCAACATTAGACTTTGGTACCAAAGGTTAAAATAAATAACATTACTCTTTGTAATATTAACAGTGTATGTAGTAATAGAACAAAATAGTATGTAGTAATACAACAAAACGGAGTGCAAAGAAACTGAGATGAACTTTCAAGAGAAAAATAAAATGCAGACCAAGCTTCTGGGTTTTATACAGATTCCTGGGATAGAATATTATTAACCCTTCCCAACCCCACTAACAGAAGCCATTTGTAGAAACCTTTCTGCAAAGGGACTTATTGAACTTAGCTTTGATAGGGTATGGGCAGATGTAATTTCTGAGGTCATTTGGCTGTCACCTTCATTTTATGGGGAAGAAAATCAAGACCCAGGGAAGTGCAGTGTAGTGACTTACCACGATCACATAGCCAATTGCCAGCTGAGTAAATTTTGTATTCTTACCACTCCTTTCTCTACATGAATCTTCCATGTTACTCTCACATCTTTCATTTCACTCCTTGCGCACAGTGCCTCAATTACACTGAGCTTCTTTCAGGCTTCTCCCAGTCCCTGCCCCTCAAAAGATACCAGGCTCCCTTGTCTCTGAGCCTTCACACATGTAGTTCCTTCTCCTGAAACCCATCCATGCCCGAACCCCATCCCCACCAAACTCCATGTTCCTTAACTCCCAGCCATTGTCCAAATCACATTATAGCAGGGCCCTCGAGCTCCCAGAAATCTAGGTTACATATACTTCCTCTCTGTTCCTATTGCACCCTCTACTCCCCCCATTGTAACATGTCAAACACTATATTGTAATTGTCTGATTAATTATTTGTTTGCACTATTAGACTGTGAACTCTTTCAATATCACATCCATCATCATTACCACAGCATCAAATGCAATGCCTGAAATATGGGATTGGCTCAGTAAAAAAAAAAAAAAAAGCTGTTTAAATAAATGAATAAATAAGAACATGTGTTAATGAACCAAGGTACTACAAATGCATTTAGAACAATGGAATTCGAATACTGCACACATCTAGGGTACCTGCCACTATACAATGTACAATGCTTATTATTCTTCCTAACAGAGAACTGTTCTACAGCTATTGAAAGTGGTTGTGTAGCACCACAGGAGATGAGGGATGAAGCTAAGAAGCTGACATTTGAAGTGGAATACTATAATGATTCTCATGTAGCCATTCACAATTAGAAAATAGATGCTGTGGGAATCCTCCCTTTCCCATCATACCAGCTCATGGGCAGCTACAAGGTGATTAAACGTCATGGAGTGAACAGTAAAAAATCAGATTTGTAGTTACTAGAGGTAGGGGTTGGGAGGGGGTGAGTTAGATGAAGGTAGTCAAAAGGTACAAACTTCCAGTTATAAGATATATAAGTACTAGGGACATAATGCACACATGATAAATATAATTAAAACCGCTGTACATTATATATGAAAGATGTTAAAAGAGTAAATCCTAGGGGGCGGAGTCAAGATGGCAGTGTGGGAGGACTCGGAGTTTGCATCTCCCCACAACTAGGGCTCCTGCAGGATGCTGATGGGGGACCTCAACGCCCAAGGAGATGGGAGGAACCCCAAAGCAAACTGGTAGGATGTGTGGTGACTGAGTGGGGGAGGAGAAATGGAGGCCGAACAGGACTGGCGCCCCTGAGGGGTGTGGCTGAGAGGGGTGAGGGGTTCCCATGCCTGGAGGGACGCTTGGGGGCTCGGATCGTGGAGTGTGTGCCCAGTGTATCCCCTGCCCAATCGGCCGGGGATGTCTGCGGGCTCTCGGGCAGGGTCCTACGCCCTCAGAGGCCCCCTCCGGGCCGCACTGGTCTTGGGGGCATGGGAGGGAGGCTGGGGGAGAACAGGAGAGGCAGGCGGGAGGGGCCATCCAGGACCAGAGGAGCAGGGGAAGGAGCAGAGGGCGTTGGCACCACCCACTAGAGCCCAGGAAACCTACTGAGCTCCCAGGCCAGTCCCCTGCCCTCCACAGCCCCCTCCAGGCTGCGTGGGTCCTGGAGGCATAGGAGGGAGGCCGGGGGAAAGTACGAGAGGCAGTCAGGAGGGGCCCTCCAGGACCGGAGGAGCGGGAGAGGAGTGGAGGATGTTTGCCTCACCCACTCGAGCCCGGGAAAACTGCTGAGCTCCCTGGTGGGGGTCCCCCGTCCTCTGAGACCAGAGGTGGGAGGCATGACTGGGCCCCTTCTGTTCCACTGAGCCGAGGCCCCACACCCCATGCCCCCAGGGCCTTTTCCAGCCCTGTGGGTCCTAAGCATAGGCCCCACCCACCACCCAAGCCCCACCCCTGCTTAGGCCCCACCCTCCACAGCCAAGGCCTTTCCACCTTTTTTTTTTTTTCTCCTCTTTTTTACTATTGTGGTTCTGTTTTACCTTCTGGTTATTGTTTCATCTATATATATATTTTTTCTTTCTAACATATCTGTTTGTTTCCTAGTCTAATTTTATTTTTTACTTTGTTATTGTTCTCCTTTTTTTTTTTTTTTTGCCACCCTGTGCAGCTTGCAGGATCTTGGTTCATGAGCCGGGGGTCAGCTGAAGCTCCTGTGGTGGGAGCTCCAAGTCCGAACCACTGGACTAACAGAGAACCTCAGACTCCTGGAACTATTCATCGGAGTGAGGTCTCCCGGAGGTCCTCATCTCAGCACCAAGACCCAGCTCTACCCAACAGCCTACAAACTCCAGTGTTGGAAGCCTCAGGCCAAACAACCAGTAAGATAGGAACACAATCTCACTCATAAAAAAAAAAAAAAAATGAGATGGCAAAAAACTGTGTCACAGATGAAGGAGCAAGGTAAAAACCTACAAGACCAAATAAATGAAGAAGAAATAGGCAATCTACCTGAAAAAAGAATTCAGAGTAATGATAGTAAAGGTGATCCAGAATCTTGAAAATAGAATGGAGGCACGGATTGAGAAAATACAAGAAATGTTTAACAAAGATCTAGAAGAACGAAAGAACAAACAAACAGAGATGAACAACACAATAACTGAAATGAAAAATACACTAGAAGGAATCAATAACAGAATAACTGAGGCAGAAGAACAAATAAGTGAGCTGGAAGACAAAATAGTGGAAATAACTGCCAAGGAGCAGAATAAAGAACGAAGAATGAAAAGAATTGAAGACAATCTCAGAGACCTCTGGGACAACACTAAATGCACCAACATTCGAATTATAGGGGCCCCAGAAGAAGAAGAGAAAAAGAAAGGGTCTGACAAAATATTTGAAGAGATTATAGTCGAAAACTTCCCTAACATGGGAAAGGAAATAGTCAATCAAGTCCAGGAAGCATAGAGAGTCCCATACAGGATAAACCCTAGGAGAAACACACCAAGACAAATATTAATCAAACTAACAAAAATTAAATTCAAAGAAAAAGTATTAAAAGCAGCAAGGGAAAAGCAACAAATAACATACAAAGGAATCTCCATGAGGTTATCAGCTGATTTTTCAGCAGAAACTCTGCAGGCCACAAGGGAGTGGCAGATATACTTAAAGTGATGAAAGAGAAAAACCTACAACCCAGATTACTCTACCCAGCAAGGATCTCATTCAGATTCCACAGAGATATGAAAAGCTTTTCAGGGCTTCCCTGGTGGCGCAGTGGTTGAGAATCCGCCTGTCAATACAGGGGACACGGGTTCGAGCCCTGGTCTGGGAAGATCCCACATGCCACGGAGCAACTGGGCCCGTGAGCCACAACTACTGAGCCTGCGTGTCTGGAGCCTGTGCTCCACAACAAGAGAGGCCACGATAGTGAGAGGCCCACGCACCGCGATGAAGAGTGGCCCCCACTTGCCACAACTAGAGAAAGCCCTCGCACAGAAACGAAGACCCAACACAGCCAAAAATAAATAAATAAATAAATAAATAAATAAATAAATAAATAAATAAATGAAAAAGCTTTTCAAACAAGCAAAAGCTAAGAGAATTCAGCACCACCAAACCAGCTTTACAACAAATGCTAAAGGAACTTCTCTAGGAAGGAAACACAAGAGACGAAAAAGACCCACAAAAACAAACCCAAAACAATTAAGAAAATGGTAATAGGAACATACATATTGGTAATAACCTTGAATATAAATGGATTAAATGCCCCAACCAGAAGACAAAGACTGGCTGAATGGATACAAAAACAAGACCCATTTATATGCTGTCTACAAGAGACCCACTTCAGATCTAGGGACACATGTAGACTGAAACTGAAGGGCTGGAAAAAGATATTACATGCAAATGGAAATCAAAAGAAAGCTGGAGTAACAATTCTCATATCAGATAAAATAGACTTTAAAGACTGTTACAAGAGGTAAGGAAGGACACTACATAATGATCAAGGGATCAATCCAAGAAGACATAACAATTATAAATGTTTATGTAACCAACATAGGAGCACCTCAATACATAAGGCAAATGCTAACAGCCATGAAAGGGGATATCAACAGTAACACAATAGTAGGGGACTTTAACACCCCCTTACATCAATAGACAGATCATCCAAACAGAAAATAAATGAGGAAACACAAGGTTTAAATGACACAATAGACCAGAGAGATTTAATTGATATTTATAGAATATTCCACCTGAAAATGGCAGAATACACTTTCTTCTCAACTGCACATGAAACATTCTCCAGGACAGATCACATCTTGGGTCACAAATCAAACCTTGGAAAATTTAAGAAAATTGAAATCATATCAAGCATCTTTTCTGTCCACAATGCTATGAGATTGGAAGTCAATTACAGGGGAAAAAACTGTAAAAACCACAAATACATGGAGGCTAAACAGTGCACTACTAAATAACCAAGAGATCACTGAAGAAATCAAAGAAGAAATTAAAAAATACATAGAAACACGCACTTCCGCGGTCGCCGGCATTCCGGAGCCCAGACGCAGCATCTGAGTCACCCGGCACCTTCTGTTTGGTCAGTGGCGTGCAGGTCTCCCCGTGGTGTGTCGTCCACGCCGCTAGGCCTGTTGTACGCCCGTGCGCTCGCCCGGCCGGCCGGCCTGCGGAGCTCCTGCCTGTGTCCCCCGGCTGGTCCAGGGGGTCCAGGCACCGCCTCGACGGCGGCTCTGCGTGACGCACGGACTGGACCGCAGCCCGCACCCCGAGTGGACAGCGTCATGAGGCACCTGCGGTATTTCTGCCACGGCCAGGTGGTGCGGGGCTTCGGTCGCGGCTCCAAGCAGCTGGGCATCCCTACAGCTAACTTTCCTGAACAAGTAGTAGATACTCTTCCAGCTGACTTATCCACTGCCATATATTATGGTTGGGCCAGTGTTGGAAGTGGAGACGTCCATAAGACGGTGGTGAGCATAGGATGGAACCCATACTACAAGAATACAAAAAGTCCATGGAAACTCATATCGTGCATGCATACTTTCAAAGAGGACTCCTATAGGGAAATTCTCAACGTGGCTATCGTCGGCTACCTCAGACCAGAAAAGAACTGTGATTCTTCAGAGTCACTTATTTCAGCAATTCAAGGTGATATTGAGGAAGCTAAGAAACGACTACATTTACCAGAACATTTGAAACTCAAAGAAGACAATTTCTTCCAGGTTCCTAAAAGCAAAATAATGAATGGCCACTGATGGAAAAGCACCTTATTTATTCATTCACTGTTTTCTAATATTTTACTGCTCATAACTCTACAGTCTCATCTTGGTTATATTTTTAAAATCAAACATTTTCCTACAGCTGTGAATTAAACAGTACAATGTAGTTACCATATTATGTTCCAACTGTTCAATTAAACCCATCATGTTACAGTACTAAAAAGGTTCATTTTAAAAATCAAGATTCTTTTTATGTAATATGTTGATTAAAATGTACGACTAGAAAGGTCTTAAGTGTTTAATAATGGAAATGAAATATATATAAATATGGGTAACAGGCAAGTCACTATTTTGAGATGAGAACTACAATTCTCATGGTAAAATTCTAGCATGCATGTACCTGTATAGCATGCTCTGCTAATCAGAAGGCTTATAAAAGTAACTATATTAAGCAGACCTAATATTAGGTTTATTACAAACCTAAGGGGAAAAATCCAGACTTCGTATTTTTGATATTTTGTGCATTTATATATTATTATAGAAATGAAGACTTGTGAAATTTCATTTTAGATAGTCACTTCCTTTAAGGGCTCAAATCACTGTACTGTGTTCCATTTTTGTTACAGCTGCCTCAGTTCTAATTGGTCTAGACTCTCTCCCTATTACTTTTTTGTTTTTCTTTTAAAACAGTAAAATGAGTGTTTTTCGAATCTCTAGCTCTCATTTTTGTGTTGTATAACACTTCTCTCTTTTTAAGAGTAGATATTCTTCAACATTTTTCTTAACCTTTGTTTCCTGTAAACAATTGTCAGTGTCAGTTCTTCCATTTAGAATATCCAACTCTACATTTACAAAATGTAGAGTTTCATCTGCATCTGTATCTGCCATCCCATCCCTTCACTATATGAACAGTGATTAAGTGCATATCTCTTGCATTTTAGAAAAGACACCCAAAAGTTCATCTGTAGGTTTCCTCAAAGTTTAAACGAACACCTAGCATTTCATTTATATATACCAGTTTCTTAAACAACACAAAATACTTGTTTCTCCCCCTAGGGAAACTATTTAAGAGCCAACTAAACTATGAAATACAAAGTTATTTGTTTTTAATGTGATTATATGTTCCTGACCAAATGCAAACTGTTGTAGTTGTGTGTGCACAATGTAAATTAACACTAAAGAGTACTATCTAGAAGATAATTTTAAAGATAACTTATTATAAAACCATTTTCCCCTAATCTGCATAAATGAGAGAACTGATTTTAACAAAACTGTTTATAATATTTAGAAGAACATCTAAAGCTAATGTTGGAGAAGGGGGAAGCAGGAATAAATTCAGTTGGATTGTTTTGACTTTTTGGTGTATGAGTTTATGGCAAACAATGTAGTATGTGTCTTTTTCATTTCTTCTTTATACAAATACTTAGAAAATGTAATTTAACGTTAGAAATCCTATACTTGAAAAAAGCCTCAAGTATCAGTGGTTCTATGAAACAAAGTTAAAAACAAACATGGAGGGCTTCACTGGTGGTGCAGTGGTTGAGAATCTGCCTGCCAATGCAGGGGACACGGGTTCGAGCCCTGGTCTGGGAAGATCCCACATGCCGCGGAGCAACTAGGCCTGTGAGCCACAACTACTGAGCCTGCGCGTCTGGAGTCCGTGCTCCGCAACAAGAGAGGCCGCGATAGTGAGAGGCCCGTGCACCACGATGAAGAGTGGCCCCCGCTTGCCGCAACTAGAGAAAGCCCTCGTACAGAAACGAAGACCCAACACAGCCAAAAATCAATAAATAAATTTTTAAAAAACAAACAAACAAACATGGAAAGTGTAAAAAAGATTTGTGTTTGTCTGAGTAGCTTGTGACTGACTGTGTCCTCATTAAGTGTGAAAATTCTTTGATATTGTCACCTTACATTTTGTTAAATAACTATTGCTTTTGAAAAGCCTATTGTGTGTGGTTTAGGAGTTAGTTAATAGTGTCTACATTTTTTTAAGTTTATATTAAGTATTTATATATTATAAGAAATTGCAGTAGGGCCATTTTCGATTAGTCAGTGTTTTCAGGCCTTGAAATAAATCTTGACCAAGTGAAAAAAACAAAAATACATAGAAACAAATGACAATGAAAACATGATGACCCAAAACCTATGGGACATGGCAAAAGCAGTTCTAAGAGGGAAGTTTATAGCAATTCAATCTCACCTCAAGAAACAAGAAAAGTCTAAAATAAACAATCTAACCCTACACCTAAAGCAACTAGAGAAAGAAGAACAAACAAAACCCAAAGTCAGTAGAAGCAAAGAAATCATAAAGATCAGAGCAGAAATAAAGAAATAGTGGCTGTATCAATTTACATTCCCAACAACAGTGCAAGAGGGTTCCCTTTTCTCCACACCCTCTCCAGTATTTGTTGTTTGTAGATTTTCTGATGATGCCCATTCTAAGCAGTGTGAGGTGATACCTCATGGTAGTTTTGATTTGCATTTCTCTAATAATTAGTAATGTTCGGCAGCTTTTCATATGCCTCTTGGCCATCTGTATGTCTTCGCTGGAGAAATGTCTATTTAGATCTTCCCCCCATTTTTGATTGCGTTGTTTGTTTTTTTAATATTGAGCTGCATGAGCTGTTTATATATTTTGGAGATTAATCCTTTGTCCATTGATTCATTTGCAAATATTTTCTCCCATTCTGAGGGTTGTCTTTTTGTCTTATTTATAGTTTCCTTTGCTGTGCAAAAGCTTTTAAGTTTTATTAGGTCCCATTTGTTTATTTTTGTTTTTATTTCCATTTCTCTAGGAGGTGGGTCAAAAAGGATCTTGTGGTGATTTATGTCCAAGAGTGCCCTTCCTATGTTTTCCTCTAAGAGTTTTATAGTGTCTGGTCTTACATTTACGTCTTTAATCCATTTTGAGTTTATTGTTGTGTATGGTGTTAGGAAGTGTTCTAATTTCATTCTTTTACATGTAGCTGTCCAGTTTTCCCAGCACCACTTATTGAAGAGGCTGTCTTTTCTCCACTGTATATCCTTGCCTCCTTTGTCATAGATTAGTTGACAATAAGTGCGTGGGTTTATCTCTGGGCTTTCTATCTTGTGCCATTGATCTATATTTCTGTTTTTGTGCCAGTACCATATTGTCTTGATTACTGTAGCTTTGTAGTATAGTCTGAAGTCAGGTAGTCTGATTCCTCCAGCTCCGTTTTTTTTCCCTCAAGATTTCTTTGGCAATTTGGGGTCTTTTGTGTTTCCATACAAATTTTAAGATTTTTTGTTCTAATTCTGTAAAAAATGCCATTGGTAATTTGATAGGGATTGTACTGAATCTGTAGATTGCTTTGGGTAGTATAGTCATTTTCACAATATTGATTCTTCCAATCCAAGAACATGGTATATCTCTCCATCCGTTTGTGTCATCTTTGATTTCTTTCATCAGTGTCTTATAGTTTTCTAAGTACAGGTCTTCTACCTCCTTAGTTAGGTTTATTCCTAGGTATTTTATTCTTTTTGTTGCAATGGTAAATGTGACTGTTTCCTTAATTTCTCTTTCTGATCTTTCATTGTAAGTGTATAGGAATGCAAGAGATTTCTGTGTATTAATGTATCCTGCAACTTTACCAAATTCATTGATTAGCTCTAGTAGAGGGAACCCTCTTGCACTGTTGGTGGGAATGTAAATTGATACAACCACTATGGAGAACAGTATGGAGGGTCCTTAAAAAACTAAAAATAGAATTACCATATGACCCAGCAATCCCACTACTGGGCGTATACCCAGAGAAAACCATAATTCAAAAAGACACATGCATGACAATGTTCATTGCAGCACTGTTTACAATAGTCAGGTCATGGAAGCAACCTAAATGCCCATCAACAGATGCATGGATAAAGAAGACATGGTACATATATACAAAGGACTATTACTCAGCCATAAAAAAGGAATGAAATTGGGTCATTTGTAGAGACGTGGATGGACCTAGAGACCATCATACAGAGTGAAGTCAGAAAGAGAAAAACAAATATCGTATATTAATGCATATATGTGGAATCTAGAAAAATGGTACAGATGAACCAATATGCAGGGCAGAAATAGAGACACAGATGTAGAGACCAAACGTACAGACCCCAAAGGGGGAAAGTGGGGGTGGTGGGATAGTAGGGGGATGAATAGGAAGATTGGGATTGACATATATAGTCTAAGATGTATAAAACAGATAACTAATAAGAACCTGCTGTATAAAAAATAAAATACTATAAAATTCAAAAAATAAGACCTATCTGATAAAGGACTTATCCAAAATACATAAAAACCTCTTAAATCTCAACAATAAGAAAACACTCTATTAAAAAGTCGGCCAAATACTTAACAGACACCTCACCAAAGAAGATATACAAATAGCAAATAAAGCTATAAAAATATGTTTGACATCACATGTCATTAGAGAATTGCAAATTAAAACAACGAGATGGCACTACACACCTACTAGCAGAGCAAAAATCCTAAACACTCACACACCAAATGTTGGCAGGGATGTGGAGCAACAGGAACTCTCACTCATTGCTGTTAGGAAAGCAAAATGGTGCAGCCACTTTGGAAGTTATTTTTGTGATTTCTTAAAAAAACTAAACATACTCTAACTACATAATTCAGAAACTATGCTCCTTGGAACTTACCCAAAAGAACTGAAAACTGTTCATACAAAATATCCATACAATAACCTGCACATGAATGTTTATAACAGCTTTTTTCATAACTGCGAAAACTTAGAAGCAACCAAGATGTCCTTCAGTAAGTGAATGGATACACAAAACTGTGGTACATACAAACAATGGAGTATTATTCAGTGCTGAAAAGAAATGAGCTTTCCAGCCATGAAAAGACATGGAGGAAATTTAAATGGATATTTCTAAGTGAAAGAAGGCAATCTGAAAAGGCTACACAGGGGTTTCCCTGGTGGTGCAGTGGTTGAGAATCTGCCTGCCAATGCAGGGGACACGGGTTCGAACCCTGGTCTGGGAGGATCCCACATGCCGTGGAGCAACTGGGCCCATGAGCCACAACTACTGAGCCTGCGTGTCTGGAGCTTGTGCTCCACAACAAGAGAGGCCGCGATAGTGAGAGGCCTGTGCACCGCGATTAAGAGTGGTCCCCGCTTGCCGCAACTAGAGAAAGCCCTCACACAGAAATGAAGACCCAACACAGCCAATAAATAAATTAATTAATTAATTAATTATTTTTTAAAAAAGGCTACACACAGTATGATTCCAACTATATGACATTCAGGAAAAGACAAATCTATGGAAACAACAAAAGGAGCAGTGGTTATAGGGGTTAATGGGGCAGGGGAGGGATAAATAGGCAGACTACAGAGGATTTTTAGGACAATGAATCTATTCTGTATGATATTACAATGGGTACATGTTATTATACATTTGTCAAACTCACAGAATGTACAATGCCAAGAGTGAACCCTAATATAAATTAATGATTTGGGGTGATAATGATATGTCAATATATGTTCACTGACTGTAACGAATGTACCACTGTAGTACAGATGCTCATAGTGGGGGAGTATGTACATGTGTGGGAATGGGCATATATGAGAATTCACTGTACTTTCCAAACAATTTTGCTGTGAACATACAACTGCTATAAAAAATAAAGTTAATTTAAAAAATTTTAAAAGAAGAAATAATGAAATAGAAAAGAAGAAAACATTAGCAAAGATCAATAAAACTAAAAGCTGCTTCTTTGAGAAGATAAACAAAATTGATAAACCCTTAGCCAGACTCATCAAGAAAAAAAAGGACAGGACACAAATTGATAAAATTAGAAATGAAAAAGGAGAAATCACAACTGACACTGCAGAAATACAAAGGATTATAAGAGACTACTACAAAAAACTATATGACAATAAAATGGACAACCATGGAGAAATGGACAAATTCTTGGAAAGGTACACTTTTCCAAAACTGAACCAGGAAGATTTAGAAAATATAAACAGACCTATCAAAAGTAATGAAATTCAAACTACAATTAAAAATCTTCCTACAAACAAAAGTCCAGGACCAGATGGCTTCACAGGCGAATTCTATCAAACATTTAGAGAAGAGCTAATACTGATCCTTCTCAAACTCTTCCAAAAAATTAGAGAGGGAGGAACATTGCCAAATTCATTCTATGAAGCCACCATCACTCTGATACCAAAACCAGAAAAAGATATCACAAAAAAGAAAATTATAGACCAATACCACTGATGAACATCAATGTAAAAATCCTGAACTAAATACTAGCAAACAGAATCCAACTACATATTAAAAGGATAATACACCATGATCAAGTGGGATTTATTCCAGGAATGCAAGCATTCTTCAATATACACAAATCAATCAATGTGATACACCATATTAACAAATTAAGGAATATACACAAATCAATCAATGTGATACACCATATTAACAAATTAAAAACTGTATATCATCTCAATAGATGCAGGAAAAGCTTTTGACAAAATTTAACACCCATTTATGATAAAAACTCTCCAGAAAATGGGCATAGAGGGAAACTACCTCAACATAATAAAGGACATATATGACAAACCCACAGCAAACATCATACTCAACGGTGAAAAACTGAAAGCATTTCCACTAAGATCAGGAACACGACAAGGAAGTCCACTCTCACCACTCTTATTCAACATAGTTTTGGAAGTCCTAGCCATGGCAATCAGAGAAGAAAAAGAAATAAAAGGAATACAAATTGGAAAAGAAGAAGTAAAACTGTCAATGTTTGCAGGTGACATGAGACTATACATAGAAAATCCTAAAGATGCTATCAGAAAACTACTAGAACTAACCAATGAATTTGGTAAGGTTGCAGGATACAAAATTAATGGACAGAAATCTCTGGCATTCCTATACACTAACAACGAAAAATCAGAAAGAGAAATTAAGGAAACAATCCCATTTACCATCGCAACAAAAAGAATAAAATATCTAGGAATAAACCTACCTAAGGAGGTAAAAGACCTGTACTTAGAAAACTGTAAGACACTGATGAAAGAAGTCAAAGATGACACAAACAGATGGAGAGATATACCATGTTCTTGGACTGGAAGAATCAATATTGTGAAAATGACTATACTACCCAAAGCAATCTACAGATTCAGTGTAATCCCTATCAAACTACCAATGGCATTATTCACAGAATTAGAACAAAAAATTTTACAATTCGTATGGAAACACAAAAGACCCTGAATAGCCAAACCAATCTTGAGGGAAAAAAACGGAGCTGGAGGAATCAGGCTCCCTGACTTCAAACTATACTACAAAGCTATAGTAATCAAGACAGTATCGTACTGTCACAAAAACAGAAATATAGATCAATAGTACAGGATAGAAAGCCCAGAGATAAATCCACGCACATATGGTCATCTAATTTACGACAAAGGAGGTAAGAACATACAGTGGAGAAAAGACAGCCTCTTCAATAAGTGGTGCTGGGAAAACTGGACAGCTACATGTAAAAGAATGAAATTAAAACATTCCTTAACACCATACACAAAAATAAACTCAAAATGGATTAAAGACCTAAATGTAAGGCCAGACCCTATAAAACTCTTAGAGGAAAACATAGGAAAAACACTCTTTGACATAAAACATGGCAAGATCTTTTTTGACCCACCTCTTACAGTAATGAAAAGAAAAAGAGAAAGAAACAAATTGGACCTAATTAATCTTCAAAGCTTTTGCACAGCAAAGGACACCATAAACAAGACAAAAAGACAACTCTCAGAATGGGAGAAAATATTTGCAAACGAAACAACTGACAAAGGATTAATCTCCAAAATATACAAACAGTTCATTCAGCTCAATATTAAAAAACAAACAACCCAATCAAAAAATGGGGGGAAGATCTGAATAGACATTTCTCCAAAGAAGACATACAGAGAGCCAAAAAGCACGTGAAAATATGCTCAACATCACTAATTATTAGAGAAATGCAAGTCAAAACTACAATGAGGTATCACCTCACACCAGTCAGAATGGCCATTATCAAAAAATCTCGAAACAGTAAATGCTGGAAAGGGTGTGGTGAAAAGGGAACCCTCCTGCACTGTTGGTGGGAATGTAAATTGATACAGCCACTATGGAGAACAGTATGGAGGTTCCTTAAGAAACTAAAAGTAGAACTACCATATGACCCAGCAATCCCACTACTGGGCATATACCCTGAGAAAACCATAATTCAAAAAGAGTCATGTACCCCAATGTTCATTGCAGCACTATTTACAATAGCCAGGACATGGAAGCAACCGAAGTGTCCATCGACAGATGAATGGATAAATAAGATGTGGCACATATATACAATGGAATATTACTCAGCCATAAAAAGAAACGAAACTAAGTTATTTGTAGTGAGGTGGATGGACCTAGAGTCTGTCATACAGCATGAAGTAAGTAAGAAAGAGAAAAACAAATACCATATGCTAACACATATATATGGAATCTAAAAAACAAAAAAAATGGTACTGATGAACCTAGTGGCAGGGCAGGAATAAAGATGTAGACATAGAGAATGGACTTGAGGACACGGCGGGGAGATGGGGACGCTGGGACGAAGTGAGAGAGTGGCATCGACATATATACACTACCAAATATAAAATAGTTAGCTAGTGGGAAGCAGCTGCATAGCACAGGGAGATCACCTCGGTGTTTTGCGACCACCTAGAGGGGTGGGATAGGGAGGGTGGGAGGGAGGTTCAAGAGGGAGGGGATATGGGGATATATGTATGCATATGGCTGATTCACTTTGTTGTACAACAGAAACTAACACAGTATTGTGAAGAAATTTTACTCCAATAAAGATCTATTAAAAAAAAAGAGTAAATCCTAAGAGTTCTCATCACAAGGAAAAAAAAATGTTTCTATTTCTTTAATTTTGTATCTATATGAAATAATCTATGTTCACTAAACTTACTGTGGTAATCATTTCATGATGTATGTAAGTCAAATCATTATGCTTTACACCTTAAACTTACACTGTATGTCAATTATATCTCAATAAAACTGGAAGAAAAGAAAAAGAAATGTAAAAAAAAAAAGTGAAGGAGTGAAGTGCACCCTGTAACTACGGATCCAAATGAGATGACTTCCAGGGCTCATAAGCAGAGATGATTATTGTCTCTGCTTCCTATTACTAAAGTCAAATCCTATGATTGCCAGTTACCCACTGGACTTGATTCAGGGGACATTTTCTGGTGCCTATGGGGAAAGAGGCGAGATAAATGCAGACATAACAAATGGGGGCAGGTAGACAATTCTGTCCTTTAAAATACTCATGCTGTAGTTATTTTGTCCTAGCCACATTTATGCAGGCAAGTCAGTCATTTCAGTGCTTGAATTTTTGTGTTTCAGCATCCACTGTGGCTTCTCGTTTTGAGATCCCAGATGACGAAAATGGAGCATGAACATCCTCAGCAATGCTCGTTTCTGCTTTTTTCACTAATAAACCTACTGATTAAAGTTTGACATTAATTTGTAGGGTTTTTTTGGTATGAGTTTAATCCATCTACATTATTTTTTTAATTGAAGTATAGTTGATTTACAATGCTGTGTTAATTTTAGGTATATAGCACAGTGATTCAGTTATACGTATGTATGTATACATCTATTTTTTTTCAGATTCTTTTCCCTTATAGGTTATTACAAAATATTGAGTATAGTTCCCTGTGCTATACAGTAGGCCCTTGTTGGTTATCTATTTTATATATAGTCGTGTGTATATGTTAATCCCAAACTCCTAATTTATCCCTCCCCCCTTTCCCTTTTGGTAACCATAAGTTTGTTTTCTATGTCTGTGGGTCTATTTCTGTTTTGTATACAAGTTCATTTGTATCTTTTTTTTAAGATTCCACATATAATGCATCTACATTATTTTGTTTGCTGATATTTTTATAATTATTTCTTATATTGTGTGGGGTTTGGGGGGTTTTCAATTTGTTTGTTTGTTTGCTTTCTGAAAGGTGGAGAGAAGAAGGCACAAGGCTAGAGACCTGGAGACCCAAGGAAGCTATGGGTGTGAGTCACCTGGGTTTTCTGTATGCCTCATGTATCTCAGACTTGGAGCTGAAGAAGCCAGAAACCTCAGAACACCAACAGGCACAGACAAAAAAATAAGGCCCCAACAAAAGCCTGCTCTCTCTAACCAAAGAGTTAGAAAAGGGGCAGCCTAGTAAAACAGAAAACATTTAGATAATAGCTGCTCTACTCCCACCAAACACAACAGAAAGAACTGTAGCCGCACCCACCAGGGTGCTGTCAGAGAAGGCAAAGGAAGGATCTGGGAATTTCAACCCCACCTGGCAGTCATGAGCACCCACCCCATAGTGTGGGTGGGAAGCCTAGACTCCCATGCCCACCCAGCAATAATGAGGTATCCCTCCCCTCCTTCCTGAGGTGGTGTCAGAGGAGCCCTGGTGAAGAGTCAGAACTTTCACCACCACCCAGCAATAATTAGGCTACCCTTACACACATACACACACACACGCACACACACACTCACTCCCCATTGTGTCACAGGGGCCATGTGATAGCAGTAACAAGGCACTGCTATCCTTTCCAACTGGGGAGGTGTCAGTGGAAGCTGAACGGAGAGTTGGAATTCTCACCTCTGTCCAGAAGTAATAAGGAGCAGTCTCCGCCTCAGGAGTTGATGATAGCTAGAGGGGAACCTGAATTCCACTCCCGCTGACAGTAATGAGTCAGTCTCTCCCTCCCCTTCCCCTGCATAGCTACCATGGACCCCCTGCAGATTTCACCAGTTTTCACCCCAGATTTCACTCAGCAGCCTGAGTCCCTCCCTGCTCCTTCTCCTTCCTCCCTGCCAGAGCCAGGGATTGCACAGGCAGCCAGCCCCAGCCTCTGTACAAGTGCAAAGACACCAGCCTAGACCGCTGTGGCTGACCCCCACCACTGTGCACATGCTCAGGGCTAGCGCCTCCAGCTGTGCATCTGCATGCTGCCAGCCCGACTCCCACTTCCAGCCTCCACTGCCAAGTGCATACCCACGGCAAAACCCTGCAGCCTTGCGAATGCAGCCCCACAGCTCCCTGTGGGTCTTGATTTCGCCCTATCTCCAGTCACTAGCCTGCACTGCTGGGCCTACCTGCAATGAGCCCCTCCAGCTTTGCCCCTGCACTCCACTGGCCCAAGCCTGTCCACTGCCATGTGCCAGCTGCAAGACCCTGCAGCCACAGGAGTGTACACCAACAACAAGGGCGCCATAGCTGCTTGTCAGCCCCGACCTGACTGATTCCTGTCACTGGCCTGCACCACTGTGCTCACTTACAGCTAGCCAGTCTACCTGCACAACTGCATCCCACCAGCCTGACTTCTGTCACCAGCCTCCACTGCTACACACATGCCCATGGCAAGACCCTATGCCACAGGAGTTCTTGCCAACAGCCAGGGCCCCCAGAGCTGTAGGTGCACCCACAGCTGGCCCCAGCCTTTGCTACTAGCAATGGCCCTTGCCACTGCATGTGTGTCTGCAACCAGCCCCTGCCACTACACAGACACTTGCAGCTTCTTCCCACAGCTGAGCCGCTGCACAGACACCACAATTGCCTGACTTGATCCCTAGCCATTGGACCTAGAGGTACCCGTGAGAACCCCAATAGCTCTTGCAGCCACTGCAGACCCTTCCGCAGCTCTCGCCAGGCCCATGCAGTTGTCAGGTGACAAGTGTACCAAGACATCCAATAGAGAAAGACTATCTTTTCAACAAATGGTGCTAGGATAACTGGATATCCTCACACGAAAGAAAATGTTGGATCTTCACCTCACATCATATACAAATTAACTCAAAATGGATCAAAGACATAAATGTAAACACTAAAACTATAATAAAACTTAGAAAAAACTGATCAGTGTAAATCTTTGTAACATTGGAGTAGGCAGTGGTTTCTTAGATACAACACAAGAAGGAGAAGAAGAAGAAGAAGAAGGGGAGGGGAAGAAGAAGAGGAAATAAATAAGTTGGACTTCATCAAAATAAAAACTTTTTGTGCTTCTAAGGACATTATCGAGAAAATGAAAAGACAACCCACAGAATGGTAGATAATATTTTCAAATCATATATTTGATAAGAGATATGTGTATCTAGAGTAAAGAATTGTTATAACTTAATAAAAAAGACAAAGAGCTTAATTGAAAACAGGCAAATAATCTGAATAGACATTTTTCCAAAGAAGATATACAGATGGCCAGTAAGCACATGAAAACATGGTCAATATCATTAGACGTCAGAGAAATTCAAATCAAAATCACAGTGAGATACCACTTTGTACCTACTAGGACAGCTATAATTTTAAAAATCGGATAATATCAGATGTTGACAAGGATGTGGAGAAATCTTAATCATCATACACTGCTGGTGGGAATGTAAAAGGGTGCAACCACTCTGGAAAACAGTCTGGCAGTTCCTCACAGAATTAAACATAGAGTTCTACCATATAACCCAGCAATTTATTTTCTAAGTATACACCCAAGAGAAATAAAAACATATGTCCACACAAAAACGTGCATGAATGACTATAGCAGCATTATTCATAATAGTCAAAAATTGGAAACAACCCAAATAAGCATTAACTGATGAATAGATAATGTACTATATTAATACAATGGAATATTTTTTGGCCATAAAAAGGAATGAATTACTGATACATGCCAAAACATGGATGGACCTTGAGGACATACTGCTAAGTGAAAGAAGTCAGTCATAAAAGACCACATATCATATGATTCTATTCAGTAAAAACATCCAGAATAGGTAAATCTATACAGACAAAAAGTACATGAATGGTTGCATTGGGCCAGGGTGGTGGTTTGGGGCGGGGGGCGTTGATGAGAAAGGAGTAGAGAGGTATGCGTTTCTTTCTGAGGTGACGAAAGTATTTTAATATTGATTGTGGTGATAGTTGCACATATCTGTGAATCTACAAAAAAACTGAATTGTACGATTTAAATGGGTGAATTGTATATTAAGTCAATTATATCTTAATAAAGTTTTTTTTTAAAAAGACAGAAATTGGCAGAGTAGATTTAAAAACATGACTCAAGTGTATGCTGTCTATAAGAAAGTCACTTTATATATAGGCAGGTTGAAAGGAAAGAGGTAAAGAATATATATCATGCAAACAATCAAAATAAAGTAAGAGTGACTATATTAATATCAGATAAAGTGGACTTCAGAGAAAATAAAATTATCAGAGGCAGAGCAGAATATTATATAATGATAAAAGGGCAATCCACCAAGAGGAAACAGCAATCCTAAATGTGTATGCACCCAGAGCTACAAATTTGTGAGGCAAAAGCTGATAGAACTGAAAGGAAAAGTAGACAAATGAACAATTTTAGTTAAAGACTTCAAAATCCTTGTCTGAAAAATTGATAGACAAATTAGAAAGAAGGCAAAGGTATAGAAGAACTCATAACACCATCAATTAATTGAACCTAAGAGACATTTATTGAACATTCCACCCAAAAGCAGCAGAATACACATTCATTTCAAGTGCCTATGAAACATATTCCAAGATAGATCATATCCTGGGCCATTAAGCAAATCTCAACAAAGGTAAAAGAACTGAAATCATACAGTTTGTTATCTGATCACAATGGAACTGAACTAGAAATCAATAACAGAAATCATAAACATCAATAACAGAAATAAAAGGAAAATCTCTAAGCACTTGGAAGCTAAACAACACACTTCTAAATAGTCTGTAGGTCAAAGAAGAAGATTCAAGGGAAAGTTTTAAAAATACATATAACTGAATGAAAATGAAAAACATACCAAAATTTGTGTGACACAGCTAAAGCTGCACTGAATCTGATATATGGCACCAAATGCTTACATTGAAAAAGAGGAAAAACTGCAAATCAATAATCCACATTCACACTTCATGATCCCAGAAATAAAAGAGCAAAATAAACTAAAAACAAACAGAAAGAACAAAGTAAGTTAATAGCAAAAATCGGCAAAATTGAAAAGAAAAAAATAGAGAAAAATCAATGAAACAGAGCTTGTTCTGTGAAAAGATCAATAAAATTAACAAACCTCTGGCAAGACTGACAAAGAAAAACAGAAAGAACATACAAATTACCAATAAGCAGGAATAATAGAGAGTATATAACTACTGACACTGTAAACATCAAAAGAGTAATAAGAGAATACTATTAACAACTCTACACACATAAATTTGACAACTTAGATAAAATGGAGTAATTGCTCAAAAACCGCAAACTACCACAACTCACCAAATACGAAATAGATCACTTACATAGCCCCACAAATATGAAGGTAATTGACTTCACAATTTAAAATTTTAAACATCTCAAAATAGAAATCTGTAGACCCCGATGGTTTCACTGAAGAATTCACCCAAACATTTAAAGAATTAACACCAATTCTACACAATCTCTCACAGAAAATAGAAGAGGAGGAAATAATTTTATGAAATTAGTATTACCATGAAACCAAAATCAGGCAGAGACAGTGCAAAGAAAGAAAACTAGTACACCAAGTAGAATGTGTTCCAGGTATGTAAAGCTGGTTCAACATTTTAAAATTAGTCGATATAATCCACCATAATCCACAGGCTAAGGAAGAAAAATCATATGCTCATATCATGACACAGAAAGAACATTTAATCTTCTTCTCTTCCCCTCTAGCTAAAACTTTCCCACTGGTGTTGCCTTTCATTGGGAATGTATTTCCTTGTCTCCATGTTCATCAGGGTCCTGGTCAAGACTCTCTTAATCCACATACAGAGATTTGCTCAAATCCAAATCCTGATTGTTAGACTTCTTACGGAAATTGGTTTCAATTTCTCTGAGTGACCAGCTCAGCATACCAAGAGGTGAGGAGCTTATGCTAAACTACTAGATAAAACTGTCTAGTAACATCCTAATTCCTCAAAAATGGAACAAATGCTTGGAAAAGCAAATGAATTACTCAAGTTTAGAGTTACAGAGATCATATCTGCATTTGAAAAACAACATAGACACAATTCTGTACATGCTATGAGAAATTTTAAACTTGGACATTTAAAAGACCAAATTTAAAATTCAAGAGAGTGGATACTCAGAGGGGAACTTCATGATTGAGAGAAGAAAACAAAGTTTGCACAAATTCACCTTTTGTGCGTTTTCACTGAGCTAAGTCTATTTCATATCATACTTAGGAACCTCCCTCAAGGAACAGGAAAATCTGAGTTTCCAAGTATCGTGTGTGTTAACTTCCTGATTATACAAAAAGCTCAGGACCCAGCCTCTTAATCAAACAGTGATGTCTACTCTCTTGGACTTTGAAAGTTGTAACCAGAATCTCCCTTTCTCAATATATTCATCTGTGGCCAGAAGAACACGGAGAAAGTCAGCATGAGTACTACAGGGAAAGTAAGTATAGTCTTCTTTATGTCATATCATAATTGTGTCAATCTGTGCGCTTGTCTATTTACCAACACCTCATTGCCCAACTAGTTTCTATACTCCTAAAGTGGGAGACAGTCTTAATCTTAATACCTCTCCTTCTCCTTCCCCTTTTCTTTTATTCCCTTTATGTGCTTTGCCTTTCCTCAGTTTTTTCAGTCCTTTAATAGGCAATATATCAAACCCTATATCAAACTTTCCAGAGTCAAAGATATACCCCCTCCTTCAAGGATCTTACAGAGAGACATAGTAATTATAAGAGTGTGCAAGAGTAATAAAAAAAGAGAGAGAAAGTGCTCCTAACTTGGCCTGGCTTCACAGAGAAGCTGACATCTAAGAGGAAACTTACAGATGTAAGAATTCACCAGGGAGGAGACAATTGTACAGGCAGATGAAACAACATGAGGAGAATCTCCAGAATATTTTTTGTGCCTGGAAGTGACCAGAAATAAGGTTGGAGAGACTGACAGGAAGATCATGGAGAGCCTTGTAGACCATGTCGACAGATTCTGACAAACAATTGGTGGCAATATCATTTTTAGGTAGGGAAAGAGCATGATCAGAATTATGGTTGAGATAGCAATTCTATAGAAGATGGACTTGAAGGTGATGAATCCAAGCCAGGTGAAAGGTAATGAGGACAGGACCACACAGTAGCAGCAGGAATGGAGAAGAAGGGACAGATTACAGAAACTTTTAGATTGTGGAGACTGAGGGAAAGAGAAAAATTAAGGCTACTTCCCAGGTTTCTTACTTGGATGAGTGAGTAGGTTACATGGCCACTCACTGAAACAGAGAATAAAGTAAAGAGTAAAGAACAGATTGTGTGTTATGTCCACCACTGGGCAGGGGGAGGGGGGTGGCAGAAGAAAGAAATAATGGTGTGTATATGTTTTACCATGTGGAGTTTGAGGTACCTGTAGGACATTCAAGTAGCTGATGAATAGAATCTAAAGCTTAGGGACAAGTCTATCCATAGATACAGATTGTGAACGTCATCTACATAAAGGTAGTAGCTGAATCTATAAAAATAGGTGAGACCACATAAGAAGAGAATTTATAATGAGAACAGTGGTGGGCTGAAATCAGAACCCCTAAGAACTACCTTACCACCAACAACCTCATCAATCTCAATCTGCCAGTGACCACCACCATTTGATGAATTGCCACAACTAGATGGTCTCCATCCCTACTTCCACCCCAAAACTGATTCTCTCCCATACCTAAGATCACAAATAACTCCTACACTGCAAAGTCATTTCTACCCTGAAACTGGACAACTTCATTCATGGTAAGATCAAAAGTATGACATCTATCCTCTTGGTTGCATAGCATTATGTAAATATAGTTAGAATTGCAAGACTAATTTGAATACAGAAACTGATATACAAGAAAAGTTGAATTGAGGTTCAAGAGGTTACATTCAGTGTATATTTAAGTGATGGTTTCTTTTTTTTTTTTGGCTTGAGTGCAGAAGAATTGGATTCAACCTTCAAATAATCATTAATACAGGATTTCTCCAACTCCCAAGCCTAAGGAGTTTCCTTTTCTGCCCCCATATTCCTTTTCCCAGGTTATCAGGTGCAGAGCAGCCATACTCTGGAAGCCTGCTGGACCATTTTCCATTGAGAAGGTAGAAGTGGCTCCACCAAAGGCAAAGGAAGTTCACATAAAGTTCGCATAAAGGTAAAAAAAAAAAATCCACATTTCCACACCAAAATTCAGAGCTGTTCACTGTAAGTTATACATTATTTTCACAATGTTCAATTCAAAAAGAAAACTATACACTCTCTTATTTCTTTTTTATTAAAAATTTCCATCCGTCTTTAAATCTAGCCAGAGAAAAGTTTAGGGAGGTATGGCATAGGCTACATACCCAAAGGATACCTATTTATAACTATTAATATTTACTAATTAAAAGAAGTTTCTACCCACAAACCATATTTTAATCTGTACTTTCAAATTTCTTTATGATATTCCTCATGATATTTAAGTTATCTTGAAATACAGTCCTCCCTCTGTATCTGCAGGGGCTTGGTACCAAGACCACTCCCACTCCATACCAAAATCCTAGGATGCTCAAGTCCCTTATATAAAATGCTGTGGTATTTGCATATAACCTACACACATTCTCCCATATAGTTTATATCATCTCTAGGTTACTTAAAATAGCTAATACAAGATAAATGCTATGTAAATTGTTGAAATACAATGTAAATGAGATGTAAATAATTGCCAGCATGCAGCAAATTCAAGTTTTGCTTTTGGGGACTTTCTGGAATTTTTAAAAATAATTTCAGTCCCTTGCTGGTTGAATCCGTGCATGCAGAACCCACGGATAAGGAAGGCTGACTGTATGTTGTATGAAAGTTTGTTTGATTATAGATAAATCAAGTCTGAAGCCTTGGAATTCAGGTTAGAGCTGGAAGGGACTTAGGGATACCTGTTATTTTACAGATGAGAAGACTGAAATCCAATAAGGTGCAGTGACTGTTCAAACGGCTAAGTAAGAACACAGACTTCAACAGTTTTTCTCAACCTTGCTTATACATTTGGAATCACCCGGGAGCTTTGAAAAATGCTGAAAACTGAGTTCCATCCTCCGACATTTTGAATTTGTGATTTAATTGGTGTGGAGTGCAGTCTGGTCATGAGAGTTTTGAAATCTCCCCCAGGTGATTCTAATACGAGGCTACCAGCCCAGAAGGTAGTTCACCTGACTTCTCGTTCAGGTTTTTTAAATTGTCATTATTTAATTTTAACAATGATGAGTAAGTACTGTTTATTAATGGACTGCAGAGAGTCATTTTCTTGCACAGTTACCTTGCCTTGCAATCCATGCTTTCTTTTCAGAGAGTCTTCTCTGGTCCATATCCCCTGCTGAGTGCACAGAGTCCATTTGGCTATCCCCATCCACTCTCCACCCACAGACTCACAACTCATACAACGAGATTTGGACACTGACTCAAAGACATCTCCAACCATTATCTGATAAGCTACAAATCTGAATCTCTCATCCGTGCATTTGAACAAGATACAGAGAGACTGAGCAAGGCAGGGGACGGTGGAAACCGGAGAGGCTGGAGGGGCTCAGGGCTGATAGCCATTTTAACCATGTGATCATGACGAATAAGAGAAAGCCTGTCTACAAAGAATAATAGGAAAATGCAGCTATGCACACAATGAATCAAAGTAGAGAGATGAAGACAAAGGCTGCTTGATGGATTTCTAGATCCATTAGGTCTGATTGCACTTCCTACAATAACGTTACAAGCAACTTTATGGTATTCTTCCAATAATCCCCCTTTTACATGGGCAAATTTCAATAGATTTCAATTCTTGACTTAGTTCTGTATGTGTGTGCGTGCACATGTGTGCCGAACCCGTGCCCATTTTAGAGATGAAGAAACTGAGACTTGGAAGGATAATTTACCCCCAGGTCACACAGCTAAGAAGGAGGGGTGGGGACAGAGCCAGGATTCCAGCTTTGAACTCTTTCTTAACCACTGCTTTGAGAGTCTCCACTTTAAACTGTCTGGCTGATTTACAACAAAAAATGGGACTATGACTTGTACCAATAACACAACTATAAAGCCCTAATGTGAAATAAATTAAGGCCTCAATTATAATAGGAGACATTATCTTTTTCCTTCCTGTGTTCCAATTCCTTCATTTCTATAATTGTTCCTTCTCCTCCACACTCCCACCCACAAGCTCCAATGAAGCACAAAGTCAGACCTTTGATGTCACATTGTGGTTTTACAACCATCTCTTCTAAACCCATCCTGCCCTCTCCAAGTAAGTTTTAAAACCATCATTTTGATTCCAAAAGTAGCTAATGAAAAACACTGCATTGCTTTAAACAAATTACTGACCCTTGTCTGAATTAAAACTAAGAAATGAATGCATTAATATTAATGCAGCATATCAAACTAGCAAAAAGGTTTAAAACATTAACAATTCTAGAACACGTTTATCTGAGACAGAGAAAACTATATTACTTTTGCCTCCCATAAAGATCGTGGCCACGGGGCTCTGTGGTACAGAGATGAAAATGTTGAAGGATAAAACCCTTCACCACCATCATTATCCTATCATGGTGGGCCATGAAGGGGCTGGAATAGTCGAGAGTGTGGGAGAAGGAGTGAGCACAGTGAAAACAGGTATGAATTGGCACCTGCAGTTAGGAAATAGCAGCGACTTAGAACTCACCTCAGGAAATTAAAAAAGCATCCCTTAAATATGTTAAGATTAAGTGAAATAAAAGGTAAAATGTTGCCCATTTCTTAGAAAAGGAGGGATAATTATTTATAAGTTACACAAAAATAGTAAATGTATTCTTTGCATTTATATTTGATATTAATAAGAACAAAAAATAGAATGCACTGAAACTGAACCTGAAAGTGCAAACGAGACAAAAATTTCCCAGAAAAAGGTCAACCAAGGGAAACTGTTGAACAATTATTTAAATGAAGCATATGATAAATAGTTGAACACATTAGTGGAACCAAATAGGGAAGGAGTCCAGAACTGGACCAAATATATACAGGAGTGTACTATAGGATTAGGTTTACCTTTCAAATTTGAGGGGGAAACATTGATTATTCAATATATGATGTTGAAACAACTGGATAGTTATCTGGGGAAAAAAGGTAAGTTGAGTTGCTATTGCATTCTTTATACAAAAAAAAAAATGCTATATGAATCCAAGAATTAAATGTGAAAAGTGAAATCACAGAAGTGCTATAAAGTACCATAAGAGAACATTGTAGGAATGGAAGGAAAGGAAGGAAAGGAGAAGGAAAGGAAATTTTAACCAATACAAAAATCCATAAGATGTAAAATAACATATAGACATATAGATAAATTTGAAAGTTTTTTAAAATTCCATATATAAAAAATATCCCCCCAAAAATCAACAAAACAATATGACAATAGGCAAATTTCCTCAATATATAAAGAATTCTTTAAAAGCAATTTAAAAGCAATTTACAAAAATTGGCAAAGAAAATACATATCTAGTTTGGAGGGAAATATAGAGAGAGATAGATACAGATATATACACACACACACAAATGCTTTTAAGCATGTGAGAAGATGCCCAACCTCAAACCCTCAAATGTTAAATAAATAAGCGGGGGAGGGATGGATTGGGAGTTTGGGATTAGCAGATGCAAACTATTATACATAGAATGGATAAATAACAAGGTCCTATTATATAGCACACCGAACTATATTCAATATCCTGTGATAAACCATAGTGGAAAAGAATATGAGAAAGAATGTATATATATATATATATATATATATATATATATATATATATATATGTGTGTGTGTGTGTGTAAATGAATCACTTTGCTGTACAGTAGAAATTAACATAACATTGTAAATCAACTATACTTCAAAAAAATAAAAATTTTAAAAAATATAGTGGAAAAACATCGTTTACCTAAGAGATTAGCAAAGACTTAAAAGTATGATAATATATAGGGCTTACAACCCTTGAGGTTGCAGGACTGGAGTTCTCATCCTCAGCTGATGGGCTGTCAGCTGGGGCTGCTGCCCTTAGCTCCTTGAAGCTGCTCACATTTCTTCTCATGGGGCTCCTTCACCCCCTTCCAGCTTCAAAGCAGCAGTGACACATCAAATCCTTCCTGTCCTTTGAATCACTATATCTTTCTCATCTGCTTTCCTCTTGTCTCCTTTCAAGGGCTTCTTTCATGAACTTTTGGTCCACCTAAATAATCCAAGATAATCTCCTATTTTAATGTTAATTGATTAGTAACCGTAATTACATCTGCAAAGCACCTCTTCTTTCCATGTAACGCATTCACAGGCATGATAACTTGACATATTCAGTTTCTGGGGACTAGGATAGGACATCTTTGGGGAGCCATTTTAGAAATTCTGCCTAACACAGCCCATGTGTGCCCAAAATATTCATTTCATTGTTGTTTTTCATGTCAGGGAGAAAACAATCATAAAAACAGGAAACAACCTAAATGTCTATCGGTATTCAGGGGACTGGTTAAATAAATTATGATAATGATATATTTATACAACAGAATACTATGTAACTATTAAACAAAATGATAGAATGCTACATGTACTAAAATGAGAAATCTCCAGAATCTATTGTTAAGTAAAAAAGCAAGGCCTACGACAGAGTAAATAATATGCAGCTTTTGTATTTTTAAAGGAGTTATATCTCTGAAAGATATCTCTGAAAGATACTGACAAGAGTAATTGTGTCTAGGGTGGGGTAAGGAAGACTGGAGACCAAGATGTCGGTTTTCACTTGTACAGTTTAAATTTTTACCTTATGTATGTGTTTGTTACTTTTTAAAAAATGAAAATAAGTGAAACAGAAGAGTCTAAATCCTACAAATGCTTTTAACTGAAAATATGAAGAAAATTGCTCTGGTTTACAGCAGTAGACAATGGGACAGTCAGTAAGTCCATCACAGGCAAGTTATTCTAATGTTCTCCTTATACTTTGAACATTACTAGAGAAAACTGCCTACCATTGGTCTCCATGGCCAAAGAGAAAGGCCTGATGTAAAACACAGAAGACAGCATGGAGACAATCCTTTCTCCCTGATGATTTTTTAAAAGAAGAGTAGAACCAGGAGTAAGACCTCTGGAGTGGGGTTTTTCAAAGGTACTTGTATATTGTAAATATTTGAGGAGGGCACAAAAGGAGACAGATGCAGACCTGGGATTGCAGGAAGTGAGGACAGGAGTTAAAGGGCCTCTCTAAAGAAACTTTCATAAAGAGCTTTCCCTTTGGCTCTTTAGAAATATTTTCCATTTCTTCACATTTTCTTAACCGCTCTGAAAATATTTTGATAATAAATGAAACTGTATTAACAAAACAGAAAGAGAACTCTAGCAAAGAGCAGAACCCATGGAGCACTGCCTCGTTTATATTGCTTAAAATCATGACAAGATTTAACTTAAAATAAAAACAAGACTTCTTTGGTAGAAAAAGAAACCTCGGATTTTATCTGTGTAATCCAGATATTTGTCGTGCATGTGTGTCCCCACCTTTCATTCACTATCCCTCCTCCAAAAAAATGGCTGGGGTCCCCATGACAATTACTGAAGTACATACTCCCTCCATGTTTTCTGAGCATCCCCAGGAGCTAACATGCATATATGGTCTGAATTCCTGCTCCTGCTGAATTGTTTTTGAATCATCCCACTGGTCAGTTGTCTTCCTGGAGCTACTGCTATCGGGGCTACTTCACTATATGCTGCACTTTCCCTCTTCCTGTAGTTCCCAAAGCACTACCAACACAAAGCCCTAGTAGATAGCAGACTTTGCTGATGATTTAGGAAAGATAGATTATAGTACAGTGTGACATGAACAGACAACATTAAATTTAATGTTAGGCTCTGCTGCCCTCATGTCCTCTGGCCATCCCCACTCATGGAATTTTACATGAGCTGTCTCTTTTCTCACTCATATCTCATACAAGCCGATTCTTGCCCTTCTCTACACACTTTCTCCAAGAACTGGTACTTCTGTTGTACCCACCCACAAGCGAAAGACCCAAAATTCCTCCTATTTTATTACTTACACTAATATAATTCTTATTTGTCTATACCTCTTCCACCTAAGCTCTAACCAGAACCCTTGCCCTACGTTACCACCCACACCATTAAGGCATTTTCCCCATACCAATCTGAAACTTTCATTTTCCCTTGGCCAATTGTCACAAACTGTAGCCAGATTCTAAAATAACACTTTTTCAGGAGAGGGATCAACATGGAAGAGTAGGAGGACATGGAGCTCACTGTCCCTGAAAAACACATCAAAAATACATCTACATGTGTAGCAATTCTCATTGAAAACAAACTGGAGACTGGCGAACAGACTCTTGTACAGCCAAGGCTGTACGAAAGACCCACACAGAATCAGGTAGGAAGGGAAGAGAAGTGGTCAGGTCAGGACCTGCACATCTAGGAGGGGACACAGAAGAGGAGGAGGATTACATGGGTTCAGAGATCCTCCCTGTGGAGCGAGCAGTGCAAGCCACATATTGGGCACCCCAGCTCGGGGGGGCAAGTCCCCTTAGCTGGTTTGAAAACCAGTGGGATGGACAGTGGAGCTGTAAGAAACCTACACTCTGCTCATGAAGAACGTGCACACACACTTGCTCACTCCTGAAACAAGGTAGAGGAAGCAGAATGAGATTGTCTGGGACTCTGACAAGTTCCCTACAACTGCTCCAGCACGCGCCCCAGCCTGAGCCCCAGCCTGAGCCAAGTGTCCGCTCCAGGCCCTCTTGTTCCGTGGCACAGCTCCACACTAGCACAAGGGCTGATGGAACCAAGGGGAGTGCACAGTTGTGAAGGATGGAGCCGACTCGGACCCAACATGGCATCGTAACAGGGTGAGGGTGGTCATTGCTGGCGCCCATGGAAGCAACAGATCTAGAACTCTGACTGGGTCCAGGACGGCCACAGCCCATTCCCTGACCCTTGCTGAACGTCCACACCAGCCTCTCTTGCTCAAGCACTGCTCCCCTCTGGGGCGAGGGTGCAGGCACTGGGAGGGGGGAAAGCACACAATGAGAGGGATTGGAACCAGCTCAGATCCGACCCTTAGAGCTTTTGCTCCAGCAACTAAGGACCTGACCCCACTCCCAAAAAAGTCCTGTTGGCCACTGAGCAGTAGAGAAGCCCCAGCTCACACCTGGCTCTGGCACTAGCCCTTCTATCTCCAGCCCCACCTCCTACCAAGGTGATAGCTGCCAGCACACCCTGGGGGAAGATATGACTCATGCTCATGTCAGATACAGCTCTCCCCCCAAAGCCACTGGGCACACACAGACTGTATAGGGATGTTCCCACACAAGCACACCCCTTCAAGACCAGAATAGGTAACTGTTTCACACAATATCATAGAGACAAGAAAGTTAAGCAAAATGAAAAGACAGAGGAATTTATTTCAAATGAAAGAACAAGAGAAAACCCCTGAAAAAGCAACTAATGAAACAGAAATAATTTACCAGATAAAGAGTTCAAAGCATTTGTAACAAGAATGCTAACTGAATTAAGGAAAAGAATCAATGAACATAATGAGAATTTTAACAAGGAACTAGAAAATATATAAAGAACCAGTCATAACTGAATACAATAACTGAAATAACTAGGAATTAACAGCAAACTAGATGATACAGAAGAATGTATAAGTGATCTGGAAGACAGAATAATGAAAATCACCTAATCAGAACAGCAAAAAACAAACAAACAAAAATTTTAATGAGAACAGTTTAAGGGACCTCTGGGACAACATCAAGTGTACCAGCATTTGCATTATAGGGGTCCTGGAATGAGAAGAAAGAGAAAAAGGTAGAAAATATAGTTGATGAAATTATGACTGAAAACTTCCCAAACATGAAGAAGGAAACAGATATCCAGGTACACAAAGCACAGATAATCCCAAACGAGATGAACCCAAACAGACCCACACCAAGACACATCATAATTAAAATGGAAAAAGTTAGAGATAAAGAGAGGATTCTAAAGGCAGCAAGAGAAAAACAAAGAGTCATATACAAGAGAATCCCGATAAGGTGATCAGCTGATTTCTCTGCAGAAACTTTGTAGGACAGAAGGGAGTGGCATGATATATTTAAAGTGCTGCATGATATATTTAAAATGCTAAAAGGGAAAAACCTGCAACCTAGGATACTCTACCAAGCAAGATTATCATTTAGATAAAGAACTTCTCAGACAAGCAAAAACTAAGAGTTCATCAATACTAAACCTACCCTGAAAGAAATTTTAAAAAGTCTTCTCTAAGTAGAAAATGAAAAGCTACAGCAATCAAGAAGTAAGAATCCCTAGGAAAGGAAAAAAAATCCCACTAGTAAATGCAAATATATAGTAAAGACTATGGATCAACCGCTTAAATCAACTAGTACAAAGATAAAAAGACAAAAAACTGTAAAATCAACTATAACTAGAATAAACAGTGAAGGGATAAACATGAAGATGTGAAATATGACATCAAAAACACAAAACATGGGAGACAGGAGTAAAAAGAATGCAGCTCTTTTAGAATATGTTTGAACTTAAATGACTACCAGTTTAAAACAAGTAGATAAAGTTATACGTCAACATATATAAACCCCATGGTGACCACAAATCAAAAAGCTACAACAGATACATAAAAAGTAGAGAGAAAGGAACACAAGCATATCACTAAAGAAAATCATCAACCCACAAGGGAAGAAACTAAAAGAACAGAGAAGAACTACAAAAACAACAGAAAACAAGTAACAAAATGGCAATAAGTACATACCTATCAATCATCACTTTAAATGTCAAAGGACTAAATGCTCCAATCAAAACAACCAAGGGTTATACACTGATGTGTATAAAATGGATGACTAATAAGAACCTGCTGTATAAAAAAATAAATAAAATAAAATTTAAGAAAAACACCTAGGGTGGCTGATTGGTTTAAAAAAAACAAGATCCCTCTATATGCTGCTTACAAGAGACTCACTTCAGAGCTAAATACACATAGAGACTAAATTGAGGAGATGGAAAAAAGATATTTCATGCAAATGGAAATGACAAGAAAGCTGGGGTAGCAATACTCATATCAGACAAAATAGACCTTAAAACAAAGTCTGTAACAATAAAATAACACTTTTTCTTTCTGTTATATAAGTATATATTTGCCTAAATAATGTATATAAATGCATCTAAGGAAACTGCATCTGAAGCAAAAAGTCATGATTCCTTAACAAGGAGTGATAAAGACTCTCTGCTTGACTGAACTTGAGTCAGGCTGTTCTGAGCCCTCTTCTGACTAGGCTCTGACCTTGGGTTCTGTCCTTAGCCTGCTTAGTCCAGTTTTAGCAATAAACCTGCTGGGTCAGTTTAGCAAAACTCCTCCACCCTCAATATCTGATCAAAGTCCTCAACCCTCACCCTTTACACCTTACCACCCTAGCATGCCTCCAACAAGAATCTACTGAATTGGTCTAGCAAGAATCACCCTTGTCTTAATGTTTCCTTAGTAAACGTCCTTCCACTGACTCCCAGCCTGTTCCCTGACTATAAATCTCCACGTCCTTGCTGTATTCAGAGTTGAGCCAGATCTCTCTCCCCATTGCAAAACCTCCATTGCAGCAGTACCTCTTGAATAGTCTTCGTTACCATCTTTAATTAGTGTCATGAATAATTTTTTCTTTAATAGGAGTCAATTGCAACTGAAGGTTATTAGAAAGTGAAAGCATCCCAAGAAAATGACTTGTATGTTTTCATTGAATCATCAAAATATTCTTAGTTTTTAAAAAAACATGAAAGAACATAAAGTTTGTTGGGCTTAAATTCAATATTTAAAGAGACGTTAAGACAAGAATTAATGGCATGTTGTTCTTCAAAAAAGTTAATGTCATGAAAGATAAAGCCTAAGAAACTGTTCACAATTAAAGGAGACAAATGAGATATAGCAACTAAATGCAATACATGATCCTGGGCTGGATTTTTGCACTCATAGGGGAAAACATGCCATAAAGGGCATTATTGGAAAACGGTTAAAAGTAAAATATGGACTGTAGTTTTCTTCTTATACTTTAAAAAAATTTTTCTATTTTGAAACAATCCCAACTTACAAAAAAGTAGCAGGTACAGAACAAAGAATTTATCTTTCTGAACTATTCAAGAATAAGTTGGCAATATAATATCCCACAATCCCCAAATACTTTAATGCATATTTTGTACACATTCTTACAGTAAAAAACATAAAAATCAGGAAATTAATGTTGATATTCTATGACCATTTAATCCTCAGACCTATTTTAATTTCTTTTTTTAAATTGATTTTTATTGGAGTATAGTTGATTTACAATTTTGTGTTAGTTTCTGCTGTAGAGCAAAGTGAATCAGTTATACATTTACATATACATATATCCACTCTTTTTTAGATCCTTTTCCGGTATAGTTCATTACAGAGTACTGAGTAGAGTTCCCTGTGCTATACAGTAGGTCCTTATTAGTTATCTGTTTTATATACAGCAGTGTGTATATGTCAATCCCAATCTCCCAATCTATCCCTCCACCCTTTCTCCCTTGGTAACAGTAAGTTTGTTTTCTATTTCTATTTGAGTTTCTTAACTTTCCCAATAATGTCCTTAGAGCAAAAGGATCCAATTCAGAATCACAAGTTGCATTTAGTTATCATGTCTCTTTAGTCTTTTAACTCCTTCATCTTTCCTTGACTTTTATGGCCTTGGTACTTTTCTGTAACTTAAAAATGTTTTTTAAAAGAACAAGGTTTAAAAAAAAAAAAAAAGAATCAATGGCATTACTAGAAATTTTGTGACCTTAAGCAAAATTTCATTAAGAGCTCCCTCCTCAAGACTTAGAGGATATAACTAAAGCAGCAATTACATATAATCACAGTGTTTTATAGAACCATTGAGAGTTCTGTAATAATCTATAAAAAGTAGATTAGGTATCAAACTTCTGTTTTACAGTTACCCTTACTAATTAACCCAGGCCTTGCATAGGTGGTTCCTACTGGATGCCTGTCCCATACTGGGATTTCTAAATTGATTGGTTAGGACTGGTTTATGAGCTCCATGCAAGGCTCGGGATTCAGAAACCAGTACTAAAATATCAATTTATAAGCTACAGATGAAACTAACTCCATAATAGACAACAACAAAGAAAAACCAAGGAGCGTAAAAAGAAAAATTTCTAATTAGAGACACTAGTGGTATACATTTTGGGATTTCAAAATGAAATTATAAAAGGAAGGAAATAAATGTCTAAAGTTTAAAAATATGCCAAGAGCAGAAAAATTCAAATGAAAACAACTCCGTAGTTGGATATGTTAACTATATTATAATATGTAAATGTTCTTTCCAGCTTCAAATTGTTGAAATAACAAAAGGTCAGAAAGTAAGGATTCTTGTAGTATCAACCCAAGAATCTGGGATTTCACTTTGCTGGTTCTACCAGATGAAACATTTCTTCTTCCAACATAGTTTCTTAAATTACCCGGCTTTAGAACTGGAAGGGATATTTAAAAGACAAGATCTAGTTCAAGTCTTTCACTTTAAAGATGATGAAATCTAGGCACATGGGTAACAATTTTTGCTCAAGAGTACATAAAAAATGGTTGAGTCAGGACTTGATCCAAGGTCTCCTGACTCTTAGTGCAGTACTTTACCCCTACACAGAAAATTAAGTCATTGATTTTGTGATAGAAAGGGAAATCCTATCCCCATGTAAATACAGGAATGAAAATTATTTGAGCAATTTACTATAGGTCAACTTAAAAGAATGAACATCTATGAGATTATGTATCTAGTTCATCTCTTCACTAGGTTCTGCCTCTTCCTTAAATTTCTAAGATCCTAGGAGTCATCTTTGTTGATGGGACCAGGTGTGGTCACAAAACTCCCTGGAAATTGAGAATCTAGACCAAAGAAATTGTGTTGATTCAGGCTCTTTCTGGCCTAGGAATATGTGACCTGGGGAAATAGTAATCATAATTTCAACCAAATGAACAGCAATCAAAAGAAAGCCAGTCTGCAGCAAGAGAAATGAAGATGCACAGAAAGAAGCAGAGAAGAGAAATGGAGAAGTTCTTGTGGAGGTCTAGTGCCTAGCTCCAGTTCCTTCCTGAGGCCAATTTGCCTCTGCTTTGGGATACCATGATACGTCCCTGTATATTTATAAATAAATCTCTGGCCAAAAGCCAGCTCAAGTGAGATACTGCAACCAAACACTCCCAAATAATTCTATAGCCTTTGCAATACAAAGTAAAGTACACTTCAAGCAACCCTTTATCTGTGTAAGGTGATATGCACCAAAGCAAACCCATCTTTTTTCTCATTAGCTGTAATATATTTACTTTGATCTATTAATATTTTCTCATCCAATCCTCTTTGTAATGCTTTGAGACAAACATTAGCAATTTCACAATTTGCTCTAAAATCCTGGAACAGAGAAAATCTAATTAACCCACAGGAGTTGAACCAATGACGGTGACATAGCACAGTTATTCAACCTACTGGCTAACAGAGAGAAGCATGTGTAATTGATACACACATGAAACATATACACATGGAAGAGGAAAACCATAAAAGTAGAAGGTGCCAATATTTTTCCATGTCTATTCATGGGAGATATGGTTTTGACTTTAAGCCATTAAATTTTCTTTAAGTAAATATATATCTAGAGTAGAGAGTAAAGAGCATTCATTCAGGTTGTGATACTGTTTGATTCCCCAACATTAGTCTTCTCCCAGATGATGAAACTAAGCCTAACAGCAGTTTTTAACATTTTCCCTTGCAATTGTTATTGGCTTAGAAATGAGCATGTGATTTGAGTTGGCCTAATTAGCTTACAATCGCCCATGAGTTTAAATGGGTTATATCTGGCTTTGTTTGTTTTTCAGGACTACCTCACCCTGGGTGAGATGACATTTTTTTTTTCTGGAACTGCAAATCTAGTAATCAAATTCAAACCAGTTTCTTCTCTCTCCCTCTTCCTTCTTCCCTCTCCCCATCTCTCAATCTCATCTGAACAAGGAAGCATGTAGTACCAATCAGGAATTGTAATCAAAAGGAGAAACAGCCCTTGAAGAATTCAAGTGACCGCAGAGCAGAGAACAAGATAAAATCGGGGTTCTTACTAACATCACTGAACCACTAAGTCAACCAACTCCAGAGCCAGTCCTGCCCCTGGAAATCTGATTAAAGCCATAATGATCTTATGAAGCTAGTTTGAGTCAGAGATTTCTATCATTTTCTGCCAAAAATGTCTTAAATAATTTAAACCCCACTTAGTCTACTCAAAATAACCCAACTTTCTTTTGATTTCTCAAAAGCCAACTGACTTGTCTGAACTCTGAATTCTAATTTGAGTTTCATAAATGGACCTACTGATCAGCAAGGAATGCACTTCTGACAGGCCCTGTATATCTCCTATTATAAATTAACTAATTGGCATTACAGTGTGCAGTCACCTATGAGTTTAATTTTATGCCTCTTTTCTCAGAACTATCTTATCCTTAGACGAAGAAAGTTCCTATTTTTTAGAACTTTAAAATTACTAAGAGAATCAAGGGCCAGAGGTTTATGACATGCTGTATGAATATATTAATCTGTATTCCAAAATATACTTTAAAAAGATGAATCACATAAACTTAAAATGTAAGAGTAATCATCTCCAGAAATACACAAATCACTTATTTTCTCAGTAATTTTTACTACCTTCTAATTATTCTATCCCACCACCACCCCTACCCCCAATCAAGAAAAAAATGCAACAGTTAATATGCTTTCAAAAAACACATTGACCTCAGAGAGTAACTCTACTGTCTTAACCCAAACCGTCTCAGATTAGAAGTATCTTTCTCTTTATTCAATAGCCTTACTGTAACATTATGAGAAAAACTGCAGCAGTGCAGAGCAACAGTGGTCTGGGGCTGGGAGAGCTCCCCCATTCCTCCTGGGGAGTGTCCCAATCTCCCCTTGGGAAAAGAATCAGAGGGAATCAGCCACACATGCGCATCTTGTTAGCCAGATTCACTGCCCTCAGACAAGGTCACCCTTTCATGGCAAAACTGCTTTCACCACCAGCAAATGCTCTGTCATTTGGTTGTTATTACTTTAGTATCTGAATTTAGTATCTCTCACTGGCATAAAAGTAAACTATCTTTATAAAATCATCACCTCAGCCCTGCTTGCTCTGTAAAACCCCTCTGGGAAAACAAAAGTCTCTTAACAACATGGGTCATTGAATTTCTAATCCACTTAACAGATGACATTGGAAACACAGGTGAACACAATTAAAATCAACTAGTAAGATATTTGCTAAACTTGAAACAATTTAATTTACTAGATTTACTGCAGAAACTGTCTTTTTTCTATTGTGCTCCAGCTCTCCCAAATAATACTGTCCTTTATTGTTTCAATTCAACTTCCAGGAATCTGCTCTTATTCCACCCACCGCTTTTCCAGTTCATCAGCATGAGTCCTCCCTTTTTTTTTGGCTGCGCTGGGCCTTCATTGCTGTGTGCAGATTTTCTCTAGTTGCGGCGAGCGGGGGCTACTCTTTGTTGCGGTCCACGGGATTTTCATTGCGGTGACTTCTCTTGCGGAGCACGGGCTCTAGGCACGTGGGCTTCAGTAGTTGCAGCATGCAGGCTCAGTAATTGCGTCACGTGGGCCCCAGAGCACACAGGCTTCAGCAGTTGTGGTGCATGGGCTTAGCTGCCCCGCGACATGTGGGATCTTCCCAGACCAGGGATGGAACCCATGTCTCCTGCATTGGCCGGTGGATTCCTAACCACTGGGCCACCAGGGAAGTCTTGATTCCTCCCTTTCAAGCCAGGTTTTAAATTATTATATTCATGGATACATATTTCTATAGGTTTCATATGTCAGTCCTGTTTCTCTGATTAGATTGAAGACAGGGTGGTTCTCTTTTCCCTAATGCATAAGCCAAGTACACAGTACTGTAACCAGAAATGGGGTCCAGCTGCTCGCCGCTCAAAAGCCAATAAAGAGGCAAGGTTGATGGAAAGTAAAGTTTGCTTTAGTTTGGATCCTGGCAACTGGGGCGGGGGGCAGGGGGGGCCAACTGCCTACCCCCAGTGACAACCAGTGGGCAAGAGCTTTTATAGATGGAGGGAGGGGGCTACCTGCAGAAACAGCACAGCCAGCTCTGACAATCATCTTGAAATTGGTCAGCAGTGGTCTGACCAGCATCACCTTGATTGTTTTAAGTACAGTTAATCTTCAGTTCCAGGGCTGGTTTGTTCCCATTTCTTTGAGGCCAATTCTCAGGATTGTGGCAGCTTATGTCATGGTTACAGTCTGGTCATCATGTAGTTAACGTCTTCCACCTGGTGGAGGTTTCAGTATGGATAAGACAGCTCACAGGATATGGCTCAGAACATTACCTATAACCCTTGAGGAGAAACTAAATGTCCTTAACTATGCTTAATGACTAAACTATTATTATTTAGTCTTGTTGGACTGTTTTTCTTTGTTTCTGCATTTTCTCACTTCTCTGATTAAACTTATTCTTTGTCTAAAGCTTTTCCACAGAAAAAGGTAGGCAGAGGACATGGGGGGCAAGCACCATAGGGTCCTGCTCCATTTCAGTACCACACAGCACACTATACCTCAAAAAGTTAATCTGCTATCTGTGAATATTTGAATAATTTCAAATTCAAATTAGTTAATAATTTTTAAATAGTTTGTAAGGCACTGCAGGGACACAAGATGAGTAAGGAGGAGAGTCAAGAAAAGAACTCAAGTGTTTCAGATTACAAGGCAGAATAAGATGGATGATGTAAAAAACATAATTTCTCTAGATGCTCAAAAGAAGGAAAATAATGGAAGGATGGAAGAATCAGGAGAGGCTTCACTTGGAAGAAGATTTCTGAGATGAGCCCTGAATGAAAAGTAGTAATTTCACCTGTGGAAGTGTAGGTATAGGAAACAAAATTAACAAAGGCAGGTAAAAGGATAGTATAAGAGACAGTTTAGTGACAGCTGAATTTTCCAGATTTGTTGAAACCTAACACACCAGTAGTGAAGGAGTGAAATACTAGCAAGCAAAGTGTATGGAGAGATAGATTAAAAATCCTTGAGTTCCAGTATAACAAATTCATACCTAATTTGACAGTTTTGTTATGGAAACATTGAAGATTTTTGAATAGGAAAGTATATGACTTTAACTTCCCTTTGGAAATCTATTCTGGAAAAAAAGAGACCAGAAGGGCAATGAGGAAGTTCTGAGAGAAATACCATTTAAGAAACAGTGAGGACTCAACCAGGCATAATTTCACCCCTCAGAGGAGAGCTGGCAATGCCTGGAGACTCTTTTGATGGTCACCACTGGAGGGGGGAGTGTGACTGGCCAGGGACGCTGCCAAACATCCTACGATGCACAGAACAGCCTCTCCAGCAGAGACTTATCCAGTTTAAAATATCAGCTGTTCTAAGGCTGAGAAACTGTAATTAAGACAAATTAATTTACAGAAAAGTTTACATAGCACAATTTTTTAAAAAAATAAAGTTTTCTACTTTAAAAAAAAAAACAGTGAGGAATACCATTTCACACCTTCTAGTATGGCTATAATGAAATAAAAAAAGGAAAATAGCAAGTGTTGATGAAGAGTAGAGAAAATGGAAGCCTCATACATTGCTAGTAAAAAAGTAAAATGGTACAACCATGTAGAAAAGTTTGGCAGTTCCTCAAAAGTTAAACAAAGAGTTATCACAATTCCTAGTTATATATTCAAAAGAATTGAAAAGATATGTTTTCTACACACAAACTTGCACATGAATATTCACAGCAGCATTATTCATAATAGCCAAAAAGCGAAAAAAAAATTCATTAACTGAAAAAATATAAACGAATTGTGGTATATCCATGCAATATAATGTTACTTGGCAATAAAAAGGAATGACGTACTGATGCATGTTATAATATGGATGAACCTTGAAAATGTTATAAGTGAAAACATAAAAGGCCATACACTGTATGATTCCATTTAAGTAAAATTTCCAGTATAGGCAAATCCACAGAGACAGAAAGTGGATTAGTGGTTGCCAGAAGATAGGCAAAGGGAGAAATTGGGAAGTATGGGGTTTCTTTTTGGGGTGAGAGAAATATTCTGAAATTAACATTGGTGCTGATTGCATAATATTGTGAATATATTTAACAGTCACTAAACTGTACACTTTAAAATGGTCAAAATAGTGAATTTTATGCTAAGTGAATTTATCTCAATTTTTTAAAAAACCAAAAAAGAAATAGTGAAGAAAAGAACTACAATGGTGGTCATGTGACTAGAAAGACAAATGATGGAAATTTTAAGGAATTACAATCTATATGTTTTTACAACTAACATATTTCATCAGAACTAAGACACCATCAATTTTAAGATACACCATAGGGGCTTCCCTGGTGGCACAGTGGTTGGGAATCCACCTGCCAATGCAGGGAACATGGGTTCAAGCCCTGGTCCAGGAAGATCCCACATGCTGCAGAGCAACTAAGCCCGTGCGCCACAACTACTGAGCCTGCGCTCTAGAGCCCGCAAGCCACAACTACTGAAGCCCACACGCCTAGAGCCCATGCTCCGCAACAAGAGAAGCCACCGCAATGAGAAGCCCGCTTGCCACAACTAGAGAAAGCCCGTGTGCAGCAACCAAGACACAACGCAGCCAAAAATAAATAAAAAATAAAATAAAATAAATTAAAAAACTGTTTTCAATTAAAAAAACGATACACCATAATTTTATATACCACTAAGAAAGAAAAATACTGCCAATTAAACTATAATATCCCAAAGACGGCAAGAAGCAACTGATATCAGAGATTTTAACTTGTAAAAAAAGTGCTTTAGAATCAAAGAAATGTGTAATTGGATATAGGAAATAAAGGAAACATGCAGTTAAAAACAAGATGATCTAGGGCTTCCTTGGTGGCGCAGTGGTTGAGAATCTGCCTGCCAATGCAGGGGACACGGGTTCGAGCCCTGGTCTGGGAAGATCCCACATGCCGCGGAGCAGCTAGGCCCGTGAGCCACAACTACTGAGCCTGCGCGCCTGGAGCCTGTGCCCTGCAACAAGAGAGGCCGCAACAGTGAAAGGCCCACACACCGCGATGAAGAGTGGCCCCCGCTCGCCACAACTAGAGAAAGCCCTCGCACAGAAACGAAGACCCAACACAGCCATAAATAAATAAATAAATAAATGTTGGAAAAAAAAAAAAACAAGATGATCTAGTTTGTGCAGAAACACAATGAATTCAGTTTGAACCACCATGGGTCCCAAATATGTTGTTTGGGTATTTATATTGAGATTAATGAATTATTATTTAAAATACTGTATATACTAATTCAATGGGTGGGAAATTATACTTTTAAACATATATAACATTGGGAATTTTAAGAACAACAACAAGCCTGAAAATCAACAGTCAGAAAAGGTAAAGCCATTCTCATGGAAAGAATCCATGACATTATTGTTAGCATTAGGAGACACCCTCACATTCAGAAGCCCAGGGTTCCACCATTCTGAAATCTCTTCTCCAGCTTCCTCTCAAAACACTTCTTAGCAGGTTGTTTATGAAAGAAAATAAAAGACAGTCCCTATCTTTAAAGAAGCTCATCAAAACGCAGCACAGAAAGAAAGGCAGAAAGAAAGGCATATACCAAGCATTCAGAAGAACATTAATGCGTATTGTTTCCAAGGTAAATACTCAATTTGATCATCATTTATTAAGCACTTAGTATCTTTCAGGACTATGAAGTGCTCTCTGCAGGATACAAAATGTAAGTAAATACAATCATTATTGTAAGGAGGCTGGAGGTTGGAGCAGGGGTGTCAGTAAAGGACACAAATAATAGATATGAGACAATAAGTTTTGCTTCATGTAGCTATCTATGTGTGAGGAGTAAGGGGATGGGAACACAGTGAGTGCTGTGGGGATTCAAAGATGGAAAAGATCATCCTGGATAGAAGAGCTGGAAATGGCAAGATAGGTATCAGGAAATGGACCTTAAGAATATGTTAGTTTAGTAGGCAGAACTGGCAGCAGTAGGTGTTCTAATCAGGGGAAACAGTTTAAATAAAGCATGGAGGCAGGAAGGCACACAGTGCATTGGAGAAAGGTCTATCTTAGGTTGATATGAGACCACAAATAGGGAAACCTGGAAGATAAGGTTTGAAACACAGGTTGGGTTGTAGATAAATGGTCTTGAATGCCAGAGTGAGCTCAGAAGGGGTTAGAGAGTTCTTAATGGTTTTAGACTAAGAGAATAATACAATAAGAACTGTTAAGAATACTAATCTAACAACATTTTGAAACACTGACTGGCAGAGGGAGCTCTGCAAATAGGAAAATTAGTAAAAAGGCTATTGTGAGTGTTAGCAAGTAGTAAGAAGGTGATTACACTTATCTACAGTGTAATAATAAAAACAGAAGGAAGGAAATGAAAGGCACATGGCAGGTAGAATACACAAAGTTTGTAAACAATGCAGAAAGCAAGGTAAAGGGAGGTTTCAGAACAATAAAAAAAGAATGGAGATGCTAGTGTCAAAACAGGGAAGTCCAAGAAAGGAGTGTGCAGCTGTGAAGGAATGTGAGGTTGTTCTGTGGACATGAACACTATTAAAATAGAAACGTCCAGGAGCAAATGGAAACTCCTGCCTAAAGTTTGGATTAAAGGGAAAGAAATCATAAAAATATGATAAGACAGCCTAGAAAATCAAATGCTAGATGGAAATTTTTTAAAGGTCATTTTTTAAAAAATTAGGCCACTAACAACTTTCCAAAAAAGTTTCAATTAAAAGATAGAGATGGAAACCAGACAAGTAAAGAAGTGAAATGTGGGTAGTGAGAAAGTGGAAACAGAGTATAAATCGTACTTCTAAAAAGTGTAATAGAACAACCTAAATATTCAATAATAAAATACTAGTTAAAGTCTGGAGGAGATAACAGAATACTATGGCTTTTTACCAACAAGATCAGAAGTATTTCAATATTTTAACAATTGGCATCACCTTAATAGGGTATATTAGCTGCATATAAGCCCTGAATTTTCCCTAAGGAAAAGCACAAGTACAACAGGATACATGAAAAGACTTTTTATGCAATTCTGATTCATCACAAAACAGAAAATGGATGAAAAAAATGTGGTCAATTCATACAATGGAATACTCTATGGTAATGAAAATAAACAAAGTACAGCTACAGGCAATGTCGATGACTCTCACAAAAATAGAGTTGAGAGGAAAAAAGACATGAAAGAACACATACACTATGACTCCATTTGTATAAAGCTTTTAATCACTAAAACTAAACTATATTGTGTAGAGAAGCATAAATCATAAAAGAAATGCAAGGAAATTATTATTAGGACTGTGAAAGAGAAGGATGGATATAGGAGGGATTCTGGGTCAGTGGAAATGTTCTTCACTTTATAATTATTTGTTGATTTATCTAATAGGTTTAATGACCTTTTCTCTGTTATCTTATATTTTGCAATAAAAAAAGTAAAAAAACAAGTAAACAGAAATCCCCAAATAGCAGTTGGAAGCAATGAGGGTTTGCAGCTGAAATATGACACCACAAATGATGATGTGGAGAGAGATGGGCAAAGTTGCAGATTATGGCAACACAAAAGGAGAGAAAATAATTGGAGAATAGAAGAGCAGAAATGGTATTTATTCAAAGACAATTCTACACAGGACACGGAGCACCCTGGATAGAAGAAGAACTTCTTAAATCAGAAAGAAACTTCCAAGGCAAGTTTCCCAAAGAAAATGGGCACCAAGGGCAAAGTAAGCAAATATACTGTTTCTTTGTTCAATTCTTGTTTTGTGTGTGTGTGTCTTTATACATTTGCTAAAAGAAGCGTCCTTGGGAATTACTCTCAGAAAGCAGCAGTTTAAAGTTGATCAAAAGCTAAGTCCCCATCAACAGATGTATGGATAAAGAAGATGTGGTATATATATATACTCATATAGGTACTTCCCTGGTGGTGCAGTGGTTAAGAATCCACCTGCCAATGCAGGGGACACGGGTTCGAGCCCTGGTCCGGGAAGATCCCACATGCCTCAGAACAACTAAGCCCATGCGCCACAACTACTGAGCCTGTGCTCTAGAGCCCGTGAGCCACAACTACTGAAGCCCGCGTGCCTAGAGCCCGTGCTCCGCAACAAGAGAAGCCACCGCAATGAGAAGCCCGCGCACCACAACAAAGAGGAGCTCCCGCTCGCCGCAACTAGAGAAAGCCTGCACACAGCAACGAAGACCCAACGCAGCCAAAAATAAATAAATAAATTTTAAAATATATATATATACACACATATACATACACACTCACAACAAAATAGTACTCAGTCATAAAGAAGAATGAAATCTTGCCATTTGTGACAACATCGGTAGACCTAGAGGGTATTAAGTGAAATAAGTCATACAGAGAAAGACAAATATTGTATGATTTCACTTATACGTGGACTCTAAAAAGCAAAAACAGATGAACAAACATAACAAAATGAAACAAAATCATAGATACAGAGAACAAACAGGTGATTGCCCAGGGGGTGGGGGTGGGGAGTTGGGAAGATGAGAGAAATAAGTGAGGGAAATTAAGGGATACAAACTACCAGTTATAAAATAAACAAGTCACAAGTATGAAATGTAAAGCGTAGGGAATATAGTCAATAATTATTTAGTATCTTTGTATGGTGACAGATGATAACTAGACTTTTCATGATGAGCATTTGAAATGTATGGAATTAGCGAATCACTATGTTGTGTGCCAGAAACTAACATAGTGCTGTAGGCCAATTATACTTCAAAAACAAACGAACTCATAGAAAAAGAGATTGGGTTTGTAGTTACCAGAAGCGGGAGGGTGGGGCAGGGAGGAATTGCATGAAGTTAGTCATAAGGTACAAACTTCCAGTTATAAGACAAATAAGTAGTAGGGATGTAATGTACAGCATGGTAAATACAACCAACACTGCTGTATGTTATATATGAAAGTTGTTAAGAGAGTAAATCCTGAGTTCTCATCACAAGGAAAAACATTTTTTTTCTATTTCTTTAATTTTATGTCTATATGAAATGATGGATGTTCACTAAACTTATTGTGGTAATCATTTCATGATGTATTTAAGTCAAATCATTATTCTATACACCCCTTAAACTTATATAAGGTTGTATATCAATTATATCTTAATAAAACTAGAAGACAAAATAAAGATGATGAAAAGGATATGAGTGACCCTCATGCTAGTTATTTACTCTAGGAAATAACTGTGAATTTGCCAAAATGCTTACTACAAAGGTGGTCAATTAAATATTATTTATAATGGCCAAAAAAAGAGAGATTTGAGTAACTATGCCATAATCATAAAATAAAATTTGTATTCATTAGAAATAATGTTAGAGAATATGGAAAATATTCATTGTATATTAATAAGTAGAAAAAAGTATATTATAAAATATTACATACAATATGGTCCCATGTGAAAAAAACTCAAATGATCTACCTCAAAATCCTAAAGTGGGGGATAAAATTACAGATGGGTTTTCTTTCTTTTTTCATATTTTCATTTTGAAACTTTCCATAATTAACACATGTTGCATTTATAAGACATGATATTTAAAATACAATTCAAAATTGCATAACACGTATCAAAAAATATGTATTCATATGAAAAAAGACTGGGAAAAATCACACCAAAAGTAAAAATAGTAGCATTAGAATGAAGGAGTATAGGTTTGTGTCTTTCCACTTTCCTTCAATGTTACTTCCATTTAAAATTAAAAATATAATTTTAAGTGGTTAAAATTTTTTAAATCTGGGGATTATAAAATTTTTAATGCTTTATTTCTTTTCATACATCTTTACCCAAATTCTTTCAAAGGGACAAAATTTTTATTTAACGTATATTCTACTGATAAATTTAATAATTATGTAAGCCTCACTTCTCAAACTTTTATGTGCATATGAATCACATGGGGATCTTGTTCAAATGCAGATTTTTATTCAGTGGATTTTGGACAGGGCTTATGGCTCTAGCAAATTCTCAGGTGATGTCAATAACTGCTGGTGGCAGGGAGGTCCACATTTTGAGAGCGAAGATGTAAAACACATCTGCTCTAGCAATAAGGATTCAGGTAATGCAGAGCTGATAACAAATCATTCTATCAACAAACGCATATTGGCCATCTACCCTGCCCAAATCCTATAAATTTATCCTCTTTATTATTCTGGAGAGAAAAAAATCAAGGCTTTATAATAGGGTAAACTTTAATACACCTGTTCTTTTCGAAAATTAAAAGTGCAATGACTACAATGTAGAATTTGACTTCTTATTTTCAATTAAGATCCCTTGTCTTTAGAATAATATAATTATATATAACATCCAGCCACAAGCTCCAAAACTCTGTTTCATGAAATAATAGTATCAACATGTTCTTTCATTTTTTTTCCATGATATTCTTTCTTTCTCTCTCCCTCTCTCTTCCTCCCTCCTATCCTTTCCCCCTCTCCCTCTTTCTCAAGTTATTAAATGCAAAGCAGCTATCGCCTGGAAAGCAAACAAGCCCCTCAGCGTTGAAGAGGTTGAGGGAGCTCCCCTCAAGGCTCATGAAGTTCGAATTCAGGTGTGTGTGGACTTTCCCAGGGCGGGACAAGTCTCTTTTAATTCATAGGTTCTCACCCCACCCCTTGTTTTTTCCCTGCCGTTTATTTGTTGAAGAAACAGTCATTTGGCCTACAGAATTTTCTTCACTCTAGATTTTTCTGATTACACTCTTGTAATCTGGTTTAACATGTTTCTCCATCACTGTATATCCTCTAAACTAGTATTTTTGATCTAAATGCTTGATCTGATTCAGGTTTTATGTTTTTGTAGGAATATTGCTAAAATAGTGTATATATGTCAGTGCTACTCTCTCACTTTGATCTATTTTAAAAAGAAACCAATAAACCCATTAAAATGTGTGGGCTTCAGTTTTTGTTCTCATAACACCAAAGGAAAAAGGAAGACAAGAGAATGATTTTCACTTGGGTTTGTTCGTTATGAGCTGAATATCTAATGGCCTTCAAGTGTTTCTGCAGATTTAGCCAGTGATTCATCCATTTTCATGTTGGCAAATTTCCCCCATTTAGCTATGTCATTTAGTTTTATGACAGGCAGTCTTTATTTACATGGTCCTGCCCCCACCTCACTCTGTCCCTTTTTCACAAAGTGGGACCAGGGACTCCTGGTGGTCCAGTGGTTAAGACTCTGTGCTCCCCATGCAGGGGGCATGCGTTCTATCTCTGATCAGGGAACTAAGATCCCGCATGCAGCACGGCGTTGTCAAGAAAAAAAAAAAAAAAAAAAAAAGTGGGACCAGCTGCTTGAGAAGTTAATTTACAATTTTCTTGCCTGCACGTCACACCTGGTTCTACACGTGCCATCTTTGGCCTAAGAGGTGTCGGTCTTTCTGCTGTAATCAGTTATAAAGCAGCAGGAGCTTCCAGAATCATAGTTATTGACATCAAAAGTGAGAAGTTTACAAAGGCCAGAGCCCTTGCAGCCATCGACTGCCTCGATCCTAGAGACCTAGATAAACCCATTCAGGAGATCATCGTTGAAATGACCAATGGAGGTGTGGATTTTGCCTTTGAGTGTGTAGGTGGAACTAAAATCATGGTATGTATATTTTTTATAATAGGATATAATAAATATTGCTTATTAACATTTATAATATGTGCATATTAATATATTAAATTTTAATATTTATATATGTGTATAAATTATGTTTAAGAATAGTTATTAATACTATATTAGATATCATTATATGTTACATACATATAATTAATTTTTACTTATTAATAAATATTAATAATTACTATTTAATATTAATGTGTTTTAATATTTGTTTATTCTTTCACATGAAATTCAGCAAAAAATTAAGAGAAAACTTAGAAATAAAAACTTTCAAAGAATTGTGCCTATGAGAAGTGAGGAAAAAAAATAGAAAAGACAGATTTAGAGGAGGGAATAGACAGGGTGAATGGAGTCACCCCTAACATCCAGAGGTATCCACTCTCATCTTAAAGTAGAGCAAGGAGAGGTTAGCAACCTACAAACAAGCCAGTTCTGTCCATCAGATCTCAATAATCAGACTGCAGAATTAGGTCCAAACTATATATGTGAAATTTTCAATTAAAAAAATCAACAAGCTGCAAAATTAAAAACTCAATCTTTTTTTCCTAAACACTACAATTTTGCATCATTCAGATTTCTTCTCCTCTCAGGACAGGAAAGGCGGGCCCTTCTGAGTGCAGGGCCCTGGGCAACTGCACTGGTTGCAGGCCCACATAGCCAGTCCTGTCCGTTCTGCTCCAGAAAATGGGGTAGAGAGCCAACTGCACAGGCAACATAGGGAGAAGTTAGCCTCCAGAGCACGCAGCCTTAGTCTCCAGCAAATATTCACCTAATGCATCTTTGCTCAAAGCCAGTAAGTAGAGTTTTGTTTTGTTTTTTTAACAAGATGACCAAAGAATTCATCAACTAACTTTTCTGCTTCTTAGTTCATTAGTGAGAGCTGTGAAGTAGTTATGACACTATTCCCTTTTATTTACCCCTTCACTCAGCCTGGCTCCTACAACTCTCCTCTAGAGAGGGTACAAAGAATGAAATTCTGTACTTCAACCTCCCAGGAGCAGGCTTTGGCAATTTTCCCCTCGGTTCTTACCTGACACAACATGATACGACAAAAGAGAATGGAGACCGGGAAGGCTGCCCTTCCTGGATCTTTCCTCTTAGAGTGGTTTCATTATAATAGTGCAACTGCTTAAAAGAGGATCTGGCAGGTAATAAGCACTCGATAAATGTTAGCTATTACTGACGTTCGTGCAGTGAGGACGCCTCATACTGTACCACTCCCCTGCATCCAAAGCTTCAGGCCTCGCTTTTTCAATTGTCCTTGGCACCTGCGGCCTGCAATGTGCCACATCCATTCCTCCACTTCCCACAGCTCATATGTTTCACAAACACTGAAATTCAGCCCACTTATTTTTCTAGTATAGAGATTCTCAAAACTGGCTATATACTTCAGAAGTACCTGGGGAGTTGTTGTTGTTTTCCAGTATCAGTGCATCGACCCATACCCAGGATATTCTCATGTATTGGTTCTCAAGCTGAGAACCACTGATCCAAAACTTGGCAGGTTCCATTATTAACTTATTTATTACACCAAGAAATGTATTTTAAATTATGGAATAGAATTACACTAGAGAACCCAAATAAAAAGAGATGGGTTTATTTAATCACAAAAAGATGGGCTAACTACCCTTCCACCAAAAGTTTCCATAACTAGGGAAAGCTTTATTTCTACGTTGTGGAGGAGATTCCAGTAATGGGAATGAACTTAATTTCAATGACTGCTAATGCTCTAAAGCAGTCTAAAGAACCCAACAGAACAGTTAGAAACTTACAGTAATGGACAATTTTATAAGATTTTGAGAATTAAAAATAATTCTCATCAAAAGTTATCAGAGGCTACTAAATAAAACCCTGTATTTGCATATAATACCCATTTAACTAAGTTATAATTATGGAGGTTAATTCCCTGCTTGGATCAAAGCTCAGAAATGTAGAGAAGGGCAATAGGAAAAACATTAAATTAAAAAAAAAAAAAAAAAAAACCAGGAGTAATGTAGGCAGCTACCTTAAGGTCACAAGCAGTGCCTGTGCTCTTTACCTCTCTCTGTGGATCTCTCTGTACAATATACATTAAGCAAAAATACTTCTGCCATATAAGAAGTATAGAAACTAGAAGAGTTGCGATTTAGAAATGTTAGAAATTCTCAAAACTATAAATACATATTCAAATAAAGATTTCAAAACACATTCTAAAAGTTCTAGGTCATTGCATTATCCATCCCTAGTAAGACAGACAGAGAGAAGAGGGAAAGAATTTACTATACTTCAGATTGCTTCTTTCATATAATGATCAGTGATGAACAGGAATGGTATTCCTATTGGGACTTCTGTAGAAGTAAAATTTGCCTCAACAGGTGAGAACCAAGTTGACCACTGGCTATGATAAACGATATGGGATGTTTATATTTTTCTTGTATAATATTAGTCTCAAAAGATTTTAAATGTTCAACTATAACATAGGGCTTCTATGTGGAATGGCCATCCACAAGTTTATATCTTTCTTAAACTTATTTACATTTTCCATCTTGGCATTTTTATATTAACTCTAAACCTGCAGTAGGTTAAGATAATATTTTCTCTTTCTCTCATGCAAAGATCAATGCAAATCCCCTGGGCCCCTGTCTTCCATGTGGTGACTCAGCAATCAAGGAAGTTCAAATTTGTGGCTTTACAATCGCAACATGAGGTCCTCTTGGTTGTTAGAGTAGAAGGGACAGCTGGCGGGTTGTACACTGGCTTTTCTATTTTGGCTAGGAAATGGCACACGTCACTCCTGCCCATAGCCCAGAACTAGTCATATGACTCTACTTAACTGCAAAAGAGCTAAAAAATATAGGGAAGCAGATGTAATGTTTGATGAGCAGCAGCCACTGTTATTTTCTGTTTAACCGTTTTGCCTTCTGTTTTAAATAGCATTTCTTTTAAATTATCCTACATTGAGATCTACTAAGTTTACAGTATATGCCTCATTTTTAGACTCTAGTGAATACTTATTCACCCTCTGTTCGTGACTTAATTTTGATCCTATGTCCCTGGAATTGCAAATATCTTCATATATACCATTGAACCTGGTCGAAAACTTGTTGACTAGAGTTTATAATATCTTCTATAGATCTTTCTTTACCTTCATGTATGTATATTTTTCTTGATATACAATGAGATATATTCTAGGTTCGGCATAAGTGTGGTATTAAACAGAGTAAAATATGTTTTTTTCTTTTCAATATCTTTTTTGATGACATTCAAAATTTTATTGGATGTTCTATCCGAAACAGAACACTGGTGCCTCAAGTCTCAATCTACAATATTACAACCTCATTAGCTGGAATCCCATTATCTTGTATGCAGAGTTGTGTAAATTTTCCCTAAAGTACTGTACAAACCCACATTGGAGTTCACGTTCTACTTTTCTACTTACTCAGCTAATCTTTTTGTTTGACCTTCCAGAGAGCAGCCCTTGACAGCATAACAGTAGGTTGGGGAGTATGTACATCATTGGAGTAAACATTGGTGACAACAGATTGAGTGTTTCTGCAGTGGAGCTAATAACGGGCCGTACTCTAAATGGAACAAGCTTTGGTGGTCAGTTTTTTTTTCTTTTAATTTTCTTCATAGTAGTACTCAAATTATCATAATTAGGATTATTGAAAGGAAAGGAAAATAATTTATTTTTTAAATATTGAGTGCCTAGAATATATCTGAAGACTACATGAAAGCTATTTATTCTATTAGTTACTTGAAAGTAAACAAAGTTTCTTTATAGAAGGATAACTATAATTTGCAAATTGAAATTCAATTTGCATTAAAACGGACCAACATAGGGGAACAAAAGGTAGACGGTGATCAAATTGAGATACTTCCTTATCTAGAAACAGAAAATAATCTTGAATTTTTCTTTTGAAGAAAAAAAATTTAATACATAAAAGTACAAAAAATTAAAGATGGCAAGGGGATAACCTATTTGAAGCAATCCAAATCTGACCTAGTAATTTCATTCATTTGACCAACACTGGTTAAACTACCTTTTCATGTCAAGCACCATGTCTTTATTTGGCATTTTGGCAAATTACAGGTTTGAAAGGTATCGATTCTGTCCAAAAGCTGGCTGCTGACTACAAGAATAAGAAATTCGATCTGGATGCATTGGTGTCCCATACCCTTGCCTTTGACAAAGTTAATGAGGCATTTGACCTAATGTACCAAGGAAAAAGGTAAATTACCAAAGACATGAGTGAGCAGTTTGAAAAACCTTTATGATGATTCTATTTTCATTTGATGTTGAAAACTAACCAGTGTGTCTTTTCTGACACTTTCCACATCATCAGAAGTACTCAATGTCCTTAAAAGATTAAACAGTGGCCATTTGCAAAAAAGAAAACTTCCTACTCTATTTCCGTAATGTACATGGACATACACTGTCCCAACATAGAGTGGTGATATAAACTGACACATATTTTCCCCTTCACAAACAATTGTTAACTCAGTTGGGGCTGCTCCATAGAAAGAGAGGTTTCTAGAGTATAATGTCAGGTTCAATATAGTACAATATGGCCCTGAGTCTGGAATCATTGTGGTCTGCAACTGACACAGAATGCCCACTCCAGGCCCTTCATTATCAGACTCAGGTGAAAACCATGAAGATGAGAGCAGTGAGTGGCAGGTAACAGATACTTAAAGGGTGCCCCAACTGTCTCATTCTCTTGCTTTGTCATGGTTGTCTTATAAGTGATTCAAGTCTACAATTTTAGCTACATTGTGCTCTCTTGGCATAGACCCTGAGAACTGATTTATAAAAATGTCCCAATCAGGGGATTCCTGGTAATTGGGGAGTGGGTAAGACTAGGATCAATGATTTTGGTTAAAATAATCAACCACACTGTTGGTCAGTAGAAGCAAAGGACAAAAACACCAGGAACAGTGTTACACAGAGGAGATGCAAAAAGGCAACAAAAAGAAGTGAAAGGGGGAAAGTATATAGTTAAATGACAGGAGTTCAAAGCAGAGAATAAATGTTGGACAAGAAGAAAATAGATCCATGGTGTGAGGACCTAGGATACTTCCTGGGAAAGAAATCTGAGAAAATATCTCTACTGATATGAACTCCCTAATTTGCAAAAGTGTTACCTGCAACATATCAAAAAGAGGTTCAATAAAAAGAAAAGAACAATTAAGAAAATGGTAATAGGAACATACATATCGATAATTACCTTAAATGTAAATGGATTAAATGCTCCCGCCAAAAGATATAGACTGGCTGAATCGATACAAAAACAAGACCCGTAAATATGCTGTCTACAAGAGACCCACTTCAGACCTAGGGACACATACAGACTGAAAGTGAGGGGATGGAAAAAGATATTCCATGCAAATGGGAATCAAAACAAAGCTGGAGTAGCAATTCTCATATCAGACAAAATAGACTTTAAAATAAAGACTATTACAAGAGACAAAGAAGGACGCTACATAATGATCAAGGGATCAATCCAAGAAGAAGATATAACAATTCTAAATATTTATGTACCCAACATAGGAGCACCTCAATACATAAGGCAAATGCTAACAGCCATAACAGGAGACATTGACAGTAACACAACCATAGTAGGGGACTTTAACACCCCAATTCCACCAATGGACAGATCATCCAAAATGAAAATAAATAAGGAAACACAAGCTTTAAATGATACATTAAACAAGATGGACTTAACTGATATTTATAGGACATTCCATCCAAAAAAACCAGAATACACTTTCTCCTCAAGTGCTCAGGGAACAGTCTCCAGGATAGATCATATCTTGGGTCACAAATCAACCCTTGGTAAATTTAAGAAAATTGAAATTGTATCAAGTATCTTTTCTGACCACAATGCTATGAGACTAGATATCAATTACAGGAAAAAAGCTGTAAAAAACACAAACACATGGAGGCTAAACAATACACTACTTAATAACCAAGAGATCACTGAAGAAATCAAAGAGGAAATCAAAAAATACCTAAAAACAAATGACAATGAAAACACAACGACCCAAAACCTATCAGATGTAGCAAAAGCAGTTCTAAGAGGCAAGTTTATTGCAATACAATCCTACCTCAAGAAACAAGAAACATCTCAAATAAAAAACCTAACCTTATACCTAAAGCAATTAGAGAAAGAAGAACAAAACAACCCCAAGTTGGCAGAAGGAAAGAAATCATAAAGATCAGATCAGAAATAAATGAAAAAGAAATGAAGGAAATGATTGCAAAGGTCAATAAAACTAAAAGCTGGTTCTTGGAGAAGATAAACAAAATTGATAAACGATTAGCCAGACTCATCAAGAAAAAAGGGAAAAGACTCAAATCAATAGAATTAGAAATGAAAAAGGAGAAGTAACAACTGACACTGCAGAAATACAAAGGATCATGAGAGATTACTACAAGCAACCATATGCCAATAAAAAGGACAACGTGAAAGAAATGGACAAATTTTTAGAAAAGCACAACCTTCTGAGACTAAACCAGGAAGAAATAGAAAATATAAACAGACCAATCACAAGCACTGAAATTGAGACTGTGATTTAAAATCTTCCAACAAACAAAAGCCCAGGATGAGATGGCTTCACAGGCGAATTCCATCAAACATTTAGAGAAGAGCTAACACCTATCCTTCTCAAACTCTTTCAAAATATAGCAGAGAGAGGAACACTCCCAATCTCATTCTATGAGCCCACCATCACTCTGATACCCAAACCAGACAAAGATGTCACAAAAGAAGAAAACTACAGACCAATATCACTGATGAACATAGATGCAAAAATCCTCAACAAAATACTAGCAAACAGAATCCAACAGCACATTAAAAGGATCATACACCATGATCAAGTGGGGTTTATCCCAGGAATGCAAGGATTCTTCAATATACGCAAATCAATCAATGTTATACACCATATTAACAAATTGAAGGATAAAACCGTATGATCATCTCAATAGATGCAGAAAAAGCTTTTGACAAAATTCAACACCCATTTATAATACAAACCCTCCAGAAAGTAGGCATAGCGGGAACTTACCTCAACATAATAAAGGCCATATATGACAAACCCACAGCCAACATCGTTCTCAATGGTGAAAAACTGAAACCATTTCCTCTAAGATCAGGAACAAGAAAAGGTTGTCCACTCTCACCACTATTATTGAACATAGTTTTGGAAGTTTTAGCCTCAGCAATCAGAGAAGAAAAAGAAATAAAAGGAATCCAAATCGGAAAAGAAGAAGTAAAGCTGTCACTGTTTGCAGATGACATGATACTATACATAGAGAATCCTAAAGATGCTACCAGAAAACTACTAGAGCTAATCAATGAATTTGGTAAAGTTTCAGGATACAATACTAATGCACAGAAATCTCTTGTATTCCTATACACTAATGATGAAAAATCTGAAAGAGAAATTAAGGAAACACTCCCATTTACCATTGCAACAAAAAGAATAAAATACCTAGGAATAAACCTACCTAAGGAGACAAAAGACCTGTATGCAGAAAACTATAAGACACTGATGAAAGAAATTAAAGATGATACCAACAGATGGAGAGATATACCATGTTCTTGGATTGAAAGAATCAACATTGTGAAAATGACTATACTACCCAAAGCAATCTACAGATTCAATGCAATCCCTATCAAACTACCACTGGCATTTTTCACAGAACTATAACAAAAAATTTCACAATTTGTATGGAAACACAGAAGACCAGGAATAGCCAAAGCAATCCTGAGAAGGAAAAATGGAGCTGAAGGAATCAGGCTCCCGGACTTCAGTCTATACTACAAAGCTATAGTAATCAAGACAGTATGGTACTGACAGAAAAAGAGAAATATAGATCAATACAACAGGACAGAAAACCCAGAGATAAACCCATGCACATATGGCCACCTAATTTACGACAAAGTAGGCAAGAACATACAATGGAGAAAAGATAGCCTCTTCAATAAGTGGTGCTGGGAAAACTGGACAGCTAAAAGAACGAAATTAGAATACTCCCTAATGCCATAAACAAAAATAAACTCAAAATGGATTAAAGACCTAAATGTAAGGCCAGACACTATAAAACTCTTAGAGGAAAACAAAGGCAGAACACTCTATGACATAAATCACAGAAAGATCCTTTTTGAACCACCTCCTAGAGGAATGGAAATAAAAACAAAAATAAACAAATGGGACCTAATGAAACTTCAAAGCTTTTGCACAGCAAAGGAAACCATAAACAAGACGAAAAGACAGCCCTCAGAATGGGAGAAAATATTTGCAAATGAAGCAACTGACAAAGGATTAATCTCCAAAATTTACAAGCAGCTCATGCAGCTCAATATCAAAAAAACAAACAACCCAATCCAAAAATGGGCAGAATACCTAAACAGACATTTCTCCAAAGAGGATATACAGATTGCCAACAAACACATGAAAGAATGCTCAACATCACTAATCATTAGAGAGATGCAAATCAAAACTACAATGAGGTATCACCTCACACCAGTCAGAATGGCCATCATCAAAATATCTACAAACAATAAATGCTGGAGAGGGTGTGAAGAAAAGGGAACCCTCTTGCACTGTTGGTGGGAATGTAAATGGATACAGCCACTATGGAGAATAGTATGGAGGTTGCTTAAAAAACTACAAATAGAACTACCATATGACCCAGCAATCCCACTACTGGGCATATACCTTGAGAAAACCATAATTCAAAAAGAGTCACGTACCACAATGTTCACTGCAGCTCTATTTACAATAGCCAGGACATGGAAGCAACCTAAATGCCCATCGACAGATGAATGGATAAAGAAGATGTGGCACATATATACAATGGAATATTACTTAGCCATAAAAAGAAACAAAATTGAGTTATTTGTAGTGAGGTGGATGGACCTAGAGTCTGTCATACAGAGTGAAGTAAGTCAGAAAGAGAAAAACAAATACCATAAGCTAACACATATATATGGAGTCTAAAAAAAAGGTTCTGTTGAACCTAGGGGCAGGAAAGGAATAAAGACACAGACGTGGAGAATGGACTTGAGGACACCGGGCAGGGGAAGGGGAAGCTGGGCCGAAGTGAGAGTGTCATGGACTTATATATACTACCAAATGTAAAATAGATAGCTGTGGGATGCAGCCCCATAGCACAGGGAGATCAGCTGGGTGCTTTGTGACCACCTAGAGGGGTGGGATAAGGAGGGTGGGAGAGAGATGCAAGAGGGAGAAGATATGGGGATATATGTATATGTATAGCTGATTCACTTTGTTATAAAGCAGAAACTAACACACCATTGTAAAGCAATTATAGTCCAATAAAGATGTTAAAAAAAAAAAAAGAAGTAAAGAAATGATCCCCGTTCAGTGTGGTGAGGATGATTTTCTTTGCAGTTCAGGAGCAGACTCCGTGTTTTTTCAGATAGCTTAACAGAAAGGGAATGTGTGAAGGAGAAATTGAATCCCTTGCATGTATTTCTGCAAACAGAAATAAAGAATCAGCTGTGTGACTTTATATAAATTACATAAAGAAGAATTATCAGTGGAGGGCTACCTGGCTAAAATCAAATCCCTTTAAATAAAGATTTATCCTTGGAGAACAGACCTCAGGCTTTCAGTTGGGAAGTGAATGGATGTCTAGAAAACAAGTGGTAAGGACCGCAGAGTGGGAATGGCAGAGGAAAACAAGTCTCCCAAAACCATTTCTAAACTTTGCATACCCAGAAGAAGCAAGTCTGATGGAGAAACAAAGTCTGAAGACTCATCTAGGCCCAGGATTATAAGGCAAACTACCAGTCAGACCACCATCACATCTCATTTCGCAAGGAAACCTGAGGAAGAACTTGAAAGACCGAAATTGGATGATTCTATCAATGAAGAAGAAAAAGACTAGGAGGAAAAGAGACATAAAGTCACATCTACAGAACCAGTTGCTAGACCACTCCCTGCAGAAGAACCAGAAAGAGTAAAACCATAAACACACACGGAGGAAGAAGAACAAAGAGATGAAAAAGAAGAGATTCAGAGGTCAAACTAAAGAACAAGCACCTAAACAGAAATCTAAGGAGCCAGGCAGAACAAGGAGTGCAAGATAAAATTCAGGATAAAGGAGATAATAAAGATGAAAAGAGGCACAGAAGACAACCCAAAGATTCTAGCTGCCAGAGACCTGAAGAAAAAGAACCTGAAAGAGTAAAATCACAAGTTTCTGATTAGAAAGAGAAGGATGAAAAGTTTGGAGACTGAAAGTCCAAGATTAAAGTGCCAGCACGGAGGAGAAGAGATGCAAAACTATATCCAAGGACCCAACTGAGAAAAAAATAGATCAAATCAAAATAGTTGTGTCCTCCAAGACCCATCCTCCAAGGTGCATTCAATGCAGGCAGTACCTGGATGACAATGAACTAGGATATGAAAAGCATCCTCCTGATGCAGTGGATGAGATACAGTTGTTAATAAATGGGAGAATGTCTATCTTCGAAGCCAATGAATCTGGCTTTGAGAGGCTCTTCCCCAACCAAACTGACATGCTTCAGCATGTACTGTAAACGTGGTCACCTGTGCCCGATCGACACCAGCCTAATTAAGAAGAATGTCAAACTCTTCTTTTCTGATTCAGCAAAATCAATATAAAATGATGACCGATCTCTTGAAAGTGGTGTTAATGGCAAAATTCTTGGCCCCATAAATGAATGGTGGATCACTGGCTTTGACAGAGGTGAAAAGGCTCTCATGAGCTTCAGCACCTCATTTGTCAAATATATTATGATGGATCCCAAAGCAGAGAATGCACTGATGTTCAGCATGATGCAGGAGAAGATCTACACAAGTAAGGTAGTAGTTGAGTTCCTGCAGAACAACCCTGACTCAGCCTATGAAGACCGGATCAATAAGATTGAGGTTACTGTTTCTCCTCTGTGCTCATCCTAAGTCAATTCACTGCCCAGTTTGTGGTGGAACAAGTAGAGAATTATGATGAGACTGGGGATAGGGACAAGCAGCCCATCTTCCTGACCCACTACATGAGGGACCTGATCAAGTTGGCAGGGGTCATCCTGGGAAAAAGGCAAGCTGAAAGATGTCAGACCATTGGGCATTCTGCCAAGAAGAAGGACAAAGGCCCCACTAAAGCCACCACTACCAAGCTGTTCTACCAGATCTTTGACACTTTCTCCGCAGAGCAAATTGAAAAGGATGACAAAGACAAGAAGAATGCTTTTAAACGCCGACTGTGTGGCATTTGCAAGATTTGTCAACAGCCTGAATGTGGAAAGTGCAAAGTGTAAAGCCTGTAAGGATACAGTTAAATTTGGTGGTAGGGAATGGAGCAAACAGGCTTGCCAAGAGAGGTGTCCCAATATGGTCATGAAGGAGGCAGATGACAACAATGTCAATGGCACTATCCCAGAGAAGCCATCACTCCAAAAAAATGCATCAGGGGAAAAGAAAGTACAAGAATCTGATCTATTGGGTTGGAGAAGCCATCAAGACTGCTGGGAAGAAGAGTTACTATAAGAAAGTATACATTGCCTCAGAAACCCTGGAAGTGGGGAACTGTGTCTCTTTTATTCCAGATAATTCCTCAAAACCACTGTCATGGCACTGTGGGAGGACAGCGGCAAAGGCAGAGCTTGCATACCCACTGGTTCTGTGTTGGGACACACAACGTCCTCGGGGCCACATCAGACCCCCTGGAGCTGTTCCTGGTAGACAAATGTGAGGACATGCAGCTTTTCATACACTCACAGCAAAGTGAAGGTCTATAAAGTTCTGTCATAAAACTGGGCCTTGGAGGGAGGCATGGATTCTGAGGCCCTGATGGCAGAGGATGATGGGAAGTCCTATCTCTACCAGCTGTGGTATGATCAAAACGATGCGAGATTTGAGTCCCCTCCAAAAACTCAGCCGACGGAGGAAAAGTATAAACTGTGCACAAGCTATGTTCATCTGACTGGAATGAGGTTAAAAAGAAATTCCCAGGATCACGGAGCAGCTCGAGGATCTGGATGGCCGGGTTCTCTACAGCTCAGCCACCAAGAATGGCATCCAGTATCGAGTGGGCGATGGTGTATACCTCCTCCCTAAGGCCTTCACGTTGGACATCAAGCTGTCCAGTCCTATAAAACACCCACAGAAGGAGCCTATCAATGAAGATCTGAATCCAGAACACTACCAGAAATACTCCAACTACATCAAAGGCAGCAACCTGGATGCCTGTGAACCATACCAAACTGGCTGCATAAGAGATCTTCTGTATCAAGAAGAGTGATGGCAGCCCTATGAGACAGACATCAAGATCAGTCAACAAGTTCTACAGGTTGGCAAAGGCCTCTGCTCTTCCAGGAGGCAGCAGACTCTTCCAGAAAACTGCCTGAAATGGGGTTGTAACATAGCACACACGGTGGTGTTTTAAGAGTTAGGTAGAGGTAGCTGTTTTCCCAAGTGTTTCTGATTATCTGTGGGTACTGACAATGACTATAACTATGTCATAGTCATTGCTTTTAGACCTCTATTTTAAAGTTGCAGAGTTGCAGAATTCTCCAAAAGAAATCCATGAGCGGAAGTCCAGGGTGTGACAAAAGCAGGGGTGGAGTGTTGTGGGCTCTGCCTGAGGCACCCCCAGAGATCCTTGAGTTCTGTTTACGACTGTCCACATTCTGCTCCTTCCCAGGAGTCCCTCCCCACTCCCGATCCTCCTGCTCTTCATGGGCACCCCCCTTCCTCCCTTTTTCTAGGGTTTCTCTCTGTCCACACTATTCCCAAGGTCTTGGCTTCACTCGGTCTTTTTCTGGGATCCTAACAGTAGTTAGGAGCTAACCTGAAACTAATCCATACAGATAGGTATAAAGTTGCTTCACTTCTTAGCTATTGCACATCAAAGATTTTCTAAAGAAAAAAAGAAAAAATAAACATTATTTTTTAAGCTACACAAAGTAACTTAGTGTGTAAGCCCTAAAATATCTTGTACAATCTCAATATTCCCATAAGCAGTATTCCTCAAGTTAGGAGTCAGGTTGGGGTTTAGGGCCTTAGACCCTGGCGCTCATAGCTCCTCCACAGCTACCCTTTTTCTCAGTCATGGAATATACCCACAAGGACTGCTAAGTGGCAGCCAAATGGAAAATGCTGCACTACTTTATTAATAGCTGGGCAAGTCTTTCATACTATCCCATGTAGGCCTGGTAGTCAGTGGCAGAATGGAGGCTTAGGGGTAGACACCTGAATGAGGCCTCCTACTTCCCCCTGGCCTACTGAGAAGACCACCTGACTGCCCACACACCTGGAAAGGTGGCAACAGAGAAGGCAGAGGATGGGCCTCCCCAGGGATGCTGACCATACGGGAACATGAAGCACAACTGAGGGTAGGCCCTCCTGCCATACCAACTGCACAGAAGCAAGGAACTGGAGGGAACAAAACATGCAGTTGGCCTGTTAAGGTGTAGTGACCCTGACTCATGGTGAGGAAAGGACACAGAAGTTCTCCCTCCATAGGTAGGTGTAGCTTCAGCTCCTGGGTGAAGAAAATATTTGTGCATGGCAACCTGCTGATGCCAGGGGTTCTACAGCTCCAGCAGTAAGGTCCAAGATAAGAAATTCTCTGCCTTTGAGGCTTATCTCCCTCCTTGCTTCTACATGTTGAAGGAGTAGGAATTTTTGAGTTCTCCGCAAGCAATATTCCAACACACCAACCACCCCTTCTTCTGATGCCCAATTTTCCCTAAGCTACAGGAGAGCCAAGAGCAATGACTATTCCAAGACGAAAATCTCACAACAACCTCAACATGCTCTACTTCTCTATAACACCACTGGGCCACAAGGATCTTGCCCAGAATCAAGTGAGGGTCCCCAATTTTTCCCCAGCTTACTAACACCATGTATAAAGTATTAGTAATGTCATGAATGGAAGTGGATGACAAGATAATAGAAATTAGACTTAGCAAAGTGGGTATCTATAAAGAAATATTAAGCCAAATCTTGAAACAAAAAAACAAAAATTATTCATGGGTTTTGGTGAAATCTGTCATGAAAATTATACTGATTGTTGTTTTATTATTACTAACAGCATTAGGACAGTCCTGCTCTTTTGACAACTCCAGGAACAATTTGGAATACTAGCTGACTAAATCTGAACCTGTCTGGTTAATTCATTACCTGATATGATGAACAATGATAACTGTGAGTTTAAACAGATATTTACAGTTAACATGTCAATATCAAATAGCTATAGAGATTACAGCATTTTTATCCATAAAATATATTAGTATTTCCTATGTTAAATAACTATGCTAATTTATGTGTTTATGAATAGAATCATATGATGTTTGGGCATTGTTTAAAACTAGTTCTGGAGAGGTGGGAGTGGGGAATGAAGGGATCATAAATAAAACTAGATTGCCTGTATGTTTATACTTTTTTAGGTGGGGTGATAAATATATGGGGTTTCATTATACTGCTCTGTCTACTATTATATACGTTTAAACTTTTCCATAACATAATAAAAAGCTTTTTAACAGAAAAAGTCACTATCAATATGTAGAATGTAATAAGATACATATATCTTTAAATCTTGTGTTATATATATCATATATGTAACACAAGTTACAATAAGTTACAAGCTACTCTTCTTTAACAAGCTGCTAAATAATTTCCTTTTTAACATCTGTTCATTTCTCTTAGCCCCACTTTACTACTGTGAACTATAATCACTAGTACTGGGATATCAGAAACTGTATAAATGAATATATATATATATACACACACATATATAGAGAGATTTTTTTAAAAGAAAATACATTTATACTCTCAAATTTCCATTTTTATTAAATAATTGCCCTTTTCATCTTTGATAATTATCACAATGCCTAATGTTTAGAAATTAACAGAGTTAAACATCTGTAATTTGCACTAAGTAATCTATTTTCTATATTCAACTAGAAATGACAAAGAACAATGTACTTATAATAAATGTAGTAAGTAAAACTATTTACAGTTGCAAGATATAACAGACAATAAGATTTATATGAAAAGCAAAATGAGCGTTTTCAAACTATTATACTAATAGATGCTACAATGGGCAGTTTAAGAATAAGACATAATAATTTAGATTAGAGTAAGAAAGACTAGATCTCAGTTTAGCATAATTTCTGAAATCCACCAGTTTGGGGTTTTTTTAATGTTTACCACACGTCTAACTCTGAGAGAAGATAAACTCTGAAACTTTGGCTGAGGAGGGTAGTAATATCTCAAAGCAGAAACTTATATTCCTGCTTATTTAAGATTCTCTTTCATTAGAAATGGAAGCCAGTTAATCCATCTGTAAAGGCTTCCTTTGTTGGCACTGTGGGGAATAGGACGCACCCCTCAGGTGGTTGGCCTTTCTCATGTTATTCTCTGTATCAGTTGTGTTTTCTCCTCCTGCCCTCCCCACCTCTCCTTGGGTTCCTCAATCCTTCCCAGGTCCAGCTTGAGACCCACCTCCTTCTCAGATCTTGGCAACCATAAAGCTGTTTTCCTTCCCTGATATCCTTTGGCTCTTAGTATCTTTATCACAATCTTAGGACATGCTGTTTCGACTGCTAGTTTTTCAAGTATATGTTTGTAAACTCCTTGAAGGCAGAACAATCCTTGAATCCACCCTTCTGTCTGTTAGAGATGCTCAATAGATATGTGTTGTCTGATACCAAAGTTTACCCTCACAAGTGTCCAAATAGTTTATATTAGCCTTTATAAAAAATTAATTAATTTATTTTATTTTTGGCTGCGTTGTGTCTTCGTTGCTGCACATGGGCTTTCTCTAGTTGCAGTAAGCGGGGGCTACTCTTCATTGCAGTGTGCGGGCTTCTCACTGCAGTGGCTTCTCTTGTTGCAGAGCACAGGCTCTAGGCATGCGGGCTCAGTAGTGTGGCTCGCAGACTCTAGAGCGCAGGCTCAGTAGTTGTGGCGCGTGGGCTTAGTTGCCCCGTGGCATGTGGGATCTTCCCGGACCAGGGCTCGAACCCATGTCCCCTGCATTGGCAAGCAGATTCTCAACCACTGCGCCACCAGGGAAGCCCTATATCAGCCCTTTTGAGTGAAATTTTTCCAAAACATTTCTATACTCCTCTTTTTTACTATATAATCACAAATCTAATCCTAATAACTCAGAATAGTCATTATGAGCATTATTTTTATTAATAACATTAATTAATAAAACCTATTAATTAGTAAAATTAATAACTAAGTTAATAATAAATTATTAACTAAGTTGTGAGGCAGTAGTTTCCCTCTCTCCCTCTCTCCAATTATTCCTGCAGTCACCAACCCTGCCTCTATCAGTCTTCTATTTTTCCATGTCTGGTTCTATGATTTGAAAAACAAAAAAATCTCATTATTCTTAACAAGACTGCTGGGATTACTTATAAAATCAGTGAAAACCCAGGGAGATATGTGTGGGGTTTAAAGCTTAACCTTTATCATTCCTTTAGCAGCAGAGGCCTTTTTTCTCATCCAGGCCCCCAACTGAAATTCCTAGTAAACGTAATTATAGTATAATTCTTCAAAATGTACACCTAATGTCTAAGTTACCCAAATATCTCTCTCTTAAGATAAGAAATGAATGCTGAGTCTTTATATGATACTCCAGAAACAATAAAAATCTTGTAACAATAATTCATTTGCTAATATGCAGAAAACTTCCATTTAAAAACTATACTGTAGAGACACAAAAATAATCTGCAAACTACTGACAATTGTCTGCTTTTCCTCAGGGCTCTAATATTTATTCATTATTTTTAAATGTTAATTTTTAATTTTCTTTTCTTTTTTAATTATGGTTTATTACAGGGTATTGAATATAGTTCCCTGTGCTATACAATAGGACCTTGTCATTTATCCATTCTCTATATAATAGTTTGCATCTGCTAGTCCCAAACTCCCAATCCATCCCTCTCCAAAATGTTACTCTTTAAAATACTAGGGGCAACACAAGTTATAGTATTTCTAGGGCATCAAGCCACTGAAACAGAACTGGAATGGAACTGGACCCCTCCAAAGGAAAAAACAAAACAAACAAACAAAAAACATATTATTTAAAGGTTTTCATTCTCTAATGTATTTAGATACACAGGTCTATTTTTGTAATGAGATTTTGATCTAAAATTATTACAAATCTTTAAGAATGCCAGTTAATAGGGTGAATAATACCTGAATTTAGAAGCCAATAAAAGCACAGTATATGCTTCTAAGAAGAAAAAAAAATGCATTTTAAGATACATTAACTGTCTTCAAACATCTTGGACTGTCATTGTTTATTAAATGCTACCACAATGCCCTCAGGTGTTTGTTTTTTTTAACATTTTTCCATCTATTTTCTTTGAGAAGAATTCAGAGAGAGACTAACAACTTTCACCTATATCATAGCTGACATTTTTTAAAGTACTTTCATGTGCATTATTTCATCTGATTCTTCAACAGTTTCACTAGACTACAGCTTCTTGAGGGCAAGGCCATTTTTCATATTCTGCAAGTGCTTTGCAGAGAGCAGGCCAATTTTTCCCTTATGGTTAAAGCTAGGGTTTGCCTCCCTAGTTCTGCTCTCTGGAGCATCACAAAGTTCAGTCCCTCTGCTAGTTGAACCCAGCTGGCACACCCACTTCTCCCCTACCATCATGTCCTCTTTATTCCTAATTACATATTGCTAAGTATTCTTAAACTCAATACACCATATACAGTCTCAGTAACATACCTATTCTGAATAATATACCATTAAATGCTGGCTATATCTGTATATTCTTTAGTCAATCATATCCGTTGTTGACAAATATTGAGCTATATAAAAACCCTAAATATTTCCTCTCTGGAATGCGATTAAACCAGAATGCTCTTATTCTATCACTTAAACCCAGGGATAGACCATTTGTCTTCTCTGAAGTTTCAAGGTCTTTTTAGAAAGAAATTATAAGTATATAAGGCATTTAATAATAAAGAAGAAAAGCTATATCCTCCTTATTTTATTATTAAATAACATTTTTATCCCTTTCTCCATTTCTATCAATAAAATTCTGTTCTATAGGCCTGCTGTTAATATAACTAATAAAATTTCACAACCTGACCTTAAAAATAAAAGTCTTCATAATTAACCAAAGGAGTCTGAGAAAGAAATGAAAGAGATGTCTCTTCTTGCAGCTTTGAAAAGAGAAATAAATTCTGCATCGTAAGCTGCTTTTAAAAACCTGATTTGATAAAGTATTAAATTAAGAATCTTTCCAAGAATATCATTTTGCTCTCCTCAGCAATACGGAGACATGTAAATACTCACAAGTGTTACTAAAATGTCTTCTGATCTTTGTTAAAAAGAAATCCATTCTCCGTTAATACAAATGTTATTTAAACCAAAAGGTCTTGTGAAACTCCAAAGACTCCAGAGAAAGTGTTGCCTGCTGAACAATATCCCCAGGATGGGTCACCTTTTTCACCTGATCATTGACAATCTCTTCCAAAATCAGACCTTTTGTCAAGATTCACATGGAATATAAATTTCCTCACACTCAGTGCCTGTTATGGAAGGTCCATCCATATATCTCTTTTCCAGACTTCCTTATTACCAATCCTACAACCTCATTCTTTCAAAGTCCCTCATCATCTGACCAAATCATTAATTAATTACTACCTATTAATCAATGTAGATTTGTATCTCAGATCATTTCATTCCTATCAGAGGACTCACAGTGATATAATGCTTGAAGTTCTGTACTCCGACAAGATTTCCCGAGTCTACCTCTACCAACTGCCAGAATATCATGCAGAGCATTATAACCAAGCTGAAATTCTCTTCCTCCTCTATGAACTGATCACAGGGAATCTCCCCAAGGGGTGGAAGTGCAGTAGGAGTCTGAGTCAACTGCTCAGGCAATTTACTGTGCCTTCAGGATTTGCTTGGGTCTAGTCCTATATACATCACTTCCTTTAGTAAGGCTATCCTCCTGGGTACATCCAGCCTTATAACTTTGTGGATCCAGTAACACCCAGTTCATGGTGAGAAACTCAGATAGCATGATCACCTAGTGATCACCATGGTCACCACGGTCAGGCATTTTTAATCATAACCAGGACTGAAGAGAGTATAACTTTGCTCTAAAACTCTAGGTTCTCCACCATGATTCTACCATTGGAGTTGCCACAGGCTCCATACAATGTCCTGCTATGGTCCCTTAAAAGCCATTCAGTCCACAAAAGGAAAGCATCAGAGTTGTTTTCATAGCAGACTAGACCAGCTGAACTTCTTTTGCTCTAGGTTCTACTCAAAGAGGGCAGTTTTTTAGGTCATACTATAAACAGGTGAGAGCTACCCAAAGATGGTGTTGCCCACACTGGATGCCTACTCATTAGCCATTCCTCTCTTCTCCCTTACAAACAGAACCCCAATTTTATTCAGGAAACAGGCAATAATGAGCTCAGGCAAGGTGGGACTCTCCCTCAGCTCCAGAAGTTAAACTACGACTGGTCTAATCCCGTTCCTCTTTGCTAGTGACTGACTTGGGGTAGACATACAACTTCATTCTGGTGAATGAGACATAAGGGGAAATCTTCTGGGGGAGTGATTTCCCTTTTGATTTTAAAAAAGAGGGGTAGGGTAAAGAAAAGACCCTTTCCATGTGGAGAAAAGGGAACCCTCCTACACTGTTGGTGGGAATGTAAATTGGTGCAGCCACTATGGAAAACAGTACGGAGGTTCCTCAGAAAACTAAAAAAAGAACTACCATGTGACCCAGCAATCCCCCTCCTGGGCATATGTCCGGAGAAATCTCTAATTCGAAAGGATACATGTATCCCTATGTTCACAGCAGCACTATTTACAATAGTCAAGACATGAAACAACCTAAATGTCCATCAAGATGAATGGATAAAAAAGATATGGTACATATATACAATAGAGTACTACTTAGCCATAAAAAAGAATGAAATAATGCCATTTGCAGCAACACGGGTGGACCTAGAGATTATCATATTAAGTGAAGTAAGTCAGAAAGAGAAAGACAAATACCATATGATATCACTTATGTGTGGAATCTAAAATATGACACAAATGAACTTATTTTTGAAACAGAAACATACAGACATAGAAAACAAACTTATGGTTACCAAAGGAGAAAGGGGAATATGGGAAAGAGATAAGGTAGGAGTTTGAAATAGCAGATACAAACTACTATATGTAAAATAATCAACAAGGACCTACTGTATAGCACAGGGAACTATATTCAATATCCTGTAATAAACCATAATGGAAAAGAATACAAAAAATAATATGTATATACATGTATAACTGAATCACTTTGCTGTATACCAGAAACTAACACAACATTGTAAATCAACTATACTACAATTTTTATTTTTATTTATTTATTTATTTAGGCCATGCCACGCAGCTTGCAGGATCTTAGTTCCCCAACCAGGGATGGAACCCTTGCCCCCTGAAGTGGAAGCACGGAGTCCTAACCACTGGACTGCCAGGGAATTCCCTATACTTCAATTTTTTAAAAAGAAAACAAAGGGGGGGGGTGTGGGGAGAAAAGACCCTTTCCTTCCTGCCTTTGGATACTGTCATGTAAGGACATGACAGTCTGGAGCTGCAGCAGCCATCTTGCAACCATGATGGGAAAGACGAGAATGGCAGAGAAGTTGAACTGGAGCCTTGTCATCATTGAGCAGCAGAATTTACCATTCTCTTTCATTAAAATGTCCGGCACTTTCAGAAGCAACCATCTACCCCCCACAGGCTTTGAATGACTCGTGTACTTTAACACTCTTCTACAGCAAAAATCTTGTGGTCCCTAAGGTTTTGCCTTTAATACTTTCTTACTTATTTCCAGGGAATCAGAGTTGATTTTCTATTAACTGTTCCACCCCTTCATACCTAGAGATAATCTACTCCTTAAAATCAACTGGATTTTCACTGCTTTCAGCCTCAACAGGTCAGATAATTAATCCCAGACTGACCCATTTCCTTGATGGTCTGTTTTCTTGCAAAATTCCTGATACTGCTTTTGACTGACTTCATTGCAAGTCACAGAAATCAATTCTGGCTAATTTATAATGATAAGGAATTTATTATTGGGCAAGTCCTAGAACTATCAAGAGGACTAGAAAACACTTTCAGAGATTTATAGCTTGAAATTATGTCCAAACCCAAGCAGCAGAACTGATCTGGTCACCATTTTCCTTGCCCTCAGGTTCAAGATGCTGCAGACTGAACCATCAATTCCACCCCTGGACAGAGGACACCGCCACTGGCTTGACTGCCATTACTGCCACAGGAAATTAAGTCTGCAGTAGAGAAGGAGTGAGGGGCTTGCTTCTTCTCCCTTCTGTGTTCCACCTCCTCCCACCACTTGCTAGCTACTGCTTCAAGTCCCCTCAATTGTCCAGCCTGGAAAAGAGGAGAAATTTAGAGGAAAAGACTACATTTTATACAACAAATACTGTTGCAATCTGATATTGGTGTCCTTTGGGTGCAGCATCTTTTAGATACTGAATTCCTTCTTGAGTGGGGAATTTCTGTGGGTTTCACAAAGAATCCTCTGACCCAGTAGGGATCTCCTACCTGCAACTCCTTCATAGGGATGATTCTTTCTACAACTGGCCAACTAAGACTCTGCCTTCAACGCCTTGCTTCCACAAGGGTCACCTTACCTCTCCAGGTGGATCTCTGTGATAAAGTTCCTTTTAAAATAATCTACAATTGTATTCCTTTGCAGTTTCCACCTTTGGTCTGTGGGAAACACACTTGCATCCTTGTCCCCACTAAACTCTGCTCTACTTCATTCTGCCACCAGACAGGCTGTTATCTAGCCAGCCTCTAGCCTTAAATTTTTTCAATTTATTTCAGATAACAGACCTTGCATCTTCCACATTTCAGAGAAAATACTTCAAGCTTTTTGAGTGTTTTTCTTCTCCTGGTTTCAGATGAGGGGGAAGTGCTCCCAACATACTTAAGAGGAAGTAGGAGGGGCATATACAGCACACTGACAACTCTCTCCAAAGAAATTCTCTCCAAACCATTTCTGCCCTTCCCCATGGATTCTTTGCCCTCCCTTATATAGCCGAGAGAGAGGAGATGAGCTAATGCTGACAGAAGAAATTTTCTGTCTCTTAGCATGTCCTACATAAGGTACCCTAGTACCTTGCTTTAGAATGTGAGGGTGATTTTGGCACCTATATTGCTTGGCCTTGGAGTTTTTAGCCAAAACTGAGACAAAATGAAAAGTTCCATTTTAATTTCCTGTTACATTTAATCATGAAACTGTCCCTTGTACAGGCAGACCTCAGAGATACTGCAGGTTTGGTTCCAGACCACTGCAATAAACTGAATGTAGCAATAAAGTGAGTCACATGAATTATTTTTTTGGTTTCCCAGTGCATATAAAAGTTATGTTTATACTACACTGTAGTCTATTAAGTGTACAATAGCATTATATGTCTAAAAAAAAGTACATACCTAACTTTATCACTAAAAAATGCTAACCATCAACTGACAACACAAGGTTGCCACAAACCTTCAATTTTTAAAAATTCAGTATCTGTGAAATGCAATAAAGTGAAGCACAATAAAATGAGGTATGCCTGTACTTCTCCAGCCTGTCAGGTTTTCCAGAGTCTCCATAGTTCCAATCAGGAAAAGATATGTTCAGGTTACTTACAATAATGGATAACTTATAATATATTACCTACAAAAAACATAAAGAAAGTTTACTTCTTTGGGATCATAGCACCACCCAAGGAGTCTCTGACCCCCTAATTCTGTGATATGTGTTCCTCTTGAAAAGTAACAGGAAAAACTGCACAACACAATTCAGATTTGCAGCTGCAAATTAGGTGTCCATCTACTTTGTATGCTATGTGTATGTGTGTTTTCCCAAGAGAAAGGGTTTGATGGGTAGATTCCGAGCCTCAGTATTTAACAGAATTAGTACCAACCACTTCTGGCTCCCTCGTGTTCAACCCATCTGTGGCAGTTCAGTTTCCTGTTCCAATTCAGAGGGGCCATAGCAAGGGCTATCTCTACCTCTCTAATGGAATATGTACCCAAGCAATGTCAACTGAAGCTGGTAAAACAAAAAACAAAAAAAGTTCCCCTCAAAATGTAGCAGACATTTATGGCTTCATGAACTCTTCCTTCAATTCATTCAATACTTATCTTTATTTCTTGTGAGCTCTATGAAATATGCTTCAACTTTTTGAAGTCTGTTTGACTATGTCTAGTGTACACTTACTTGCACGTTACAAAGTCTAAAATGACAGGTCATTTTCACCTAATAAGCCCTGCAGTTCAAAATGAGCTGAATTAAAAATAAATCTAAATATAAATGTTTCAGACATTACATGAAATTCCTAAAAATCTTACATGTTCTGGTATAATGTTATAAGTCATAATTCTAGTTATTACTTTAAAATGTATATCTCAGAAATAAAAATGAATAAATAAAATAAATTTAAAAAATAAGCTGAATTATCTTAAGAGTCAGAATTAAGTACAAGTTAACAGTGTCACTCATTGTTTCCTCTCTTCTATTCGATGAAATGGAGAGCACAGTAGGTCAAGAATTTAACAAAGGGCCTACTTCCAAATGCTGCCAGGAAGTTGAGGTTCCCCAATACTTCTATATTTTGCTGCTATACCCATTTTGTGATCTGTATCTGGAAAGATCACCTGTATCTCCTACCTGCTCAGGCTATTTCTACTTTAGTCCACACTAGCAAATTCTCTAATGAGAATGAGGGCCTCTGATTTCACCTTGTATCAATTTTTTCTTCTCATAGAAAGTAGATGAGACTTACACATCTACTGGTAACTCCTGTCTATTATTTTTTAATACACTTTATTTTTTAGAACAGTTTTAGGTTCACAGCAAAACTGAGTAGAAATACAGAGTTCCCACGTACCTCCTCCTCCCTACCGCACACACACAACCTCTCCCAATATCAACGTTCCCCACAATACTTGTACATTTGCTACATTGATGAACTACTTTGACACATCATTATCACCCAAACTCCTATGTTAAGGTTCACTCTTGGTGTTGTACATTCCACAGGTTTTGGCCAATGTATAATGATATGCATCTACCGTGTAGTATCATAACAGCATAGTTTCATTGCCTTAAAAATGCTCTCTGTTCCACCTATTCATCCCTCCCTCCCCACTAACCCCTGGCAATCACTGATTTTTCTACTGTCTCCATAGGTTTCTTTTCCAGAATGTTAAATGTATAGTTGGAATCACACAGTATGTAGCCTCTTCAGATTGGCATCTTTCACTTAGTAATATGCATCTAAGATTCCTCCATGTCTTTTCAGGGTTTAATAGCTCATTCCTTATTAGTGCTCAATAATATTACATTGTCTAGCTGAACCACAGTTTATCCATTCACCTACTGAAGGATATCTTAGTTGCTTCCAAGTTTTGGCAATTATGAGTAAAGCTGCTACAAAACTTGTGTGGACATGAGTTTTCAACTTTTGGGTAAATACCAAGGAACAGGATTGATAGATCACATGGTAAGAATATGTTTAGTTTTGTAGGAAGTCACCAAACTGTCTTCCAAAGTGGCTGTATCATTACACATTCCCACCAACAATGAATGAGAATACCTGTTACATTTGGTGATGTCAGTGTTTTGGATTTTGGCCATTCTAATAGGTGTGTAGTAGTATCTTATTGTTTTAATTTGCAATTCCCAAATGACATATGATGTTGAATACTTTTTCATATGCTTAGTTGCCATATGCTTCTTTAATGAGCAATATGTTCAGATCTTTCACCCCATTTTTAATTGGGTTTTTTGTTTTCTTATTGTTGAGTTATTTGTATATTTTGGAAAATGGCCCTTTATCAGATATGCCTTGCTAATATTTTCTCCCAATCTGTGGCTTCCCCTATTCTCTTGACAGTGTCTCTCACAGAACAGAAATGTTGTTTTATATTAATGGAGTCCAGCTTATCAATTATTCCTTTTATGGATCATGCCTTTGGTATTGTATTTTAAGAGTCATCACCATACCCAAGGTCATCTAGATTTTCTCCTATGTTATCTTCTAGGAGTTTTATAGTTTTGCATTTTACTTTCAGGTCTATGATCCATTATGACTTAATTTTTGTGAGGTCTGTGTCTAGATTCATTTTTTTGCATGTGAATGCCCAGTTGTTCCAGTACCATTTTTGAAAAGAGTGTATTTTCTCCATTGTATTTTCTTTGCTATGCTGTCAAAGATCATTGACTTTATTTATGTGGGTCTATGTCTGGGCTCTCTATTCTGTTTCATTGATGCGTCTATTCTTCTGCCAATACCACACTGTCTTATTATAGCTTTATAGTAAGTCTTTAGGTTGGGTGGTGTCAGTCCTCCAACTTTCCTCTTTTCCTTCAATACTGAGTTGACTAATCTGGGTCTTTTGCTTCTCCGTACAAACTTTAGAGTCAGTTTGTCAATAACCACAAAAATATCTTGCTGGGATTTTGATTGGAATTGTGTTGAATCTACAGATCAAGAGGGGGAGAAATGACATCTTGACAATATCAAGTCTTCCTAACCAGGGACTTCCCTGGCAGTCCAGTGGTTAAGACTCCACGCTCCCAATGCAGGGGGCCTAGGTTCAATCCCTGGTCAGGGAACTAGATCCTGCACACCGCAACAAAGATCCCGTGTGAAGCAACTAAAGACCTGGCACAGCCAAATAAATAAATAAGTCTTCCTATCCATGATCTGGACTATCTCTCCATTTATTTTGTTCTTGTTTGGTTTCTTTCATCAGAATTTTACAGTTTTTCTTCATAGATCTTGTACATATTTTGTTAAATTTATATCTAAGTATTTCATTTTTCCCATGCTAATGTAAATTGTATTGTTTTTAATTTCAAGTTCCACTTGTTCATTGCTGGTATATAGGAAAGCAACTGACTTTTGTATACCACCTTCTATCCTTCAACCTTGCTATAATTGCTTATTAGTTCCACGAGTTTTTTGTGGATTCTTAGACAGTCATGTCATCTGTGAACAAAGACAGCTTTATTTCTTCCTTGCCAATCAGTATATCTTTTATTATCTGTTCTTGTCTTATTGTGTTAGCTAGGACTTCCAGTATGATATTGAGAGGGAGTGGTGAGAGGGGATAGCCTTGCCTTGTGTCTGATTTTAGTAGGAAAGCTTCTAAATACTTTCTCATCATTAAGTACGTTGTTAGCTGTAGATGTTCTTTATCAAGTTGAGAACTTTCCCCTCTATTCCTAGTTTCCTTAGAGTTGTCATCATGAATGGGTGTTGGATTTTGTCAAATGTTTTTTCTGCATCTATTGATATGATTGTGCGATTTTTCTTCTTTAGCCTGTTAATGAAATGAATTACATTAGTTGATTCTCAAATGTTGAACCAGGCTGCATACCTGAGATAAATCCCTTGGTTGTGCCATATAACTCTTTTTTTAAATTACTGGATTCAATCTGATAATATTTTGCTGAGAATTTTTACATGTAGGTTCATGATAGATATTGTTCTCTAGTTTTCTTGTAATGGCTTTGCCTGGTTTGGGTATTAGGGTAATGCTGGCTTCACAGAATGAATTAGTAAGTATCTATCTTCCTCTGTGTCTCTCTCTAAATAAAGACTGTAGATAACTGGTACAATTTCTTTCTTAAATAGTTGGTAGAATTCACCAGTGCACCCCTCTGAGCATGGTGCTTTCTGTTTGGGAAGGTTATTAATTATTGATTTGATTTCTCTAATAGATATAAGCCTATCCAAATGGTCTGTTTCTTCTTGTGTGAGATTTGGACAGATTGTGCCTTTCAAGGAATTGTCCATTCAATCTAGATTATCAAATTTGTGGGCAAACAGTTATTCATAGTATTACTTTATTATCCTCTGCATGTCCATGGGAATCTATCATGATAGATTCATTTTTCATTTCTGAAATCAGTAATTTGTGTTCCTCCCTTTCTCCTTTTTATTTTAATTTAATTTTATTTTTTGACCATGCTATGCAGCTTGTAGGATCTTAGTTCCCCCACCTGGGATTGAACCTGGGGCCATGGTAGTGAAAGTGCTGAGTCCTAACCACTGGATGGACTGCCAGGGAATTCCCCTTCCCTTTTTTTCTTAATTAGCCTGGTTAGAGGTTTATCAATTTCATTGATCTTTGCAAAGAACCAGCTTTTGGTTCTGTTGATTTTCTTGACTGACTTCCTGTTTCCAATTTCATTTATTTCTAAATTCTTTTTGTTTTTTTTTTTTTTTTTGGCTGCACCGTGCAACTTGCAGGATCTTAGTTCCCTGATCAGGGACTGAACCTGGGCCCCATCAGTTGAAAGCACCAAATCCTAACCACTGGACCACCAGAGAATTCCCCTCTACTCTAAATTTTATTATTTCTTTTCTTCTGCTTACTTTGGATTTAATGTGATCTTTTTTTACTTTCCTAAAATGGAAGGTTAAATGATTAACTTTAGATCTTTCTTCTTTTCCAACATATGCATTCAATGCTATAAATTTTCCCATAAGCACTGCTTTCACTACATTCCACAAATTTTAAGTTGTGTTTTCATTAAGTTCAAAATATTTTTTAATTTCTCTTAAGATTTCTTCTTTGACCCATGTGTTATTTAGAAGTGTGTGGTTTAATCTCATGTATTATCAGATTTTCCAGCTATCTTTAATTCCATTGTGGTCAGAGAGGATACATTGTATGACTTTTATTCTTTTAAATTTGTTAAGGTGTGTTTTATGGCCCAGAAGGTGGTCTATCTTGGTGGATGTTCCATGTGATATTAGGAAGAAAATGTAGTCTGCTGTTGTTGAATGAAACAGTCCATTGATGTAAATTATATCCAGGTGATTGACAGTGCTATTGAGTTCAACCATGTCCTTACTGATTTTCTGCCAGCTGCGTCTATCCATTTCTGACAGAGGGGTGTTGAAGTCTCCAACTGTTATAGTGGATTTACCTATTTCTCCTAAATAGATAGCATCTCCATGTATTGTGATGCTCTGTTGTTAGACACATACACATTAAGGATTGTTATGTCTCCTTGGATAACTGACCCCTTTATCACTATGCAACGCCTCTCTTTATACCTCATATTTCTTGCTCTGAATCTGCTGTCTGAAATTAATACAGCTACTCTAGCTTTCTTTGGAGTAGTGTTAGCATGTTATGTCTTTCTCCATCCTTTTACTTTTAACCTATATGTGTCTTTATATTTAAAGTTGGCTTTTTGTATATAACATATATTTGGGACTTGTTTTTCGAATCACACTGACAGTCCTTATCTTTTAATTGGTGCATTTAGACTACTGACATTTAAAGTGATTACTGATATAGTTGGATTACTATCTATCATATTTGTTACTGTTTCCTATTCGTTGTCCTTCTTTGTTACCATTTTTGTCTTCTCCTTTTCTACCTTCTCTGGTGTTAATGCAGTATATTACATGATTCCATGTTTCCATCTTTCTCAGCATATCAGCTATACTTCCTTAAAAAAATTTAGTGGTTGCCCTAGAGTTTGCAATATATATTTACAGCTAATCCAAGTTCACTTTCAAATAGCACTATATGGCTTCATTGGTAGTACTAATACTTTACAATAACAATATAATCCTAATTCCGCCCTCTAATCCCTTGTATCATTGCTGTCATCCACTTCAATTATACATAACTATAATCATCAAATGTTTTTGCTGTTATTATTTTTTTAATGAGAAGATGGAATTGGAGCTAGGTTATTTTCTACATTATTTTTAACTATTTATTTATTTATTCGGCTGCGTTGGGTCTTAGTTGCGGCACGCGGGATCTTTTGTTGCGGCATGCGGGATCTTTCATTGCGGCACGCGGGCTCTTCATTGCGATGCACGGGCTTCTTTCTAGTTGTGGCGCACGTGCTCCAGAGTGTGTGGGCTCAGTAGCTGCAGCACACAGGCTCTCCAGTTGTGGCATGCGGGCTCCAGAGCATGCGGGCTCAGTAGTTGAGGCACACAGGCTCTCTAGTTGTGGCACACGGGCTTAGCTGCCCTGCGGCATGTGGGATCTTAGTTCCCTGTCCAGGGATCGAACCCGTGTCCCCTGCATTGGAAGGCGGATTCTTAACCACTGGGCCACCAGGGAAGTCCCACTATTATTATTTTGAACAAACTGTTATCTGTTAAATCAATAAAGAAAAATAAAAGTTTTTATTCTACCTTCACTTATTCATTCCCTATTGCCCTTCCTTTCTCTATTTGGATCTGAGTTTCTGACCTGGCTCACTTTCCTTCTCTCTGAAGAACTTCTTTTAACACTTCTTGTAAGACAGGTCTTCTGGCAACAAATTTCCTCAATGTTTCTCTGTCTAAGAAAGTCTTTATCTCTCCTTCACTTTTAAAGGGTAAAGTCACAGGACACAGAATTCTAGATTGGAAGGTTTTTTCCCTCAACACCTATATACTTCACTTCACTATGTTTTTGCATAGGCGATTTCTGAGGAGAAATTGGTTGTAATTCTTATCTTTGCTCCTCTTTTGGTAAGGTGTTTTTTTCCCTCTGGCTTCTTTCAAGATTTTTTCATCTTTGATTTTCTGTCATTTGAATGTTATGCCTAGGTGTAGATTTTTGTTTGTTTATTTTTGTTTTGTTTTTTGGCATTAACCTCCTTGGTGTTCTCTGAGCTTCTTCGATCTGTGGTTCAGTGTTTGACATTAACTTGAGGAAATTCTCAATCATTATTGCTCTAAATACTGCTTCTGTTTCTTTCTCTTCCTTCTTCTGGCATTCTCATTATGTATATGTTACGTCTTTTGTAGTTATCCCATAGCTCCTACATATTCTTTTCCATTTATTTCAGGTTTTTTTTTCTGTTTGCTTTTCAGTTTAGTAAGTTTCTACTGACATATCTTCAACCTCATAGATCTTTCCCTCAGCTATGTACAATCTACAAATAAACCCACCGGCACTTCCCTGGTGGCTCAGTGGTTAAGAATCCGCCTGCCAATGTAGGGGACACGGGTTCGATCCCTGGTCTGGGAAGATCCCACCTGCTGCGGAGCAACTAAGCCCTTGCACCACAACTACTGAGCCTGCACTCTGGAGCCCATGAGCCACAACTACTGAGCCCGCGTACCGCAACTACTGAAGCCTGTGCGCCTAGAGCCCGTGTTCCACAAGAGAAGCCACCGCAATGAGAAGCCCGTGCACTGGAACAAAGAGTAGCCCCCGCTTGCCGCAACTAGGGAAAAGCCTGTGTGCAGCAACGAAGACCCAATGCAGCCAAAATAAATAAATAAATAATAATTTTTTTTTTTAAAAGCCCACCAAAGGCATTCTTCATTTCCATTTCAGTGACTTTAATTTCTAGCATTTCTTTTTGTTTCTTTCTTAGAATTTCCATCTTCCTGCTTACATTATCCATCTCTTCTTACATATTGTCTATTTTTTCCATTAGCGCCCTTAGCATATTAGTCATAGTTGTTTTAAATTTCTGATAATGTCAACATCACTGCAATATCAAAGTCTGGTTCTAATGCTTGCTCTGTCTCTTCAAACTGTGTTTTTTGCCTTTTAGTACACCTTGTTATTTTTTGTTGAAAGGCAGATATATACTTATTGGGTAAAAAGGTGGTAAATAGGCCTTTAGTAATGTAATGGTAAAGTGTAGGAGAAGGGGAAGGTTTCTGTAGTCTTATGATTAGATCTCAGTCTTTTAGTGATCCTGCGCCCCTGGACTGTGAACTTCACAAATTCTTCTCAATTTTTTTCACCCCCTCAGGTGGTACAGGATGTCTAAAGGGGGCTGCAGTTAGGTATTTCCCTTCTCTAACATCAGTTAAACTCTAATAATCCCTCAGTAGGTCAGGCTCTGGTAAAACAATCTCTTTTGAGGGCAGGCCTTGTTAAGAAAAACAGAATGCTCTGGCATATTTCAAAATGGTTCCCTTTCCCCTTCCCCTGCGAGAAGCATGAGGGGATTCTTCTCTGATCCTGGTAAAGCACCTACAGATAAAAGTCACGGAAGTGTGAGGGCCCACTATGACTGGATTCCTCTGGAGTTTTTAACTCTCAGACTTATCCACACTAAGCCTCCAGCAATTCACCAATTACGCTTCACATTTTCCAACCCCAAAACTGCTTCCCACAGAGATGGGTTTCTGCTCTGGTAACCTGTGATGCTCTGTATCTGTCTCTCCAATTCTGGGATCAGCAGTTCTCCCTGTAATCTCACTTCTCTGATGGATCTGAGAAGAGTCCTGATTTTTCAGCCTGGTGAGCTTTTTACTTGTTAGGATGGAATTATGACTTCCAATCGCCTTAGAAGCCAGACAGGAAACTAGAAGTCCTGTCTATTATTTTTAAGCAAGGTGCCATAAAAATGCAAATGTTTCTTCCCAGAAGATAGACAATTTATCTGTAATAGGGAAAAGAAAATTAACTCTCTGCTAAAGACTCTTTTTTCACTAGAAAAAGGCTTTCTGCATTCCAAGCAGAAGTTCTATCATATACAAAGTCCTGGAATCAAGAAAGAGAACAGCCCTTTTAAGGAACTGCAAATAGTCCCCAAGATTGAAGCAAGACTTGTATGGTGGAATAGCAGAAAACAGGGATGGAGAGATACACGGGAACCAGGTTAAACAAAGCCTGGCTGGCCCAGCTACAGAGTTTGGATTTTAGCCCTCTCTTAACCCTTGAAGATTTTTAAATAGAAGAATGACATTTATTTACTTATAAACCACATCATTCAAAAATCATTAAAGGTGAAAAGAAATGTCACGGATTGATGTTTGTTTTGGAAATTTCACTAAGGAGGCATTAGTTTAGAAGTGCATCAGATTCAGGGGCCTGGTAACAAAGAAATCAGATGGGATGCTTTTTCAGAAACCCTGTAAGAAATAATGAGAGCCTGAACTAAGGCCGCAGCAGTGGGGACAGAGAGGAGGTACAAGATGTAAGAGGTGCTTAGGGTTCGGCAATGGAATGAATGTAGAGGCTGGAGGAGAGGGAGAAGTTGTGATTCCCATTCCCAGATTTCTGGCTGGGCAAATAGGTAGATGGTGATACCACACAAAGACAGAAAAAAGAGTACCTTTAAGGAAAAAGGATGACAGGATGAGTTTGGGACAAGTTGAGTCTGAGATAACTGTGAGATATCCTAATGGAGGCAGAGGTCTAGAAGGCAGTTGTGTGCCCAAGTCTGGAGTTTACTGGGAGCCGTCCTGATTCATAATCTAGAAGTGATCCTTATATAAATAGAAGTTAAAAGCCATGGTGTAGGGCTTCCCTGGTGGTGCAGTGGTTGAGAATCTCCCTGCCAATGCAGGCGACACGGGTTCGAGCCCTGGTCTGGGAAGATCCCACATGCCGCAGAGCAACTAGGCCCGTGAGCCACAACTACTGAGCCTGCGCGTCTGGAGCCTGTGCTCCGCAACAAGAGAGGCCGCGACAGTAAGAGGCCCGCGCACCGCGATGAAGAGTGGCCCCCGCTTGCCTCAACTAGAGAAAGCCCTCGCACAGAAACGAAGACCCAACACAGCCAAAAATTAATTAATTAATTAATTTAAAAAAAAAAGCCATGGTGTAGATGAGTGGGTGGAGTGAAAGGAAAGACTTCGGACAAACTTTTTGGGAGCACTAACCCTTAAGGTATGAGGGAAAGGAGCCATTAAAAAGACTGAGCAGCAAGGAAGAAGAGTGGTCTGTTCAGTACAGCCATTTTAATAAAATTCAGCACCCATAACAGAGTTCAAGAGTAAACTGGCAAATACTTCACCCTCCCTCTCTCTACACTCTGGTCCACTCTTAAAACACATCAAATGCATCCATGTTTCAGAGATTTTTTCCCTGCCCCCTTCTCCTCCTCACAAAGTTCTCTCCCCGTGTCCTATCGACCACCACCAGAAATCCTACTCACCCTTCAGCGGCAGCTGGCATAGGAGCCTGGTGTAAAATGAAGGATGTTGCCCACCATCCAGTTCCGCAAGGATCGAGTCACTAGCCACTGCAGTCGCTGACCTACAGTGCACCCTGAAAGGAATTCAGGGTGAAGATGAGGAAAGTGGCACTCCGTGCTCTGGGAAAACAGGCGAAACAGGCCCTTAGATAGTGAGAAATATTTTAAGAGAAACTTTTTTATGAACCTGGATTCTCACACCTTCCCATGCACGAAAATCATTCACTTAAGATACTTGTTCCTCGGGACTAGCAATAACCATGTAGGAGATAACACGCTGGAGTACATGGACCTCCCTCCTCCAAATCACGTATCTACTGGCCTCCCAAGACAACTCTTCTGAGCTATCTGAGAGGCTGTCTCCCACGCCACAGTCCCCAGCAGGACACCGAACAAACTCACTGGTCGTCCCTTGCGCGTTTTTCCCAAGTTGGCGCTGGGAAGTTTCCTGAAGGAGCCTCCGTTTTGGGGGGCGCCCTTTATCCTTCTTCGCACAGCTCAGCTGACGGAGACTCCCTCGAACAGCTGCGTCTTACTCGCCTTGCGCCCTCAAGACGTGCCCACAAAGTGTGTAGAAGGAGCACAAAGACGGTGCAGTCCTCTCAGGGCTTCTCACATGCTTCCAGAGAATTTAATTCCTGGTTCCTCACCTTCCACAACTCTCCTTTGTAAGCTTTATCGACGCTGCCTGGGCTACAGTTACACGGGGAAACCCTTTCCTGACAGATATCGTGCAGCAAGCCTATCACGTGGCTCACGAAGCGGCCGCCGCCATCCAGCCTCCTCGAAACCCCTCGAGCTTCCCGCGACACCACCCGGGCCTCCGCGGGCACTTTGGCCGGGCCGCACCGCGGGCCCCGCCCCTCACGTCCTGGTCCCCGCAAACCCCGCCTCCACGCTCTCCCCGGCGCAGGCGGGACCGCGCCGGACGCAGGCCCCGCCCACGTCCTCGATCTTTTGTTAGGTTGGGGCTCCTACTGAGTCCTTGGTTCGCGCTGACCGGAATCCGAGGAGATGGCGAGCGAGGTATCGTCAGCTGCTACGCTGGCTGAGTCCAGAAAAGGAAGGGAGGGAGGGAAACCATGGAGCAGAACCGGGCCGCTGGCCGGGGGTCGGGGGCCGTGGGGGCCGGGGTGGGGGAGTCAGGAGGGGAGGGGGAAACGCGCGGGGCTTGGCCCGGAGACGGCCTCCGGCTGCTGGAGCTGAAAAGGGGCTTCGGGCGAGCGGTTCAGCAAGAAGGGAGGGAGCAAGCTTTGTTTCGGCTCCGTTCGTGGGAGGGTTTTTGCTGCTTTTTTCTGGGGCAGCCGAAGCGGGGTGGAGGTGGGGAGAATCGGAGAGTGGAGGTGCGGGGGAGTCGGTCTCTAGCCTGGTGTCCTGGGGGTGGCTTAGGGGCCGCCACGCCTTGCGTACACAAAAATAAGTAACTTGCCCGGGGCCATACTTTTAGGTGGCAAAGCTGCAGCCAGAGCCCGTGCTCCTAACCCCTACGTTGCCTGTTTTTCACGGTAGTAGTTCATAATTGAGCTACTATTGTGCCACCAAGGAATGTTATTTTTGGAAGGCTCCAAGGGCCCTTTCGGTAACGTTTTGGAGCACTTGGGCACCAGAGCTTTATACGTACCCTCCTTTAATCCTCACATAACAGCTATGCAAGGTAGTAGCCCATTTTACAGACCAAAAACTTGAGGCTTAGTGTTTGGTCGTGCTTAGTGATCACACTAAACATAGTGAGCCGGGGTTCCAAACCCTGTGCAATAGACTATTGCAAGTTCCTGAAATACACATTAGACAGTAAAGAAAGACAGAAATATATGAGTAATATGATTAATCCGTCTAAAGTTGCTGATTGTTTTAATGCTTTGCAAACGAGATTTTCTAAAAAGATTTGGACTTGAATAGAAATGGTAAATTCTAAACGATCTTTCAGATTTAGCAAGTTGGCAGGTTTTTTTTCCTTATTACCAAGTGTCTTCAGCAGAGAATGTGAAAAATTATAATTCCTGTGATAGTTCAGATGTTGAAGTAGGGCAATTGAGTGTGGATTTAGCGTGGGGCTTTGTTTTGTTTAGAATTGTCATTGACAGGAAAAGGTTAAACTCCTTTCACATATGCTTTAAAAGGGTGGAGGAGGGACTTAAAGCTTAGATTATGGATGATTTATTCTTGTTGCTTCAGATCTCTAGAATATGTGACTTCATTGTTAGTATTCTGAATTTTACCTTTGGAGTTTTGTTTTGAGATTTATGGTACATTGAGGTGAAAAAAGATTCTAATGCAGTGTATGAATTTTTTTTACCAGATTGATTGATTGATCAGATTTAATATCTACAGTTTAATTTTAAAAGTGATCATTTCCAGCCTCGCCAATTTACACAAGCCACTCATCCTTCTACATAGTTCAGTTCTCCTTTTCCTCTACTCTTTGTTCTCTTGCTACTAATAACTACCACCTTATTTCTGCAAAGCTACACTGTGTCAAGGACTGTATAAGGGGCTTCATATTCACCACTCACAGTCACTCTATATGTAGATATTTTATCTTTATGTAACTAACTCTTCCTCATCTTTCCGCATCCCAGTTAAAAGTGATGCTTTCCCAAACCCACCAACCAAAGTTACACTTTCTCCACATTTTGCATTCTGTAGCACTTTGTGCCTATCCCTTTAAATCACACTTTTTGTAATCGTTGGCTTTCAAGTCTGTCTCCTATAAACCCAGTGCAATCTTTATTCTGTGAACATGTTTCATAAGCATTACGTGAACGAGTCAAAACCTTCCTCGCTTCACTTCATTCTCTGGTGAAGGAGGAGTGTACTGACTCTGAAGTAGCACTATACTATAGAAATACAGTATGAGTCATATATGTAATTTTAAGTTTTCTATTAGCCACATTAAAACGGTATTAAATTGGATTAAAACTTAACCCATTGTGGTCAAAATACTATCGCAACATGTAATCAATATTTTTTAAATATTATTGAAATACTTTAATTTTTTTATACTAACTCTTCAAAATCTGGGTATATTTTCTACTTATAGCTTATCTCAGTTCAGACCGGCCATTTTTCAAGCGCTCAAAAGCCACACGTGGCAAGTGGCTACTGTGTTGGATAGCACAGTTGAAAGGGATAGATGCAGTTTTTTTTTAATTCCCCCATTCTGATACTTTTACTTTCGCTCCTTCCCACCGTGCAGTTTTGCACTAAACCAGTGTTACTTAAACCGGCCTGAGCAAAAGAATTTCGTAGGGCACATCTTAAGCATTCAGACTCCTTGGACCCTGTACCAGACTACTGAATCAGATTTTCTTGGAACCTGTATTGTTAACCAGCTCCTGTTTATGCATTGTAGAGGGTCATTAAATATTTGATGAGTGAAACTTTATTTTTTTATGGGGGAGAGCCATGCAGCTTGCAGGGATCTTAGTTTCCCCGGAACAGGGATTGAACCTGGGCCCCAGCAGTGAAAGCGCCGAGTCCTAACCACGGGACTGCCAGGGAATTCCTGAATTAAACTTCTTCATGTGGTCATCTCAATTAAATCTTTTTAATGAATATCATTTATACGAAGTATAAACACGTGCCAGACAGTTCTCCGTCTCACTTAGAGTTATATGTGTCTTTGTGAATTTGTGATATACTTTCTAAGATTAGCATTCATCAGCATCTAAATTAACTAATAAGTAGTTGGTTACTAGTTCAGGAGGAGAAACATCTTGCTCTGTTTTCCCCATTTCAGGTTATCAAATGCAAGGCTGCAGTTGCCTGGGAGGCTAGAAAGCCTCTCTCCATAGAGGAGATAGAGGTGGCACCCCCAAAGGCTCATGAAGTTCGAATTAAGGTAATGAAACATCTAAGGCACTGGGAAAAAAAGGCTTACAATTAGGTCTCTGGATAGATGAGTCCTCTGAGGTCTGCAGAGGAGAAATCTCAAAGGACAGTGTCAAGGAGAAGGTATTGGAAGTCATCCAACCTTGGAATCACAGCCTCTTATTTTATCCCTCTCACCTTTGCAGCACTCTTCTCCATCTTTTCAGCTTTGGTGTTGCGCTGAGCAGCCTTCTCCATGGATCATTGGATTACTGCAGTTTATCTTCTGTAGCCGGGGTTTTAAGGTGGCTTTGTAGGATGCTCCCCTTTCTGCTGATCCCATAAGTTAAAATGTATGATGACACATTAGAAACAAAAGAAGAAAGAAATGGTCTTTGGATTGTTAGAAGAAACTTCAAATAAGATTTGGGAAGAGGTTCCTAATTGATTAGACCAACAAGCAAGTGAAGTAAGCTTGCTAAGAGAGCTTTAAAATGTACTGACCCTTGCAGACAAGGCCAGGGTTCAGGGGATTCATTATTCCAGTGCTTCTCAACCTCTGCTCTGGCAGAGAAATTGAAGTTACCCCTGGAGAGAGGCATATTGCACAAGGCAGCCAGCTGGATATTCTGACATTCTCCTCTGTACTTGTTTTGATATAAAATCAGTGCTTTAAAGTAGTGAACATTGAATAAAACTAACCTTCTAGAAAAAATAAGCGGTTTTTGCCATGAATTGGAGTATACTTCCCCCATCCCACCTCCAATTCTCATGCTCCCAGGGGTCACACTTAACAGCTCGAGAAGCCAGAGCCAAATAACTTTTTCAGATCCTTTCAACCCAGGCCCAGATATCTGAAATCTTAGACTAGTGTGTATGTTTTTAAGTTCAGAAATCAGCCTGATTGTGATTTTGCTACTAAAAAAGAAAATGTTGGTCCTGGATGTACTAAAATGAGCCGTATGGGGCACACTGAGCTCAGCAGTCTACCTTGGGAAACTGCTAACAAACAGTTAAGAATGTTATGTTGTAATCGGATATATTTGTGAGAAGCATAAATACAGACACCCCCAAGACTTTTCCTTTCTGTGCTTTTGGTAGTTTGGAAAAATGAGAGATGCTTGAAGGCTAGAGAAATTGGGATAAAGGGCTTATTTAAGTAGAAATTGTGGGTGGCTGCTAAAAGGGGAGTTGGTTCCAATAAAACCTCTGAGTTTGGGCCCAGACCAAGCAGGCTGACGTATTTCAGAAATAGCCAGTACCTTTTTAGAAATCGCATTCCCCAGCAGTTAGGAGGAGGCCAGCAGTGAAAGGGGCTCCACCTGTTTTTGCACACAGGTGATGTTCCTCTCCACATCTGCAGAAGGCACAGTGCCCAAAACATCACCTTGTTTACCTTCTCCTGCTAACATGCACTGAAAAGGAGAATAGATGTACCATGTTTCATTGCCTGTAAATGCACCGTTACTTTTAAGGACCACTAAGAAAATGCTGCCAGTTTCAATTAAGATGCCATAGAGTATAAGCACATGCTGATTTTAGACAGGTTAAAATAAGAAAGAATTGTATCTTCTAATCAATAAAATATGTTATTAAAGTAAAAGTGCCTCCACCTATGCCTCACTCTGAATCGCATGCACACACACGTAGACACTCTTTACTTTAATACCCTGTTAGATTATTGCCACTGCAGTTTGCCACACTGACGCCTATACCCTGAGTGGGGCTGATCCTGAAGGGAGTTTTCCAGTGATCTTGGGACATGAAGGTGCTGGAATTGTGGAAAGTGTTGGTGAAGGAGTTACTAAGCTGAAGGCAGGTAAGGAGAGTATTTGAACCACTTATTTTACAATTTTGGCTTATTTCTATAGGGAAATTATGTTTCTGATAAATTATACATTGTTTATTTGTGAATAAGTTATCGCCTAAGTAAGTTGTCAAGATTGATTTTATATGCCTCATCTGGAAAGCACAAATATTTGAGAGTTTCTTTCTCTCTGATTATGCAGACTGCTGTTTATCTGAAATGGTTTAAGTACATCTCCAAAGCAAATTTTGCCCAATTAAGCAAGAATTTTTGAAGATGCACTGAGTCAGTGTTTTGAAGCACATGACCTCCTTGTTCTCCACTTACCGTTTTAAAAGTTTCACTTAGACAAAAATTTGAAGCTTGTATTTTTTGCATAGTCAGGCAGTGTCCGAATGATGTCATGTAGGTAAAGTTCTAGGTCTTAAAGTTGTTAACTTTGCAAAGCGGCATGGGTTGACAAGAATGGGAATTTGGGGGACTTCCCTGGTGGAGCAGTGGTTAAGAATCTGCCTGCCAGTGCAGGGGACAAGGGTTCGAGCCCTGGTCCGGGAAGATCCCACATGCTGCGGAGCAGCTAAGCCCGTGCGCCACAACTACTGAGCCTGCGCTCTAGAGCCCGCGAGCCACAACTACTGAAACCCGCGTGCCTACAGCCCGTGCTCCACAACAAGAGACTCCACCACAATGAGAAGCCCGTGCACCGCAACGAAGAGTAGCCCCCGCTCACCGTAACTAGAGAAAGCCTGCACGCAGCAACGAAGGCCCAACGCAGCCAAAAATAAATAAATAAAAATTTTTTAATTAAAAAAAAATGGTAATTTGCAGGGGCTGATGTATTCATTTAGAATCAGATGCTACCTATTCAGGATAATGTCCTTGCATTTGTTTTCCAGGTGATACTGTCATCCCACTTTACATCCCACAGTGTGGAGAGTGCAAATTTTGTCTAAATCCTAAAACGAACCTTTGCCAGAAGATAAGGTTAGTATCTTTTTATTTTATTCTTAAAACAAGAGGTAACACTAATCATGATGATATCATGATAATAAGTAAGTATGTGGCAATTTATACAGGGCATTTTACATGAATTATTTCATTCCATCTTTAGGACAACCTGTCATTATCACTGCTATCACTATATTCATAGATGAGAAAATTTAGACCCAGAAATTAAGTGGTGTGCCCAGCAGCATCAGCTGTTAAGAGGTACCTCACAAATTTCTGAACCCATTCTCTTTCCATAACACTAGGCTAAATTTGCCAAAATATGTAGTAAGGAGGGACATGCTTATGAAATTAAATGAAGTCATTTTTATGAGCCATTTTATTGTCCATGAAATCGAAGTAATAAAACTTAGCTCATAAGGTTTTGGGAAAACTACAAGAGATAACATAACCTTTTGACACAGAAAAGGTGGTTATTTGATTGTAGCAAGGTAACACACTTAAAGAACTTCTTTGAGGCATTTAAGATCTTGTGTCTGTTCGCTCCTTTTTTGTCTTTTTTATTGAAGTAGAACATACATATAATGAAGTAATTAAAGTATACAAATCTTAAGTGTACAGCTCCATGAATTTTTTTTTAAATTATTTATTTATTTATTTATTTATGGCTGTGTTGGGTCTTCGTCTCTGTGCGAGGGCCTTCTCCAGTTGCGGCAAGCAGGGGCCACTCTTCATTGCGGTGCGCGGGCCTCTCACTATCGTGGCCTCTCTTGTTGCGGAGCACAGGCTCCAGACACGCAGGCTCAGTAATTGTGGCTCATGGGCCCAGCCGCTCCGCGGCATGTGGGATCCTCCCAGACCAGGGCTCGAACCCGTGTCCCCTGCACTGGCGGGCAGATTCTCAACCACTGCGCCACCAGGGAAGCCCTCCATGAATTTTTATACATATACACATCTAATAGTTATAACCATCACCCAGATCAAGATAGAGAACCCTTCCAGCGGCCCACAAAGTTCTTCATGTCCCATACAAGTCAACACCTGCCTCCCTCAAAGCTAACCACTATTCTGATATCTTTCACTGTAGAACTTCATATAAACAGAATTATGCAATATGTGCTCTTTTGTCTGGCTTCTTTCATTCATAGTGTCTGTGAGATGTATCCAGGTTGCTCTGTGCATCAGTGGTTTTCTTTTGTTTCTTTCACATTCCATTCCAAATAGCCACTGTTTATCCATTCTCCTGTTCATGGACATTTATGTTGCTGCCAGTTTGGACCTGTTGTGATTAGTGCCACTATAAGCATTCATATGTGTCTCTTGATGGACATATACACAACTTTCTCTTGGGTATTTCCCTAGGATTGAAATTGCTGAGTCATGGGGTATACTCCAACCAGCAGTGTTTGGGAGATCTGTTTGTTTTTGCATTGTTTTCTAATGCCATTGACAAAATTAGTTTCGATATTTGGAAATAAGGTTCCATGTGTTTTATCACGTAAATCCAGTTAAAAAGCTAGAACAAAAAAAAAAAAAAACTAGTCATTTTGAAAGGGAATTCCAAACACGGTCTGAAAAAATTTTGACACGTCAAATATAATAATGGTAATAGGTTTTTTTGTGGCTGTCTATAACCTTTTAGAAGGACAAGTCCTTTCAAAGCTTAAAATACATCCCATATCACCTTTTGTTCAAGAAACTCTTCTGGGACAGGAGCAATTTCTCACATTCAGAGCTAAACAAACCTTAACTTGCTCTCATAAAGATACAAGTTATTTTTGGTAGAGCTTTGTCACCTATTTGTTCTTTGTTTCTGATCGTATTTTTGTTTTTCTCTCAAAGGAAATGTACTTATTCTTGAATCCAGAGACAATCCATTTTTCTTCATCTATATATATTTATTTATTCACATATATTCCAAAGGATTTGTCCAAGAGTGTACATCAAATTATAGTGTTTATTTTTGTTAAAATAACATATATATTAAGCACTCTGTGCCAGGCACAGTGCTAATGCTTTACATAACCTCTCATTTGATCTTTATAGCAATGTCTAAGAAAGATAGGTTTCTCTGATTTTCTGGTGAGGAAACTAAGGCACGGAAGTTTATTCACTTGCCCAGGATCACGTGGGATTTGAGCACAAGTGAGCACAAGGGCCCATGTTCCTAATCAAGATGTTACATCATCTATTTAGAATATCAAAAATAATTTTTGTTACCATGTATGCTATCAGTGGTGAGAGCTACACTTTTGAAATAGGCCTCCTGAAAGATCTAAAGCAGCCAGTGTGGACATCTACTTTCATCAGCTTATGTGGATAGTTGCTTGTAATCTTTGCTGTGTAGATGCTGGTTTTGGCTTTATGAAGTTTTATTTGCTCACAGAGTTTTATGATGGAATTTTAAAATCATTTCATCTGATCCATAAATGGTACCTGTTAAAATTATTTCAATACTCTGACAGTATAATCCAGAAGCATATTGAATGTTGGAAAAGATAGGTAAGATGATAATTCTTTTATAAGTTTTCCTAATAAGGCATTGCTGAAAGGTGCTAAATTATTAATGAATATATTAGAAATTAGACTTTTGGTCTTAGCACACTCTTCTGTTTACTGGTTATTTTTTTAAAAATTGATTTCTTTTCCCTGTGCATTTTAGGAAACTTGATTCTACCCTACCTTCTTCCTTTTTTATTTTCTTTAGAGTCACTCAAGGGAAAGGATTAATGCCAGATGGCACTAGCAGATTTACTTGTAAAGGAAAGACAATTTTACATTACATGGGAACCAGCACATTTTCTGAATACACAGTTGTGGCTGATATCTCTGTTGCTAAAATTGATCCTTTAGCCCCTTTGGATAAAGTCTGCCTTCTGGGTTGTGGCATTTCAACTGGTTATGGTGCTGCTGTGAACACTGCCAAGGTAAGTGTTGGCCTGGGTTTTAGCGTCCACCTTCTAATTTCGTACAACAAAGCCTTGCTGGAATAGTGAAATTGGCCCAAACAGTAAGAAACCTAATGATTTCCTTGACTCTTGTGAAATGAGTACCTTATAGACTATCTTTACTATTAGGTGGAGCCTGGCTCTACTTGTGCCGTCTTCGGCCTGGGAGGCGTTGGATTGGCAGTTATCATGGGCTGTAAGGTGGCTGGTGCGTCCCGGATCATTGGCGTGGACATCAATAAGGATAAATTCACAAGGGCTAAGGAGTTTGGGGCCTCTGAGTGTATTAACCCCCAGGACTTCAGTAAATCTATCCAGGAAGTGCTCGTTGAGATGACTGATGGGGGAGTGGACTATTCCTTTGAGTGTATTGGTAACGTGAAAGTCATGGTGAGTATGCTTGGCTTCATTCCAAGTGGGGCGGGGCGGGGGGGGCTGGTTTTTTTAATGTAATTTCCTTAATTAAGGTCAAAAATTGTTTTGTTTTGCAAAGGAAGAGTCTTGAATTCCCTGATAAGAATTATTAGAAGGGAAAAATGAGTACTTGAACTAGAAATTGGAAATGATAGAAGGGAAATATGAAGGGAAATGTTTCTTTGCCTTTCAGTGTACACTTAAATCTCAGAGTGTGTTTCATTAAATGAAAAGGCAAAATGATGCAGCTGTAGAGAACATGGGCTTTGGAATGAGATATATGTCCACTTACTAACTCAGTGACCTTGCGCAACTACTTAACTTCTCTAAACCTGTTTTCTCATGTGTAAAATGCAGATAGTAACTGTAGGTACCTGACACAAAGTAGACACTCAGCAGAAGTATAACTGTTACTTCTCTGTCTGCTGCCTTTATTAAGTCTTTAGAATTTTGAGCTAAGATTTACTTTTTAAAATAGACAACAAATGAAAGCTTTAAATTCTTTCCATTTGTGTCAGTGTTGAGCCAAGTTCGTAAATTTTTTAAAATACCTGTTAAAATTGTTCAATAAAATTAAACTTACTAAATACTCACTTTGATCATTTTGTTGCCATTTTTCTAATAAAGCTATGTACCACCACCCTCTCCCCCGGAAGTTTCTGGGGAAGCAGATATTCTCAGCACAATGCACTGACTTCTGTGATTTGCCTGCAGAGAGCAGCGCTGGAGGCCTGCCACAAAGGCTGGGGCGTCAGCGTGGTGGTTGGAGTAGCTGCCTCAGGTGAAGAAGTTGCCACTCGTCCATTCCAGCTGGTAACAGGCCGCACGTGGAAAGGCACTGCCTTTGGAGGTAATTTGGTGGATGAGATGAGTACATTTTCTCTTTTGTTACTTCCATTGGCAGAATTTTAATCCCAATCAGTATTTATTTACCCCTGGGACTGGGGACATGCTCAGCTTCTCCTGAAACACAAGGCTACTTCTTACACATTGAAAAAGATATTAATATTCCGTTAATGAAATAGTTGAGGGTAGGTCAGGAGTGAGAAGCTGGTTACAGGATAAGCAAACAACTGTATCAGCCACCCTTTGCCATGTTGTAGACTTACATAGGTTATTGGCATTTTTTACCCATTTTTCCAGAGTGCAGTGATCCCTGGATGTGATCATACTTCCATCTGAATAGTACTGATTTCAGCAGTAACCAATACTAAGTCTTAAACTGAAAATATTAAATTAGACAAAACCTTACAACAAAATTGAAAAGCTGCCAGACTGATCATTTTTCCCTTGTATGATCCTAAAAGTACATGGTTGTTTGGGGTTGCCTAACCACCAGCAGAATGCTGAGAAAGTTTCCACCATTTTCCAAGGTTGCTCAGCTAGAGAAGAGAAAAGACATCAAAACATGTTTGTATATCCCAACTGTTGTGAATAAATGAAATCTAAAGTTTTTCATAGATTTTTTAAAAATATATCCTTACCATCCTCCTAAGGAAAGAGAATTACATAGCATGAGTTTTTTTTTTCCCAAGAATTTGCATTTCTTTTTTTTTTTAACATCCTTATTGGAGTATAATTGCTTTACAGTGGTGTGTTTCTGCTGTATAACAAAGTGAATCAGCTATGCATATACATATATCCCCGTATCTCCTCCCTCTTGCGTCTCCCTCCCATCCTCCCTATCCCACCCTTCTAGGTGGTCACAAAGCACGGAGCTGATCTCCTGTGCTATGCGGCTTCTTCCCACTAGCTATCTATTTTACATTTGGTAGTGTATATATATCAGTGCTACTCTCTCACTTCATCCCAGCTTACCCTTCCCCCTCCCCGTGTCCTCAAGTCCATTCTCTAATAGCATGAGTTTTTAATGATCTGTGTTTAACAAAGTGTCCCCTACCTCATATTATGCCAGCTTTTTCAAGGCCAGAAGAAGAGATTAGGAAAGTATGAAAAATGAGGGGTTGGGCCAAAGTTTTCCTTCTTTATACTACAGAATTTGTCAAGGCAGATGTCAAGCTGACTAAACCCTCTTTTCCAAAGCGCTACACGTATGCCGCACTTGAGTATTTCAGAACAGACTGTCAGAGCCATACATGCAGCTCAGGGGCATCATCTCAGGGTCCATAGCTGTATTTGAAAGGGTGTTCTTAGTCCGGGAGACTGAGCCAGGGGGTTTGGTAGTCACCTCTCACTGAAGCCTCATCCAAGCACATGCTTGTTGGGAAATAAGCTGGAGCCTTGGGGCCCCATGGGTGTTGCTAAAATATGACTCACAAATGTAAACAGCAGTTTTAGTTTAGGGAATAGCAGTGGCTGTGGTTGTCTCAGTTACCAGGAGATTTAAAGGAGAAAAAAAAAAGCACTGCAGTTTGGAAGGAAAGGGTAACTGGTAGAGGACACAAGGAGGGAGATTTGGGAAAGGCTCAAAAGAGGTTTGAAATGTGGTCCAAAGACTCCCTGGTTTAAAAAAAGGTGGTAAGTCTTTGTCGATTTACTGCTTTCTTTCAATACAAGTGAGAAATTGAAGGATCTGATTTTGTTTAAAATCATAACCTGTAACTAAAGATCACCTACTTTGCTTTTCAATTTCAGTTTTCTCTTCTGAGATGGTATCCTTACTGTTGAAATTAAAACCACAGAAATAGTCATGTATCACATCAGTTTTTTTCTTCCTTGAATTTCACGATTACAGAAATCTTTGCTGTTGTGGACTTAAATAAGCTTATTCTGAGACTTCTAGAGTTCTATCCCGTATGGTTTAAAAATCTCCATTAAGATTTAATGAGATTTTAGTAAACCTTAATTCAGAAAAAGGCAAGTGCTCAAAAGGCATTTACTTTTTTCTTACTTAAAGATGTGCATTTCTTCCTCCTCTCTATGCTGATTTTGAAGTTTTTCATTCCTCTTTAGTTCGTGAAAAAATTCTCTTAAATGTCTTTGTCACCCACTAAGTAATAAGCACACTGTAGAGATTTGTTGGAAAACTTAATGAATAGATGTATGATTTCTTTTAGGATGGAAGAGTGTAGAAAGCGTCCCAAAGTTGGTGTCCGAATATATGTCCAAAAAAATAAAGGTTGATGAATTTGTGACTCACAATCTGCCTTTTGACCAAATTAACGAAGCCTTTGAACTGATGCATGCAGGGAAGAGGTGAGCTTTCTCTTTAGCTGTGTAGTGTAGAATGTAGTAATGATTTGGGGCTTATGGAGGGAGAAGGGTAAAAAAACCGTTTTAGTGGTCTTCAAAGAAACCATTCAGAACCTGTTTATTGCTTTCTTCTCTTACAGCATCCGAACTGTTGTAAAGCTTTAAATTCAAAAGAGAAAAATTCTTCCATCCTTGTAACTAAGTCTTGTAGTCTGATTGGAGCAGCCAGACAAGCAGGAAGGAGCTCTTTCAAGTTCACAGCTTCTTAGACCTTCATTAACTGACTCTGGGGAATAATGTTTTGTGTATAAATTCATAAATGTCTAATCAAGGACAAGGCTAATACTGTCATAAGTCTGTTTTCTGGACTCTTCTTCACATAAATAATTGCTGGCTCATTAAGGAATATTTTTAACATAATAAAAGGAATTTCTGCATATGTGTGGAAGTTGTCAGCTCTGTTGTATGCCAAATTCTTTCTCATGGTTCCTCTCCCCATTATCTTCATTCTTTAAAGGAAAGATGGAGGAAGAAGGGCAGTGGTGAGTATCTGAACCTTGTCTTCTACTGTCCTTGGTAACTTTCGCTTAACTTTTAAGGGTCTCAGGCCCATTTACTAAAGAACAGATTTCTCCAATCAGCAGTGGCACAGTTAATCAGAACCCAAATCTGCTTCTGTGAGATTGTCTTCTTGTGGGCAGGTACCATGCATTGTTCAGAGTTAGACTCCTAATTCCTAGTATAACATCTGGCCCACAGATTCATCATTGAAACTACCTTCTGAGCTTAAGTAGGTATATATCTGTTGTTGGTCACTCTGAACTATTTCAAGCATACGGAAAATATTTATGAACTGAATACCCAAATTTCCAGCACTTATTTTGTCAAATCTTAACATCTTACTCTTCCAGACCACTTTGCCTTTCCTTTCCTGCGGTGTAGTCAACATCCAGAATCGGGTGTTTATCAGTCACTCCAATGCATATTGCCATACTTTGACTACACGTATCCGTAAACCCTTTAGTCTTCAGTATTGTCATACATGTTTTAAACCTGATACTGTCTCATTCTGCAGCTTTCCTTTTTCACTCATTATTTTGTGATTAATCCCTGTTGTAGGTGATGCTCCCATTCATTAATTTTAGTACTGTGCAGTAGTAGTCAGTTATATGAACTACCGTAACTTGTCTCCAGCCGATGGCATATAGTTGTTTCCCAAATTGTTTCTGTATTGCTAACAACACTGTGGTGGAACATCCTTGTACATTGTGCTCAGTGCGTTAGTTACGGAGGATGTGTACCACAGGATAAACGCATTTTAAACCTTACTAGAAATTGTCAAATTGCTCTTAAATGTGGTTGGACATTTTTGCAAATCAGATGGGTGTGAAATGACTTTAATTTGCATTTCCTTTAACGACTAAAGTCGTTTTTTTTCTTGGCCATGGCACACAGCATGGTGGGATATTAGTTCCCCGACCAGGGGTGGAACCTGAGCCCCCTGCACTGGGAGTGCAGAGTCTTAACCACTGGACCACCAGGGAGGTCCCAAGTCTTTCCTTCTTTTGGCCATCTGTATTTCCTTTTTTGTGAGGCGTCTGTTCACATCCTTTGCCCATTTTTCTGTTGGATTACTTCTCTTTTTCTGAGTAATTTTTAGGGGTTCTTTATTCTAGATGCCAATCCTTTGTAAGTTTTATATTTTAATATATTTTATATTTCTTAATTTTTATTTGAATATAGTCATATCTATCAGTCTTTTCCTGGTGCTGTTGTTAAGTAACATTTAGGTTTCTTTACCCTGAGCAGAATAAAGAAGCAAACGAAAATGATGCATAGTCTTACCATCCAGGTGATCCATTAACACAAAAATAAATACATGGAGGCAATACATCCAAGAGTTACAACATTCAAATAGTAGAGAAAATTGCATGAGAAAGGAAAGCTACACTTCCCTCTCCCCCCAAAAAATAGGTGACCACTATTCAGTTTATGTATCTTCCCAGAAGTTTCTATGAATATAATAGCATTTATACATATACTTTAAATTAACACAAAGGAATACTATTAACACTATTCTGTGCCTTTTTTTTTTTCCCCCAGTCGTCTCCATACCGTTTATTTCTCCGTCCCGGGAGGTGGGGTCGCTGGGGGCGGGGCGGGCAGAAAACCACGCGCGGGCTGCGGGCCTGGGGCGGGGGAGTCCGGAGCGCGACATTCAGACGAAGGTGGAGCCGTTCCAGCCCACGTTGGCCGTCGTAGTAGTTGATGTAGATCCTGCCCGGGCTGACGCGCAGGCGTCACAGCAGCTTGCTGTCGGAGCGGTTCTGTGCGCCGCCGATCTTGCCGATGCTGTGCAGGCTGCAGAGCGCGCGCGGCTCGCTGGAGCTCCCGAAAGCCGGGAGCTGGTCCGGGACCACGTGCACCGTGATGTACTGCGCCGGCTTGCCCGTGGCGTGCGCCAGCTGCTGGGTGAGATCGGAGAGGAGCCCGTCCGGCACAGAGGCGCGGGGCACGTTGGTGTTCACCAGGAATATCGACATGACGGCGAGGGAAGGCGGGGACAGGGATACAGGAACCAACCGACTCTCGTGTGAACGGCGCCCCGCCTATTCTGTGCCTTTTTCTTCTTTCTACATCATAGCATACTTTAGACTGTTTCTGTATCAGGACATCAGATATGCCATGCACATACATATCTTTTGGTTGGATTGAAACCATGTGCTTTTTCTTGTTTAATTCTTTTGACTGATGTAGCTTAATTACTCCCAAAGTTTGTGTTTCTGAGAGAGCAATATTTAGTTGACTGAAAACTGGAAAAGTGGCAGTTATGGTCAGGACTTCTTTTTTGGATCTCTGGTGCATTTGAAGGACTAGGCAGTATGACCTAGCTTCTCTCATTTTACCTAGAGAGCTGGAGACCCAGTAGGGGCCAAGATGGCTCCAACCTATTGTTCTGGGTGAACTGGAAGAACAGGAAAATAAAACTAGCTTCTACCCTAGCTGTAGGAAGTGTGCTTTAATCTGGTTTGTTTTAGCTCAGCCTTCCAGGAACAAAGTATATTATTGCCTTAAGCGACTGCAGTAACAGAATGGGTATATAGGGTAATAATGGAGGAGAACCAATAATTTTTTTTTTTTGGTTTTTTTCCCCTTTATTTTTCTTCTCATACATGAGTTATACTTGAATGAGAATGGCAAACATTATGTTCGCCAATATGAGAAAATAATTTTAAGATAGTAAAATAATGTAACTCCAATTCTTGTAGCTGGCCAATTAGGCAGTTTACTTTTCTGTCACAGTCATGTACATAGTCTTGAGACAGCTAATTCAGTTTAACAAGTATGAGCATTTCCTGGCTGAAAGCACAACTGTCTCTTTCAAAGCACCAGTATTAAGAATCAATTTTACAAGATCCTTAATATAAAGATTCTTGGAACATGGAACTATAGATATAAAGTATTTCTTGTTAAGATACTTTTAATACATCCTCTTGGATGGCATCTAGGTTGTTATGTATATTGTGGAAACAAATATTTTTTGGAAGAACATACACAACATAGGGCTAAAAAACACTCACTATGTGCATGTCAGCAAATCTATCCTGGTTGTCCAAAATTAGGACTCTACCACCTTAGAAGTATTGTCGGGAATTTTTTGAAGTTATGTTTAAACTGCTTTCTTGGATAAAAGGTATATAATTTTAACACAAGTCGCTAACCTCTGCTGTATATTTCATGAAAGCTAGTAAAAAAATTTTTTTAATTTAAGGATCCAAAATTTTACAATATTAGGATGTATCTTTTAACAGCTTTTTGTTTTTCATTGAAAATGTTGGTATACTTGGCATTTTTCAAATCTTTCCTGCTTTTTCATTTTCAGCATGTTGGGCTATTCTGCTTTCTATTTAACTTACCTATTGATGTTCACTGTAAAAAGATAGTCCATATACAGGCTGACTTGGAATTCCATGTCTGACTTGGAATGAGTTCTTTATTACATGCACAGAGAACTAACATAAGGTAGAACCTGTGGAATGATGAGGTTATTGAGATGAGGGAAAAAACTGCATTATGTCCAAACTTTGTTACAGTGGAGCCAGTTAATGTATGTACAGCTTAAACAAAAACAGCTCCAAAAGATAAACACAATGCTACTTCCATTTATCCCATTTCAAAGCAAAATTAAATGTAGCTCATGATTCTCAAAATGTTTCGTTGATCTGGGAAAGAGGGAACATATTTTTACATGCACAGATGCTTCAGAACATTTTCTGCATGGCTACCAATCTCCCAAGTAGGTTGATGATCAAAGTCCTAAAGTAACTGACAGTTCTTTGGGCCTAGAGATACTTTGTGACCCAGGAAAAAACCAACTTTGCACTCAGCCAATTTTGTTTCAATTAACATGCAAGATCAGATTCTCTGTCAGCAAATACCCTGTAGAAAAAACAGACAGAAAACACATTTGGAAAACATTAAGTATATTTAAACAGTTACTTAGATAATAAGTACATAGAACTATACCAAGGAAATCATATCTTTAAAGAAACAACTAGGAAGTAAACCAGCACAGTGAACCGGTACGTACAAAGTCCTCCACTATACAAACTTCTTTTGGTGGAACTTTATAGGAACAGAGCCAAGTGGGATGGGCTTTTAAGCAGATTGATTTTTATCAAACTGGACATCGTAACAGAATTCATTGAGAGGTAATATGTACATGCTCCCTTCAGGAAAGGAGCGCTAATCCACCACAGAACTACCCAGAGTTTAGACATGGACCGAAATATTCCTGACTACCAAAAATATCTAGATATGTTAAACAAGATAAAACAGTGGAAATTTGCTTTAAAATACCTGTTGTTCTCTTTCTTAAATCTACATCTTAATACTAAAAGTTCTTATCCTTGGCTATTTTGTTTTCTCAGAATCACCCAGGGCTCAGATTTACTGGTAAAGTTTGAAAAATTCTATTCTGAATTTTCTGTTGATGTCTGACCCAAGTACTGAAATAAAGCAAATTTGCTTTATAGTCACATTATATATAGAATAAAACAGTTGTTAAGTTATGGTGTCATTACACAAATAGGATACCTCCATAGAGGAATACGGTGATTTGTCCAAGCCCTTCAACTAGTTTAAAAAATCAGAGAACTCAGAGCCCTAGTGTCCTGATTGTTGATCTTGTGATCGTCTCATGAGACCACAGTGCAAATGTGCCTACAAGTTTGGCATGTGTTTGTTGTTGGGAGTTGAATGAGGAGGCTGGAGTAATAGTAAAAGGGCCAAGCACCCAGGAGATGGAAGCAATTATTCTACTAAAAGCTTCGCAATAGTAAAAAGGCTGGACATTCACAAGAAAAGTTATTAAAATACTTTGAACTCCAACAAACATCAGTGGTAAGTGAAAATCTTTCCAGGAAGCCCTTCTTGAGTGCTTCGCATATTGACTTTTGGGCACATTTTAGTGAGAGAAACCAGTGCTGACACGTTTCAACGTAATCACAGAATTACCATATACAGACAGTTCTGTTGTTGCTCACCCCAGTCCCCAAAATGAAAAGCAGCAGGTAACACGTAGCCAAGGCCACCTGACTCCTGGCTTTTTTTTTGCAAAATAACCAAATGCAAACCACTGGTTTTCTTTTTCATACTTAGCACCAAAAGGAAAAAGAGGTAAGGAAAAAGGCTGCCACCAAAGGCTGCTTGTGAGTTCAAACACAGTGGGACCACAGAATTTTGATGCATGGAACCTATGCTGCCTTTCTTTAGATGTTCATTTTTTAAATGAAGCAAAACACATTGATAACTTTTAGAATATCAGCATAATGCAGCCTATGTTGTGAAACAATCTGTTCCTAAAACAATGTCCAGATGTTTTCTCCTACTCTATACTGAAATAGGCTACACATCCACATTACAAGTGGTATAATTTGCTCCTCTGGTAGCTAGAGAACTTGGTAGAAGCCAAACACCATCAAATGTAGACACAATCATATCACACTATCTCAATTGATTCCAGTATTTCTAACTCCCAGACCGCTAAAAAATCTTCCCCACCTGTATAGCATGCTTTGCCCCCAAGATTCACTGCATTTACTGTTGAAAAGTAACTTCATGGTTTATGAAATTTAGAATACTGCAGGATTAAAATTAATTACTTCAAATAGCTTTTAAACCAATACTCTGTACCCCCTTAGTGAAATATGTTCCAAGAATAAGAACAATCACAACTTTTACACTTAAGTTTATTTTTGGTAGTGATTTTGGTATAGTAATTCTAAAATAATTTTACATGTCATATAGAATCAAGCAAATCAATAAATATTAATGTTGTTCAGAACCAAAGTTCTCACCATGGGAGAAGGAAGATACAAATATGGAACAGGGAAGGGTGAGGAAGATTAGTGTTAAATTTGAAATCAAAGTATCAGAATGAATTCATGATTTATAAAAAATGCATTTGCTGGCTCTGTTCCCTGAACGGCCCTAGGAGCAATGACACCCCAGCAGCACCCAGATCTTGACTTCCAAATACCATTCCCCATGAAAAGAAACCAGGGCTCCTCGGAGAAGTAGCCAATTCCCAGGCTGGGGCAGGAAAAGTGTATGATAAATCTAGAACATCTTGATATGGCAAAAAGCAAGAATGTGCTCAAAGACTAATAGTCACAGATCAAAATGACCCATAAATAAGCTTAAAGGTGCTTCCACTGGCCAAATACAGACCATTCAGAGTAATTAATTGAATTTTTAAAAACAATGAGCTCACACTGACACTCAAAAAAGTGCTTCTTAGTAAAAGAGCGCCAGCCAATAAATGCAGACAGAATGCTAGATTTAGGAAGTCCCAATTTGCAGCCACCAATGTAACAAAATAATGGATTCTGGCAAGGATTATTAATGAATGCTAAAATCATTAAAAGTGAACAGGATATCCAAATGGTCTCCAAGTATCTCCTCCCAAATTATTTGCTTAAGAAAGGGATCTTAAAATAGAAAATCTGAAAGAAACCTAGTGAGCAAACATATATTGGCAATAATGTGACAATGACAGTATGTGCCTTGTGATGTGATGTGATGCGATGCGATGAATGGGACACACCACATGCCATCTATGGAGTCTTCTGCCAAAACATTTATCCTGAACCTACTTATGAGGAACAATCAGGGAAGCACAGAATTCTACAAGCTAGCTGGCCTGCTTTTTCAAGAGTCAGTTTCATAAAAGATCAAAAAAGGTGGAAGGATTGTTCTAGAGTTAAAAAAACCCTACAGATGACAACCAAAGGCCATGGGTTTGGATTCTGCATTTTAAACAAGACGAACGCTTTAAAGTACACTTGGGGGGAAACTGAGCCTCAGGTTTGAATGTGTACTATACATTACATAACTCTATGAATATTCAATTCCTTGGGTGTGATCAGAGTATTATGATTGTGTAGGAAATGTGCTTATGTTTTCAGAGAGACACACTGCAACAGTAGCAGGTGAAGTACGACAATGCCATTTCTCTCAAAAGAAAAATGCTTTTTATATAGAGAGATGTGACGCAATAACACTTGCTGAATACAGGGAAAGGATATATAGTTATTTCACTGTACCATCAACTTTTCCGTAAATTTTAAATTTTCAAAATTAAAAGTTGGAAGTAAAAAAAAAAACAAAAACGGGGGGTGGGTGGGTAGGACAGAAATAGCTTACAGATACCAGGAGGGTGCATTTGGGGGCTTTAGCAAACTGGAGCATCCCACTCTCAAATTTAACCAAACTCAATGAAAAGCCAGAAGTGGTGACAGGACAAACTGAGGAATCAAGCTAAGATGGCAAATTCCTAAACACCCTCTTCCTGTTAATTTAGACATGTGGATGGCAAGTAATATAAAGGTGTTGGTGAACGGGTTCTAATGTACCTTTATACATTTTACCAGCAAAAGACATAAAATGAAAATAAAAGGCAAACACCTTTCCCTTCTAAATTATAATTCCAAGGGGGGATGAAGGACTGTCAGGGGAAAAAAAGGATTATTTTAAAGTTAATAAAAAAAAAAAAAGTTAACACACTGACATTTTTGAGAAGTTGGCAGAATGATGAAACTACCCTAGATGTTTTCTCATCTAAACCTAGTAAACAAACATTTGTAATCAGACATATACAATTAGACTAGAGGACATATTGTTTTAAAATCTCCCAAACCGAGAAAAGCATCATCACCAGTGTGGTGTTTATCTTTTAACAGCAACAAAAAAAAAACTACCCACCAAGACTTTGTTTCCTTGAGCTTATTTTCTAGTAGTAGACACTGAGTAGGCCCACACTGTTAATTCCACTATCAGTACATAAAATGCTGCCTTACATATGCAGCAATCTCCGCCTTAAACTATCTCAGAAATATGGTTGCATCTCAAATACTGCTGGTAGACTGCTGAACTAAACACAGTACTGGAATTTGTATATAGCCATTCAACTTAAAAAAAGTATTTTTACTCAAATTTTATTTTAGATTATGAAATTAGCCTCCCCATTCCCACCACTTCCTTCTGAAATCCCCAACAAATTCAGCAAAGTTAACGACTACATGGTGGGATAGTCATTCAAACTTTTTAATCTCCCTTTACACATTATATTAACATTCATATTGCAAGGCATTCCATTCACAAATATTACAGTTTGATAAAAAACTTCACACACATACCAGATTCAGCCACTTTACTAAATCATTAAAATAATATAAGTAATGAAAACATTATCATAATTCCTTTAAAGCAATAAAGGTCTGAGGCACTCTGGGAAAGATGTTCTCATACAAATGTAACATGTCAGTGGTATCAAATTATCTTAGAATAAACTTACCAGATACCTAGTAATCAAGTACACTCTAATGACAATGACTTTGATCTGATATGTCTTCACTGGATGCACTCCCATTTGGACTGAACTACTGAAAGGAACACAGATGTTGGGCAGCTGAGGTCATTTCTAATGAGGTTCCCAACTATGTAAAGGAGAATTGTGGTAGCACACCAAGGACAGCTGCATCCCTGCAAGGCAACAGTCCAATTTCAAAGAAGTTCCTTTCTCATCCCCACCAGATTTATTAAACATTAGAATTTCCAGACTCTGATCACTGCTGGAGAGATTTCAGAACTGTCTTTCCCCATCAGCCTCCACAGTGCAGCCTCCACCCTTCTCTGAATATCTCCAAGGTATGCCTTTGAAATAAGAGAGAGCGGGGAAGGGAGTGTTTTTCCTACCATTATGACCAAACAGAGGTCTGAAATAGCAACGTATTACAAAAATCCCATTCTCTGCAACAGCCAGCTTCCGCTTAGAGCGTGGCTATTTTTGCCATAAACTAGATTTTTAAAAACCTGATAACCTTTTTCCAAAGTGAATTTTGCCATAGCCATTCACGCACACAGAGTCCACACTGGAAAGTCTCACTGACCGAGTGCTTCCTTACACACAATTACGAGGGTAAATTAGCAGGGGAGGAGGGAGGCCAATTCCCAGCTGGGAATTAAATCACTGCAAATGATGGGTCCATTTACAACAGCATAGAACCCTGTCAGAATCAACACAAACCCCAGGTCACATAGTGTTTGGTAATTACATATATGGAATTTAAAATGAATACGTATATATTTCCATACATATATAATTAAAAAAAAAAAAAGTCGGGAGCAAAATATGTTGCTAAAGTTTCAGGGATTCTCATCTGCAACATTCACCTGGAAAGCAGGTGGCTCTGACGGCCCGGTTGTGGCAGTGATAAAAGCAACTAGAAGCAGGTTTAAGTAAAAGTGCTCAAAGGGCAAATGAGAAAACAGGGGTGCAGAGATTTTTTTGTGTGGGGAGAGGGGAGCATTGAAAGGAGTTGAGAAAGCTTCCTTTATTCTTCTTGGCTTTTTCAGACCCAAGACAAGTTCTTGAGGACACACATCAAATGCTGTAGTCCTTCCTTATCTATAGTCGAAACAAAACAAGTTATAAAAAATTTCCTCTTCCATCCTGTACTCTCAATAAAATGCAGAGTACAGACAGAAGGTATCACTGAGATGCGCCATCTCGGGAGAAATTAAAATTGGGACATGAAGTGAGGCCGCGCGCTATCGAGTCGCCGGGTTAGGATGTCGCAGCCAGTGTCCGTGACCAGCAGGGTGTGCTCGAACTGGGCAGACCGTTTCCCATCTCTCGTCACTGCTGTCCAGCCATCCGGCCAGGTTTCATCCTGCCATCCGCCTTAAACAAACAAACACCAGTTCTTAATTCTACCACTCAGCTTGTTTTCTTAATAAACTCTCTAGGCAAGTGTACTGGCCTGTCCTCCTATATCCTTGGATATCTCAGAAAACTAATTTAAAAATTCACTATTAAGATTCCTATTTACACTTCAACTGTTTAAGCTAAAGCCTTTTCAATTTCATTTTGGTCTTTAGTCCAACGAAGTAATAATAATGTTTAAATTTTAAAACTTCACATTTTGTATACTTCCCAAATATTAAATCAAGTTGGTATTTCCAAAATAAAGGCACTCAGTTTCATTTTCAGAAATGTAACTGATAACCACTCATCACAGAACTACAAGTAAGAAACTGAATTAATGAATTTAGCTCTCTCCTGGTATAACTTTGGAATCTGACTGAACTATAGGCGATGTATATTGTGAAGAAAACAGAGTAACTTTTTATACTTTTATTATAGCATTTAATTCCTGATATAATTTTTAAATGGCAAGCACAAAGATGGTGAGAACAGATTATACTGTGAAATTTTTATAGGCCACACCCCTGTAACCAGAAAGAGGGCAGAGAAAGAGAGAGATTGGTGAGAAAATTTAAAAATTATTGGGAGTTCCCTGGTGGCCTGGTGGTTAGGATTCCAGGCTTTCACTGCTGTGGCCCAGGTTCAATCCCTGGTCGAGGAACTGAGATCCTGCAAGCTGTGCAGCACGGCCAAAAGAAAATAAATTTATGATGAGGGAGAATGGGTTAGAAAGAGGGTTAGAAAGGAAAGGAAGGGACAATGAAAAAAGCTGGTAGACAACACAGGAAAAAGAGAATGGGAGGAGGAGTGGGGCAGGGGAGGAGAGGCAACAGTGGAATGACAAAGTTCTGCAATTCCAGATACTACTATAAAAATGTGTTTACAGAGACTTTCTTATCTCCAAATTAGATGTAAAAAAAAAAAATCAATATTCTTCATTCTGAGTAATCTTTTTTGCCTTGGGGGTGGGGAGCCCACACCTCGCAGGTTGTAGGACCTTAGTTCCCTGACCAGGGATGGAACCCAGGCCCACGGCAGTGAAAGCGCCGAGTCCTAACCACTGGACCGCCAGGGAATTCCCATTTTGAGTAATCTTTACCAAAGATTAGGTCTTACTGCCTCAGACACATCCCAGAGTACAAAGTCTGCAGTGAAGTAACCTACTTTTGCAATATTAAACCCCAGACTAAAAAGAAAATATGCGGTAGCTTAAAGAAAGTTAACTCATGCTTTGTCAGCCATCTAAAGATGAGTAAACATATTTCTCAATGTAACGAATGATCTTTTCACAAATGGATTTAAGACATAATATATCTTTTTTTTTTAATAAATTTATTTATATTTATTTATTTATTTTTGGGCTGCGTTGGGTCTTCGTTGCTGTGTGCGGGCTTTCTCTAGTTGCGGCGAGCGGGGGCTACTCTTCGTTGTGGTGCACGGGCTTCTCATTGCGGTGGTTTCTCTTGTTGTGGAGCACCAGTTCTAGAGCGTGCGGGCTTCAGTAGATGTGGCACGTGGGCTCAGTAGTTGTGGCACACGGGCTTAGTTGCTCCGCGGCATGTGGGATCTTCCCAGACCAGGGCTCAAACCTGTGTCCCCTGCATTGGCAGGCAGGTTCTTAACCACTGTGCCACCAGGGAAGCCCGACATAAATACATCTTTAATTTTATTGTCATCTGCTAAAACAGATCCTTTACTAATGTCAAGTTAAATATATTTGACTACTATTCTAAGGAAATTCAAATTCTTCTTTGGATTAGAGACTTTCCACTAAGAAGCTGGGATTTAACCTAGCTGAGTTACACTGAAATATATTTGTTATAATTTGACGATTATCTGAACCAGCACAACACTGTGTTATTTGCTTACTCCTGGAAATACCACTTCATGTCTCACCAACTAAGTGCCAGTTAATGGAAACAGGTATGTAACCAAAATGACACTTTCCTCTCACGGTCTTGCCTTTCTCTGCTAATATACTCAACGCTCTTGCAATTGGTTACATATGATCATTATTCTTATTCCAAGGAATGACAAAACAACATTTTTTACATTTGTACAGCCCTTTAAAGGTACTTTGTGTTAATACAAATCATCTCACTTAATTCTTACAGCAGCCCTGGGGATTCAGCAGGATAAAGATTGTAACTTCCATTTTACAAAAAAGGGAACAAAGGACCAGGTTAAGAAGGCAGCCTCTAAAACAACCTCCAATGCTCCTCTCCCCTTGAGTGTGGGCTGGATTTAGTGACTCACTTCTAAGGAAGAAAATCTGGTAGAAGTGATTGGCTATCACTCCGAAGATTAGGTTATAAAGAAGACTGGAAGGATCCCAAGGGGATGCATCCTTTAACACAGGGACCAGGACACGAGAGCCCTACTACTGCTGCCCCACTCTGCATCCCCTAACCCCAACGAACAACCGGCAGAAAGCAAAGGTGAAGGCCTCCTGAAGGAGGCCCCAGTTACTACTCTGACAGCCTCAGTGGGGAGCTCCAATCATGACACCGACCATCACTGCCATGTGCCTGTCACAGTGACCAACAACAGCGAGGACATAAAACTGCCAGTGCTAAGCGTGTCTATGCTGTGCTTTTTCCACAGTAGTCGTATGACACCACCTGACGATGTGAGTGCAGACCCTCTAGAGGCAGAACGGCTCATGAGTTTAGAGTCCCACAGATTCTGCCACGTAACTAGCTAAGCGACTTAGGGCAAGTTACTTAACCTCTTCAAAAATCAGTTTGCTCTCCTGTATAATGGGGATAGCACCTACCTCATAAGTTGTGGAGAATTAAATTATATAACTCTGCCGCAAAACGAATAGCTCAGACTTCCCTGGTGGCGCACTGGTTAAGAATCCACCTGCCAATGCAGGGGACACAGGTTCAAGCCCTGGTCCGGGAAGATCCCACATGCCGCGGAGCAACTAAGCCCGTGCGCCACAACTACCGAACCTGCGCTCTAGAGCCCATGAGCCACAACTACTGAGCCGGCGCGCCTAGAGCTCGTGCTCCGCAACAAGAGAAGCCACCGCAATGGAAGTCCACGCACCACAACGAAGACCCAATGCAGCCAAAAAATAAATAAATAAAAATTAACTAATTTAAAAAACAACAACAACAACAAAAAAACCCAAATAGCTCTAACTTCTTTTTTCCTCCTCTTCCTCACCCCCATCAAGACAAGCAAGAATTTCTACACAGGCTTGATGGAGGCACCTAATTATTACAATGCACCCTTTGACAGGATCTTTAGGAAAAGGGACCAGGATTCAAGTACTTCAGCATCTACTGACAGCAGGCAAATTACCGTGGAGAAGGTATTGCTTTCTTGCCAACCTTTACAATTTTCAGTTCTCTACATGATACTGAATCAAGTTAGAGATAGGACAGGGAGTGGAAATGAAGCAAAAAGAAAGTAGAGCAGACTACTAATCTGATCATGAGTAACCAAAAGTAAATAAAAATTCAATTAAAGAATGTTACAGCATCCCTTTTTCTCACCTTCACAAATCATTGGCTCAATTGTAAATACGTGGCCAGGCTTCATCACTCCAACTGCTTTATTTTCTGAAATTAAAGAAAAAAATCTCAGAACACAGCAAAAAACCTACAGCATATTGTTAAGCAGCTCCCTGGGAAAAGTACACAACTTATATTCCCATGAGTGATTCTTAAATTAATGACTTTCTCCTCTCCTGATTCCCCTTTCTTAAAGCAGATCATTCAACAAACAGGGATTTTACTGAAAACCACCTACTCTGGGGCAGATATTGTCCTAGGCATATTTCATTTTGTTTACGTCTTCTCTGGGAAAATACAGAGATGCGCTAGGCTGGATCTCAGATGTGGTTATCACTTCTATAAAAGCAAAAGTGCCCCCATTTATGTTATAGAAGGGTTAGAATTGCAATCATTCAACCAAGCAAAGTGCCACACTCATGGAGGTATGACACTTTAAAGAAGAAGACATTTCGAATTCCACCAGAAGCCTCCTAGCTCTTGGGTGCGTGTAGGGGTGTGGATGCGGGTGGAGATGGGGGCACAGCCCAGAGAAACAACTGCACCATTTTTAAAAAGTTTTGTAAATTGTCTTATCTTCGGAGGGGAACAAAGCCCCGCACACTAACCTACTTTTTTTTAATGCTGACACGATTATTCCTTTCTATTGGAAACAAAAATTCCATTTCTCCCTCCAAAGACTTTTTGTCCAAGTTCACCAATACAGAAGTATTTTTCAGGATCACTGTGAGAAACTCAACTCTCAGTGCCCAGGCGTGCCATCTCCCCAAGAAGGTCAAAAATTTTAAACAGGGATAGGCCTTTTTAGACAATCTCAGACGAAAATGGAGAACCAGTTTAAAGTTCAAACTGTCAATAAAAACCAAGAACTGATAAGAGCATCGGTAAACAGGTGACTACACTTGCGCTGCCTGACCACCAGGTGGCGAAAGCACCGGCTTTCAGGGGTTTTCTGCGTAAGGGGGCGGTTCTTCCGGATGGCAACCCATGTGTCGACCGAGACAGACCCTGCTCAAGCTGCTCTGTCTAGGTATGGTCTAACCTCACCCGCACGTTTACACTCCTGCACGCCCTTCCTTGTGAATAGCTATCACGCTGTTTTCCGCTATCTTAAGTATTGCCATAATTCACTTATTCTACAGATTCCAAATCAGGAGTTCCTAAGTTATTATAAAACTCTGAGGGGCAAAAATAATCTTTACTTTTTATTTCTAATTTCATGAACTTTCTCTCCAAATGACATGCAATTTACTACATATATAGATTTGGTCATATTCCCTTGGGGATATCAAACAGAAAATGTCAAAGAGAGTCAGTGTGGTGTCATGGAAAGAAAAAAGGATAAGGGAATTGACAGCTGTGCTGTCCAGTACGGCAGCAACTGGGTGCATGAAGCTAAGCACTTGAAAAATGGCAAGTCTGAATGTACATGTAAAAAATATGCCGATTTCAAAGACAAAAAAAGCATGTAATATATCGCAATGTTTTTTTTACACTGATTAAATGTTGAAATGCTAATATTTTTAATGTAATGGATTAAACAAAATATAAAATTAACTCCATCTGTCTCTTTTTACTTTTTCAATATGACCACTAGAAATCTTAATATTACATATGTGCCTCATATATATTTCCACTGGACATCGCAATACAGAGAATCCAAGTTCCACTCCTGTTTCTGCCATTGATTCATTGTTGTAGAAGTTACAACTCCCAGCTAACCTTGACTCATGGTTTCAGCTTCTCAACAAGGCTCACTCAAACAAACATACATCGTCTAGCGACTACACTATAGCAGATACTACTGCCGAGTGCTTTTACAAAAGTGTGTACCTGCTCTACTGTCTGCCTCCCAGAATTACCGTGATATATATTCTAAAGATAGGGTAGTATCACCTTTACTTCCGAACCATGACAAAGAAGCACACTAAACTCTCATCTAACAAGGACTTCTCTTACACGGAAGGAGGTGGAGGGAAGTTACACAACAATTTCCTGGTTCCGTGCTCAGGTGCTTAGGAATGTGAAGTTACAAGCCGAAGCAGGGATCATTTACATTTCAAAAGGCCTCTGCAGTACAGAGACTCTCTCAGCAGCTTCCTTTAACACGTCCCTAAAGGGACCACACATATTTTGTTTTATCTAAACCCAATTAACACTTGACTTTTCAAAAACATATCAGTGGGATGACATGAAGTATACCTGGGTCCTTGTTTCTTTTTTCAGAATTCTTATTTCTAATTAAATAGTTTAACATGAAACTCAAGTGCTATCTCTTGTGTATCGGTGGTATGGTATTTTGCTGACACCATCATCACTGACCCGTATCTCCGTCTCCCATAAATTCTATTTCCTTCAAAAAAATCTTTCTTTATGACATGCGCACACTACTGTGTATTGATTTAAATAGATAACTCCTAAGAGCCTACTGAATAGCACAGGGAACTCTACTCAATACTCTGTAATGGCCTATATGGGAAAAGAATCTAAAAAAGAGTAGATATATGTATATGTATAACTGATTCACTTTGCTGTACAGCAGAAACACAACAATGTAAATCAACTCTACTCCAATAAAAATTAATAGATATAGACAGATAGACAAAAAGTCTCTATCTAGTCCATACCTAAACCTAAGTCTGTTACCTCTGCAAGTAAGGGTGCTTTTTTCATTCCCTCCCTTGCACACTCTTTTTCCACACACAAAACACACACATGTACACGTGTGGCACACGCCAGTGTCATCAGAATAGCTACTTCCATTCTGTTAAAGGCAATGCACATCAGGTGATCACAGGGCTTACCAGGAAGGAATGAAGTTGGCTACCTATTTTCTATTGCTAGCTTTTATTTCAAGCACAATTCCAGCTGAAATAAAAAGGACTATGCGGTCTGCTAATAAATGCTTATTGATTTATGTCAAATGCTGTGCCTTAAGTGACTTCTCTAGCTTCTCCTGTTGAGACGTTTCTCACTCGTTTCCCTTTCTCTTCACAACTACTGACGTCTTAGATTTTACCACCTCACATCTGGCTTACGAGAACAACTGTGCATCAGGCTGACAAGCCTGGCTAACTCACACCTGCAATACATTCTAGACACCACTGCTAAATTTTCTTCCCCAAATGGCAATTTCACCTTGCCATTCTTCTGCCAAAAAATGTTCTACAAATCCCTAAAATGAAGTCAAATATCCTCGATCTGGCACTGCCCATTTCTAGTTCTTACACATAATTCTCAGCCCAAGCTTATCTTGTCTCTGTTCAGTCTCAACTTGAAGCACCTATTCATGCTTCCCCACCGCCTGGAATGCTCTTCCTCATCTCTCCAGCAAACCAAAATCTCAATCTTTATTTCTCCCACAAGACCCAGCGCCAAACTGCTTCAGTCCTTACTAGGCAGCACGGGAAAGACTGACTCTAGAAAGCCAGACAGAACCTAGGTACCAATCCTACAGCTGACATTTATTTACTAGTTTGTGTGGACTTGAATAAATCAATCACTTCCCTAAACACAGAATCTGCTTTTTAAAAACAGGGCTAAGAAATTATTCGTAGAGTTGTGATGATCATATGAGATAATGTATATCATCACCATCATCATTATCATTACTCTAAAAGCTAACATGCATTATCTCACTTAATCCTAGTAACAGTTCTAGGGTAGGTACCATTCCCTGCTATTGTGCACATGAGGAAAAACGTAAGCACAAGGAGGTACGTGAAAGTGTCTACATAGCAGTGACTCCTATATATTTGTTAAATTCCTTCTTAGGTCACTTATTGTGGACAGTTTTCCTTTCTAGCACTAAATTACAGACTCACCCCTGCATGTCTTAACTCTCCAAGAGAAAGGTTTCTGTAAGACATTAATCGCCCAAAACTTCCTTTGTTAATCTATCAGACAGCACTCAATTTGAGAAAAGGTACTTTGTCGATTCCCCTCTATACCAACAAAGAATATGGTATCTGACATGTACTGGGAACTCAAATCAAACCCAGCTGAACCAATTTCATTTAAGGAATCAGAATACATGTGGCAGAGAGTATTGGCTGTTCACCGGAATTACTAGTCTCCTTTTCTTCCCGAGTACTCAGCTGGATTACATTTCCCCACCTCCCTTGCAGTTAGTGTAGCCATGTGACTGAATTCCTGCCAATGAAAAGTAAATGTAAGTGATTTATGCCAAGTCCAGGCTGGCCCATTAAAACCTCCCAAGCATACCCCTCCATGCTTCTCTCCTCTTCCCCAGTATCTATACGACTAGGAGGGGAACCCCCAAAGTGACCTTGAAAGCTATAGGTTGAAAGTGACAAGAGCCTGGGTCAGAGAATAACTGTCCCACCCCACCCCCCCAGAGTGACCAAACACACATGCTGTGGACTGTTATGTGCCTTGTGTATACATTTTGGGGGGTCTATTTATAACAGCTAATAGATTACTCTAATAAATACAAAATAGTAGGTCCTGTTAAATGTTTGAATAAATATTTGTTGAATAAATAGTTAGCAAATACCAAATCTTTGGACAGTACTTACTGGCATAGTGGGGTACATTGGGGGCCGTATGAAAAAGCTTGTGGATTCCATGCCCACAATAGCTTCGAACAACTGAAAATCCATTTGCTTGGGCATGCTTCTGAATAATGTTTCCCAATTCTCTGTATCGAACACCAGGTTTCACTGAAAGGAAAAGAGAAGACTCATGACAATTTACTAAGCAATCACTGTCTATGCCAGGAAGCTTTCTGAAGGCTTTACACACCTACGTTCCGAGACTTTCAAGATGAGGAAACCGAAGCACAAAGAGGCTATACTGCCAGGAAACGGCAAAGCTGAGATCCAAGCCAGCAGCACCTGGGTTTCCTCCTTTGCTGCAGAAGAAGAGGGCGTGTGCAGCAGTAAGGGGTCGGGAGAGGCACCGCCTGCTCTCTGAATAAACAAGAGAATGGAACACACACTTCTCTTCCTCGCCTTCTCTAAGGTCAGTGTGCTTTCCATTAAAGTGAGCAGAAGAGATAAGAGAGGAAAGAGCATCAGGAGGAAAAGGAGTGTCCAAAAAGGAACTTGACTTGTCCTCAGTTTTAGTCTGGTCAATTTCTCAAAGAATTACTTCCCCTGGGCTTCTTTATCCCCATAAAAGTGGTTCTCAAATTATTCATAGTTGCCCCTGCAGAAGGTCTTAGGAGTAGGATGTAGAAAGGTACTTCTCACTGTATACTTCCAGCCCTGTTTAGTTTTTATGACTTTTACCACTGTTTAAATAAAAAACAAAAGAAGTGGTTCTTATTGCTGCTACAGCTCTCCTCGCACGGAGACTCCTAGGGAATCTAGCCGCGGTTCTGGGGGTCCTCCCACTCCCTACAGCCCCCTACTGTGCCTCTCTCGTCTCCAACCTGAGGTTCAGGCACAACACATCCTCTCCAGTCAATCAAATTTCCAGGAGAACGGCTCAAGGAATCATTTTCATAACATTTACTTGCTCTGAACCACATGTTCCAGCTTGACTTTCTTTGGCGGGGGGTGGGAGATTAATGATTTTTGAGGAACATGCTGACTTGCATAATGATTTTCTTGCATTCCCATCCAAGCCGTCCTATCAGCCCCAGTCAGCAGGGAGGAAAGGAAAATTTTAACCATGGTGCACAACACACAATAAACTGTTCAACAATAATGACGGAGGGTGAGAGAGGAGACTTCTCCCCTAATTCTCAAGCCAGAGGGAATTCTGGTCCCAGGGAAGTACACTTCATAATATCTGGAGACATTTCTGGTTGTCACAACGAGGAGTGGTGGCGCAAATGGCCTCTAGTGGGTAGAGACCAGGAAAGCTGCTAAGCATCCTACAGTACACAGGACAGGCCCCCACAGCAAAGAATCATCAGACTCAAAATGCCATCAGCATGTAGACTGAGAAGCCCTATTCTAGAAGGCTAATTTCATAGTTGGTCAAGCTCTCTAGTGCTCTGCACCAGGGTGGGCAGCAAATTACCGGAAAACAAGAGGCAGGAATGATACATACAGAAGTGTTAATAGCACTTTCCAGAGATGAAGCAACTTCTATTCTTTCCTGTCTACGGTTAATGAAGACTTTGGTTTCTTGTAGTTTCTTAGCAAGTTTTATTCCTGCGTCACTGTAAAACAACATTCCAGCTGCCTGGTTATTTCAATCAACTCACAGAGAAGCAAAAGGGACATAAACATTGAACACAGAAACCCTGAAAATGATTTAAAACTAAAGCTTCCAAAATGAGAAACTAAATATTAAAGTCCTCATCTCACAATACCACAGAGAATATCAAAGTTTTTAAGTATAATCAACAGTGAAAAATAAGGAAAAGAATATCTCACAGGGCTTCCCTGGTGGCGCAGTGGTTGAGAGTCTGCCTGCCAATGCAGCGGACAAGGTTCGAGCCCTGGTCTGGGAAGATCCCACATGCCGCGGAGCAGCTGGGCCCGTGAGCCACAATTACTGAGCCTGTGCGTCTGGAGCCTGTGCTCCGCAACAACAGAGGCCGCGATAATGAGAGGCCCGCGCACCGCGATGAAGAGTGGACCCCACTTGCCACAACTAGAGAAAGCCCTCACACAGAAACGAAGACCCAACACAGCCATAAATAAATTTAAAAAAAAAAAAATTAAACTTTAAAAAAATAAAAAATAAAAAAAAAACATGTATTTAAAAAAAAAGAATATCTCACATTGATATATAAAAATAATCACATGCTTTCATTTTTCATTCCTCTGACTTCATTAAATTAGTAAAAATTGCATCATATCCTATATGTTTGCCTAAGAACCCTGTCCTGTCCAATACATTGTTGATGATATATCAGATTTATTTAACAGGGGGTGGGGGGTGGATAACACACTGAACAATAAGGTTGAAATGCTGTGGATTTTAACTGAAACGTTATTTGCCCTCAAACTGTCCTTTGTAATAGTCTGTTAACATTTGCAACAAGACTCTCCTTCTCTTTCCTCACAAGATACTGCATAAATTTTAAAAAACCTGCATGAACTGTTGTATGTGAGAAAAATTCCACAGAAATACACCTCTACCCAAAGATATTATTCACTGCAATAGCAAGATATATGGAAAACACCAAAATCCAGCAGGGGAATAGTTGTAGAAATTTTTATACTGTGGAATATAATATATAGCCATTAAAAGAATGGAGATCTATGCATGCAGGTACGTACGTATTCTAATATGGAAAGACCTCTACGATATTACTGGTTGAAAAGTACCAAATTATAGAACACCGCAAATCTTATGATTCCATTTAACCTAACTAAACACATACATACAGTTATGTGTGTTTCTATGTGTGTATTAACGTACTGCAGAGAAAAAAACCTAAATGTTAAAAGTGGACACCTCTCGGAACTTCCCTGGTGGTGCAGTGGTTAAGAATCCACCTGCCAATGCAGGGGACATGGGTTCAAGCCCTGGTCCGGGAAGATCCCACATGACACAGAGCAACTAAGCCCGTGCACCACAACTACCGAACCTGCGCTCTAGAGCCCGTGAGCCACAACTACTGAGCCCGTGTGCCTAGAGCCCGTGCTCCACAACAAGAGAAGCCACCGCAATGAGAAGCCCGCGCACTGCAACGAAGAGTAGCCCCCGTTCGCCGCAGCTAGAGAAAGCCTGCGTGCAGCAATGAAGACCCAACGCAGCCAAAAATAAGTAAATTTATTTAGAAAAAAAAAAAGTGGACACCTCTGGAGAAGAGAGATTAAAAAAAAAAGAGAGGCAAGCGTAAAGTAAGATCACTCATTTTTCTCTTATAATCTAACGCACTCTTTCACAACATAATTAAAAAGTAGGAGAAAAGTTGCACTCAAGAACTATCCACAAGTCAGAAAGAGAAAAACAAATACTGTATGTTAACACATATATATGGAATTTTAAAAAAAAATGGTTCTCATGAACCTAGGGGCAGGACAGGAATAAAGACGCAGACGTAGAGAATGGACTTGACACAGGGAGGGGGAAAGGGAACCTGGGACGAAGTAAGAGAGTAGCATTGACATATATACACTACCAAATGTAAAACAGATAGCTAGTGGGAAGCAGCTGCATAGCACAGGGAGATCAGCTCGGTGCTTTGTGACCACCTAGAGGGGTAGGATAGGGAGGGTCGGAGGGAGGCGCAAGAGGGAGGAGATATGGGGATATATATATATATACATATAGCTGATTCACTTTGTTTTACAGCAGAAACTAACACAACATTGTAAAGCAATTATATTCCAATAAAGACGTTAGAAAAAAAAAAAGTATCCACGCATTCCTCCTCATTTATCAGCCAGAGAAAAGGAAGATAAATCATAGAAGAGTCAAAGGAATAAGCAATAATCCGGTCCATCCTCATCAACAGATTCCCAAATCATCCTTAAACCTACTACTGCCAAACCCAAAGCTAACTCAGGTAGGGTAGAGGCACAGCTGGGAGGGATGAGGCATGCACAGTACAGTGACAGGTCACTCAAGGCCCACACCACACAGTAGCACCAGCGGGTGCCCAGCACTGAGCCTGACCTGCATCAATGGCTTGCATCAGGCACTCATACGTGGTCTGAACCAGTTTCCGAGCTCCCTCATCCACGTCTCCAACAAAAAACGTCTCATTCAGGTCCCCATGATAACCATTGCGATAAAGAGTGATGTCCACTGCAAAAGAATGTGCAAACATAAAGACCACACTTGTTTTTTATCTCAAAATTGAAGTTAACTTTCGCCAACATGACAGAATCAAGCAGCTTAATGAGAAAGATAACTTCTGCATTCGCAAGTGCCACCAATGAATACATACTTAATGCCCAAGAGACACTTCTTGTCTGTAATGCAACTGAACTCACTGTGGAAAACAGGTCCGTGGTCTCACAGCACAAGCCAGACGGTGGGCTTTAATACTCTTACAGCAGTGGTTAGATCATTTACAGCAGAAGAAAAATGTATCCCCGGATACATTCATGCAAGATCAATGACCCAAGTTAAGAACATTAAATGAAGGACTTTGCCACATTCTGACATTAAACAGGAAATACTGCTTTCATTCGTTATCTTTAACAACTTTTTCCTCATCCTAGTGAATCAATAAATAGAAACATTTACACTATTCTACCCTTATTTTTCAAAGACTCATTTGCCTTTCACTTATTTGTGACTATTCCCATGTTTAAAAATACAGATTACCACTACACCACTAAACTACACTAAGTGTATCCTACGGAGCACATTAAATGAGTATTCTTAAACCATAAATTTTCAATCCACTTATCTCGCAGTATAGGTGTGTTGGCTCTAGCACAACACACACGTTCCTGAAAAACCTCATACATTATGTGTGTAATAAAAATAATAGGGCTTATATATGAAAAACAGCATTGGGCAGACCCCTCAAAACTTACAGAACTTTATAAACAGATACTCTAACTGAAGCAAAAACAATTCATATAAAAACAGTGTTGGTCAAGTCCCCACTACCATTCACAGCCAGCATCACAGCTGGTCCATTCTCTGTAGCCTTTAACACCTGGGCTCAGGGGCTTCCTTGTTTGATATATAGATCCTTGAAGATATCTGATTACTAAAGAGACCAAGTTCATCAATATTAAAAATACCATCGAGGGGAGCCTAATTCATCAACATTTTTTCAATCACAGAGGAAAATGTTTTTTGCAGCTTCTTTCTCTGCACTTGGAGTTTCCCAAAATAGCTTAACACAGTGGTCCCTAAAGCCACTTTCTGAACTTCTTACATCAAGGACAATACTTCTGCAGAATTTTTAGCTGTTTTTCTTAAGAGCTTCATATATTACTAATGATTTCTCTTTATCTGTAAGAAAGCCTGCCCTGATTTCTTCAAAACCAATAGTGGACTAAAAGGAATAAGAAAAAAAAAATCCCACTTGAATCAACATTACTTCCACACTTCACTGACATCTTTCCCCTATTTACCAATCACATAATGATCATCTGCATTAAAGAACCTGTATCAAACACATCATACTAGAAGCACCTTGAAAGCAGTTAAATATCTTAAAACAATAAAATAGGTTTCCAGAGATTTTCAATTTATTTTAAGTTTTAAATATGAAAAAAGTAAGTTAAAGACAGGAAGCAAGTGAAGAAAATGCAAGTCACTATTAGACTCCCAAAGCCTTGCTGTTTCTTTGCTAACAGTGACAAAAGTCACACTTATTTCTTACCATTAACAATATCACCTTCTTGCAAGGGCCGTCTGTCTGGAATTCCATGGCAGATCACTTCATTCACTGAAGTACAACAAGACTTTGGGAAATTATAATAATTCAGGGGAGAAGGATAGCAATTTCTTGCAATGCATGCCTATAATAAATTAAAAATACGGAGAGAATAATCTGGAATGTGCAAAAGAAAAAGTTAATCTGTATACAATTAATCAGATTTTAAAATTTGAAAAATGTGGAAAATTTTGTTGTAAAAATGCTCCTAATGAAGAACTTATTTAAGATTTTATTTTAGAAATACTAGTAGCTATTACCTTAAACAGTAGATAAATAGTAGGGTTTGTAAGTCAGACCACAGGCAAACCAGTTTACTTGATAATCACAAAGGAAAAGAAAATTCACATATTTCAAATATTTACAAACATATACAGATGTCACTATACGAAGATTTTATTTTAGAATTACCTACTCCTTATGAAAAACATATTATTTAAATTTTAAATTTAAAATTAATGTGCACATTTAATGTAATTATAATTTCTTATATAGAAACAAGCCTCTATCCCTAATAATAAAATAAAAGTAATAAAAATTAAAATAAATACTAGTAATAACTAAGAGATGGTAAAGTATTCCCTGAGACATTTTAACCACTACATTCATGTGGAATAACAAAGGAATCTCTAAGAAAACGATCTGGTTCTCCACAAATAAGTCTTACTTAACTTGGATATTTTTATACAGTGGTAGTCATAGCATACATAATTTCTCTTTCCACACTGCCACAGTCTTCATACTAATAATTTTAAAATAGTTGCCTAAAATGCAATTTGTGGAATGTACTATAATTTTATTGGCAATTCTATTATTGAAAATTTATATTAGTTTCCTCAACTACAAAAAAATATTATGATCAATAACTACATGCCTATCATTTTTCCTTATATTTAACGATATGCTTCTGTATTTCTTACAGCAGTATAAATACTAGTTAAGAGCACACAGAAGCAGATTGCGTTGACTGAAAATGCCAACTCCATTACTTACAAGTTGTGTAACCCTGGGCAACTTAACCTCTCTCTGCCTCAGTTTCCTTGCCTATAAGATGGAGATGACAGTAGCATCTATCTCATAGAGTTGCTGGGGAAATTAAATGAGTTAATAAAAGAAGCACGTAAAAGAGCACCTGGCCTATAGGAAGCATTCAAACTGCTATTAATGCATACCACATACAGCTGACACTTGAACAACTTGGGGCCACAGGGGGTGGGGGAGGGGCACTGACCCCCTGCACAGTCCAAATACCACATATAACTTGACTCCCCCAAAACTTTACTAATACCCTACTGTTGACCTTACCGATAACAGACAGTTTAACACATATTTTGTATGTGTTATATACTGTATTCTTTATATTATATAATTCTTTGTATTATATACTGTACTCTTACAATAAAGTAAGCTAGAGAAAAGAAAATACTATTTTAAAAATCATAAGAAAAAAAGAATGCCACGTGGTGAAGCCAAAGAATTTTTTTAAATTTTTAATTAATTTTTTTAAAAAAATCGAAAGGAAGAGAAAATACATTTACAGTAGATATATATATTTATTGAAAAAAGTTCACATATGAGAAGATCCATGCAGGGACTTCCCTGGTGGCGCAGTGGATAAGACTCTGCGCTCCCAATGCAGGGGGCCCGGGTTCAATCCCTGGTCAGGGAATTAGATCCCACATGCATGCCACAACTAAGGAGCTCACCTGCCGCAACTAAGAAGCTGGCGAGCAGCAACTAAGGACCCCTGGAGCTGCAACTAAGGAGCCCACTGCAACTAAGACCTGGTGCAACCAAATAAATAAATAAATACTAAAAAAAAAAAAGAAGATCCATGCAGTTCAAACCTGTGTTGTTCAAGGGTCAACTGTACTTTATAACATATGGAACAATACCCAAAAATCAGGATTAAAATTCCAAATAAAAAAATGTTCTAAACATTTTTATAGCTCAAGACGCATTGTCAAATTTCCTTCCAAAAGGATAGTTCCAATTTACAATACCACCACCATGCAAAGGAGTACCTATTTCACCATCTTCCCATAGGCAATGGACATAAACATCTTTAAAATACTTAACTAATTTAGTAGGTCTTTATGACTTGCATTTGTTTGATTACCAGAGCAGGTTTAATTAGTTTTCCATGTGATTTATTAACTAATTATTGCTCTTCAACTGTGAACAACCTAATCATACCATGTGTGTACTCATTTACTGTAGGGTAATTTTTTTTGTTTTTTTTTTTATGATCATGAATATTTATTTACTAAAGGGTTTTAAGGTCTCTCTTTGGTGGATAAGCTATCTTTATTTTAAAAGTATACCTATACCAATATTTACTACAAACATGTATCTGGTCTGTTTGTGGCCCTGTTATTACAGATATAAAAAGGAAGATTTTTTCCTACTAATCTAGTTTCAGAAGTTATATTCTTTTTTATTTCAAAATATTTGATGCATGTGGTAGCGTGATTTACTTAAAGCGCTAATAAAGCTAATCATCGTATAAAAGCTAAACTAAAATGTTATGAAATGTGAGGTTTCAGAAACAAGATATTTCAAGCTTACCTCAGACCCCAATATCACAGATACTTAAAGATGGGACTAATGACTGTTGAATACTTTCTATACTTGAAACAAAGTGAAAAATTTGCTTTCAAATTAGCCAAGTGTAGATATTCAGAACTTAGGTTTACTTAATTTTTAGAAATCTAAAACATCTAACAGTATGAAAAAATTTTTCAAAGCATAAAATTAAAATTCTTACTAAGTGTACAGCATGATCTATTTCTTCAGTAGTTACACCTGGTTTAATCATCCCAGCAGCAATGTCCAGTACTTCTCTGGCAAGCTGTAAAAGAGAAACACTTCATACATTCAAGAAGAAATGAAATAGAAATAGAAATAGAAATCTGTACCCTTTGGACTAACTTAGATTTTGTAGGATATTAATAAGACGAACCTCACCTTGAATATTATAATCCTGAATTTTCATTTTACAACCATTTGTATGTATTTCTAACACTCATTAATAAATGTGTATGCATGTGTGTGTAAACATAGAAATAAAATTGGGCTAACTAGAAAATAGCTTAATAAGTATGTCTGACTGAATTCTATGTGAAAATGTACATCCTAAGTAACCTAAACAATAATGAACTGATGAAGTTTGAGGCTTCTCACAATTCTACAATGGGGAAGGGAAGGGAGGGAAATAAAAGAATAGATGAATGATTTTCCTCAAAGAACCACAGAAAATAACTATTACATGTAGAATGGATAAACAACAAGGTCCTACTGTACAGCACAGGGAACTATATTCAATATCCTGGAATAAACCATAATGGAAAAGAATATAAAAAAGAATGTATGTATAACTGAGTCACTCTGCTGTACAGCAGAAATTAACACAACATTGTAAATCAACTATACTTCAAAAAAATAAATAAATTTAAAAATAAAGTAAATATGGCTAGTCACAGTTTTACTATGTAATATTTGCTACCTTTATAAATGAGCAAATCATTGACTTCATGTGTTATAACTACTTAAACATGTTCTATCCCATGGCGGGGAGAAAAAAACTCTTACCCTACATACGAGCCGCATCCCTTCTATATCTTCAGATGAGAGTAACTTAATTTGAGAAGTACCTTTAAGAGCCTGCTCAGATTCAGACATTCCTGGTAAAGAAAATCAGTAAGTAAACCAAAGTGAACAAAAAGATGTAGTATATATTAGCATAATTATCCCCTTGATGATATAATAATAGGTCTCACTATTTCACACAATGGTATTTCATAATATGGGAGGGTCCAGGTCAGGTTTTCTGAAAAAATACTTTCAACATGAAATTTGCTAAACAAACTGAAAGAACAATTTTAAAGAACAAATTTCCAAGTCTATGAGAAATCATTCAAGATGAAGTACTTATTATTTGACAGGAAGTGTGTTAATAAGGTCAGTAAATGATTCACATTTGAATAGCACCATACAATTTATAACTGTTTTCATGATCATCATCTCATGAAGCAAGTATATTATCTACAACTGATAAATTAATTACACTCATTTATTTTTTGAAACTGGAACCTAAGTCAGTGTTTTTTAAACGGCAGTTTGTGACTCTTTAGTGGCTATTAGTGGGCTATGACTAATATTTTTTTATAGTAAATAAATGGAATAGAAAATAATAGACTATATCATACAGGGTAAGTAAGTAAGCAAGTAAGTGCTGTTGTAAAATGTTCGACTGTTAATTTATACACACACACATATACACAGATCATGCTATAAAATACAGTTCTCTGGGTCATAGTCAAAAAAGTTTGAAAAATACTGCCCTAAGAATTTTCACTAATAAAATTAGCTTAATTGAAGTTATTCATACATTTAAAAGCATTAAAGCCAGTATAATAATTATTTCAAAATCTGACAAAAAGAATATAACCATAAACTACTCTTTTTATAAATGCTGATATAACAATACCAAATAAAATATTATCAAACAATCCAAAAAACATAGTACACCACGACTTCAGTGAGATTCATATTGGAAAGGCAAGGATAGTTCAATATTAAACTATTAATATAACTCATCATAGCCATAGATTAAGGAATGAAAAGTAAATGATCATCTAGAAAGATAATTCTGATAACATAGCCAGCTACCACTTTTACATGATAAATATAAATCTCAAGCCAAGAACCAACATCATGGAATGCCCACTATCAGCACTAGTATTTTTAGCACTGTTCTGACAATATTAGCAGATGTATTAAACGAGAGAAAGAAACAAGACATATAAAATTAGAAAGAAAAGGACAAAATCCTTATCAGTTTCAGATATGATTATATATCCCTAGAACAAGGGAATACCTGGTAAATGACTAGAAATAAGAATTCGGCAAGTTGGCAGATAAGAAAAATATATAAAAATCAATAACTTTCCCATATACAAACAAGCAAAAAATACAGAAGATACTATATTCACAAGAATAACTTAAAAAGATAAAGTATCCAGGAATAACTTAACATTAAAAGGCCTAATGAAGGAAAGAAAAACATACCCTGTTCTTGGATAGGAAGACTCAATATTGTAAAGGTGTCAATTCTTCCAAAATTAGTCTATAAATTTAATACTATCCCAATAAAAAATGGCAACAGGACATTTTTGGGAACCAGACAAGCTGATTCTAAATTTCACATGGAAAAACAAACATGCAAGAATAGCCAGGAAAATTCTGAAAAAGAGGAAAGGCGGGGCAACAAGGCCTATCAAGTATTAAAACATGATATAGCTGTAATAATTAAGAGTTTGGCAATGGCATACGATCAGACAGATGGGTTAATGAAACAGAACAGAATCCAAAAACCTAAAGACGTGAAGATTTAATATAGTGATACAGGTTGCATTTTAAATCAGTAAGAAAAAGACTAATTTTTAAAAATAACTCGTGATGTGACAACCAGATATTCTGCTGGGAAAAAAATAAAGTTGCATCCCTACTTAACTCCTAAAGATAAATAAGTTTCATATGGACCAAAAATTGTATCACACACACAAGAAGAGTAAAACCATAGAAATAGTAGAAGAAAACATGGGAAAATATTTTTATAATCTCTGAACCCAAAAGGTCTTTCTAGGTCATAAAGCCATAGGCACCTTATAAGAAAACACTGATAAATATTACTACAGAAGAATGTTGAAAGTTTGTCATAAATGTAATGTTACAAAGACAAAAATGTAACTGCTTGATTGGGAGAAAACATTTTATAGTACATACATCAAGAGATTATTTTCCTTAATACAGAAAGAGCATTTATAAGTCAGTATGGAAAAAACTAAGTAATCTAAGTGGGGGGAAAAAAGTCTAAGGATATGAATAGACAGTTCAAAAGGAAAAAAAATACAAATGATTTTTAAAAATAAAGAGATGCTCAACCTTACTCATAACTTAAAAATGCAAATTAAAAAAACTGCAAAATACCATTTTTCATCTTTCAAATTACCACAGATCGCAAAACTTGATAACATGCTAAGCTGGGGAAGATACAGGAAAAGAGGACTTCCCAGGTGGCTCAGTGGTTAAAAATCCACCTGCCAACGCAGGGGACACGGGTTTGAGCCCTGGTCCGGGAAGATCTCACATGCCAGGGAGCAACTAAGCCCGTGTGCCACAACTACTGAGGCTGCGCTCTAAAGTCCGCAAGCCACAACTACTGAGCCCGTGTGCCACAACTACTGAAGCCCACGTGCCTAGAGCCTGTGCTCCGCAATAGGAGAAGCCACTGCAATGAGAAGCCCACACACCGCAAGGAAGAGTAGCCCCCGCTCACCGCAAATAGAGAAAGCCCGTGTGCAGCAACGAAGACCCAATGCAGCCAAAAATAAATAAATTTATTTTAAAAGAAAAAAAGATACAGGGAAAGAGACTCTCATATGTTTTTATCTGGCAAAAAAATCTCTGAGATTTGTAATACCTCTCAAATTTTTTAAAAATGCATGTATCCTGTGATCTAGCTATTTCACTTTAGGCAATTAACCTATAGAAATACTCTCAACATGTGCACAAATATGTGATTAGAACAGTTCCTGCAGTCAAATTGTTAGAAGTAAAAACCTGGAAATAATCTAAACATACATTATTAGGAGTCTGTTTTAATAAATTATAACATGTCCACATAATGGAATACTTCAGTCATTAAAAAGAAAGAAATGGTTTTATATGGGATAATATGGAATATTTATAACATAAAATATAACAGAGCAAGGTGAAAAGGTGTATATAGTTTGTTCGTTTCATGTATAATTGGGTGGGGGGGTGTTAATGTGTGTACACACAACAAATATCTCTGAAAAGTTCTACAAGAAATCATTAATAGTGATTACTTCAGGGGAAAAGTACTCACTTCACTGTGCAACATTTTATACTATTACAATTTACCTTATCTATGTACTCTTTAAAAATACAATTTAAAACTATATTCAAGAATATTAAATACAGTGTAATGAAATTATACATCCTCAACAGTATTCTATCATTCAGACTCTTTTCCTTCAATTTACCTGAAATAGTGGAGTTTACCTAAATTTTCAAATTATATTCATAACGACTTAATACAGTTCCCTTTTTTTCTTTGAGAAAAAAGCAAAGGTAGCTTAGCTCAGTAGATTAAACCACATTCAACCATTTTTGACAAGCAAACTCAGTAATTTCACATAATCCAACTTTAGCCTATGTTGTAAAGTACCTATCTTCTCTGCATGTCTCACTATCATTAACCATAAAGGGAGAAGACAATAGAACCCATCTCAGGAGTGTTGAAAGTATTAAATGGAGTAATACATGTAAAGATGTTGACACAGTGCCTGACACACAGTTATGAAAAAATATCAGTTATAGAATCATCAGCATCACCATTACTACCATTATCATCACCATTACTACTATTTCTATTACTGCTACAGTCCAGTCTTTAGTTAGGCATGCATTCAAGGCCTCCACCATCTGTTTTTACCTAAATGGATATTATTTAATTAAGGTTGGAGAACATGCTAAAATCAAAACTTTTTTAAAATCTAGAATTTGATATAACAACACAAAATACAATATTATGTTGAATGTAGCCTTTAACAGCCACATAAACAATGTTTTCAGAATTGATTATATTTCTAATGAGAGGAAAGAATCTTTAATTCTCTCAAATGTTCTAGTGTGCCTTGAAAAAACATATTTACATTTATTAGAAATCCCGCACTGAAAATTTTCTACTAAAAAAGCACTCTTTTCCTCTGTAGTAGCCATCAAGCCCACAAATTGAAATATGAAGAAACAGCATAGCAAAATTTACCTAAAGGGTGATCAGCATAATCTGGTCTTTGAATATAACTTGGCACTGGCCTTGTTGGCATCTGAAAAAAAACAAAGAGGTTAGATGGATCCGATTCAAACATGAAAGTAACTTTCATTATTAAAATCTACTAACAAAGAAAATAAAAGTGGGGGAATAAACACCACACTACCAAACGTAAAATAGATAGCTAGTGGGAAGCAACCGCATAGCACAGGGAGATCAGCTCGGTGCTTTGTGACCACCTAGAGGGGTGGGAGAGGGAGGGTGGGAGGGAGGGAGATGCAAGAGGGAAGAGATATGGGAACATATGTATATGTATAACTGATTACATATATGTATAACTGATTCACTTTTTTAAAGCAGAAACTAACACACCATTGTAAAGCAATTATACTCCAATAAAGATATTAAAAAAATAATAAAATAAAATAAAATAAAATAAATCAGGGGCCCCCAACACCTGGCCACAGACCTGTACTGCACAGCAGGAGGTGAGCAGTGAAGCTTCACCTGCCGCTCCCCATCACTCACAGAAGCGCCTGAACCACCCCTAGACCCCGCCCCGTGGAAAAACTGTCTTCCATGAAACCAGTCCCTGGTGCCAAAAAGGCTGGGGACCGCTGACTTAAATGAAAAAAAAAGTTTTAAATGACATCTTAAATATCACAACGTATCTATTTTGTGAAGATCGAGCCTAGTGCTAATGCCACCCCCTTTCCCAGGATATGTAAGGAATGGGGAGAGTGACAGAAGCCATTAAAGATTTAAGATTACACGCAGACAAGGAAGGTGCCTGTGTTGTTCCAAACAAATTGGTGAACCGAAATCAGTAACAAAATGATGTCTCAAAGTAAATGTACACCAATATGTTCCTGGACACTATCTCTGGGAGTTACAATTAAACTTTCTTATATTTTTGATATTTTTCCAAATTTTAAAAATTAAAGATGTATCTCTTTTATAAAAAGAAAACAACAGTAAAAAGAATTTAAGTATTTGAGAATGACAAATAAATTTCAACTTCAGTCAATTCCTAGGTTAAGACTCTGAAGTCAGCCTGCCAAGAACACAGGAAGGAACAGGAGGGCAGAAAAGCCGTATCTAAATTAAGGTAGAAGTATATCACACTAAAACAATTTTAGAAAAGTAGTAATATACACTACCATTATGTTGGTCTAAAAAATATCTATTCTACCTCATTCTTTTTTAAATATTAAAGAATCCTTCATCTAAAAGTTTTCTACTTCATCCATGATTGCCAATTATCCCTACTAACTTCTAAATAATGTACCATAAAAGTTAACAAGCTAGAATGTAAACTTAATCCTGATCACATGATTCATAATTGGAATACAAATTATGAGCATCATTTTTAGGAAACTGAAAATTATGAAAACTGGTTTAAAAGAATGTTAAATTTTTATTACCTTATTTACTCACCAGTGGATAATGTGGTCTGAGTTTACCAGTGTATCGATAACCTGCCCATGGGTCAGTGTTGGTATCACCTTCCACAGTCCAGGGAGACACAGATTCTCGTTTGGCCTTTTCATCTTCTGGGAGACGGGCAGATGAACGAGAGAAAGAAACGCCTCAGTGGTCAAGCCACTGAGCAGCAGCATACTTTAACTATCACTATTTGAAAGCCAAGCCAAAGAGCCCAGGCACAAAATCCAGCAAACTTCTACCCTAACCTAAGTCACCAAAGCTGCTGCTTTCTTGCTATGTCCACAGCCCTATGACTCCTCAAAGATCTAAGTGTCTTGGGAGAAAAAGCCCAAACTAAACATATTCTCGACTCCTCAAAGATCTAAGTGTCTTGGGAGAAAAAGCCCAAACTAAACATATTCTCCTTTTTTGCACAATGTTGAAGAGGAACAGCTCATAGTTGAACTCCTTTTCTCGAGTAAATACTAAATGTATTCTCTCTGCAATGTCAATTTATAGGAAGCCTGTTTTTTGAAATACAAAATTTGAGCCTGGGGAGAACTTCCCAACTGAGAGCAGATATTACAAATGGATTCTGTGCTTTTACTAAAAGAACAGATTCTAAATAATCCCAAAGCAAATTTAAAGTAAAAAACAAAAACTTCTCACTTAGCTGATGAATGACTTTCAAGTCAACATTTTAAGTTGCTTAGAAAATTTTGTGAGTATCATTTGCCTTTTTTCAGGAAGGAGGTAACAGAAAGAAGTAGGTAATAGAAGGAAGTAGGAAAAGGCAAAGATACGGGGAACAATCAATAGAAAGTTACTGAAAATTCATTAGAAAAATTAAGAATCAAACACACACCTTACTACCAGGTTAGTTAATAATATATAATGTTGTGTTTACTGAAATACACCTAAAAATCTTCACACAGAACCTACCCTCAATGGTATCTGAGCACATTAACTGCAGTTCTTATCCAAAAACCAAAATAAAACTACTAACCTAAGACTTTAAACAGCAGGAATTCAAATCCCTCCTACACCAAGTAGCAGCCTATACACGTCCCAATGCACACCAGCGTTTTCCTGATTATTGTAATGTTATCACAGGTTTTAAAAGGCAAGCTTCAAATAATTTTAGAAGTGTACAAGGAAAAAACTCCTCCCTTTAAGCAATCTATTTAAAATTGATTTTGGACAGATGGAATCATATCATCTTAAGCTAAAGAGGAATGGTGAAATGGGTGAAGGTGATCAAAAGGTACAAAATTCCAGTCATATGATAAATAAGTCCTGGGGATATAAAGTACAGCATGGTGACTAGTTATCAACAACCAGAAAAAGACAATCTAATCTCATTTTCTCATTTTACAGATGAGGAAACTGAGGCAAGATGGTTCACATGGGCACAGAAATGTGGAAATACTGCTTCCCAGTCCAGTACTCTCTCCAAAGAGCATGTGGTCAACTTGGGATTGAAAGGCCCTTGAGGGGCAATTGAAAAGAATGCAAAAATACAACCAATCCATTCAGATTATTTTGGAAGAAAATACAATTATAATATTACATATAAAGTAAAGGAATAGAAGGGACTTCCCTGGCAGTCCAGTGGTTAAGACTCTGAACTCCCAATCAGGGGGCATGGGTTCAAACCCTGGTCGGGGAACTAATAAGATTCCCTCATGCCACATGGCACAGCCAAAAGAAAAAAAAGTAAAGGAATAAAAAATGAGAAAGGAAAGCTCTACTACACTACTAAATTTTAGATATCTTTCTCCCCTATGAAGTTCAGGAAAGTTTTCCTATTGACATTAACATTCACATGAAGCTGTTTCTCATTCCAGAACAGAAATGGACTCCATTCACTGCCACTGGGGTCAAACATTATAGAAAATAGTTTAAAATGCAGGCCAACTTACACCTGCCTTAGCTGTGATTGCATCAAGTGCTTCTGTATGAATCATGAACTTCAAGAATAATTTTCACCAGAAACAGGACAGAACAGCAATCAAGATGCAGGCTTTTTGCTTTAACATACTCCAAGGGAGGGTGCAGGGAAAACGAAGGATGTAAAATCTTTCAAAGCTTCCTACTGATCTGGATTCTGAACCTTCCACAATCGATTTTCAAGAGAATTGAAAGCAGACCTCCAACAAATAATATAACCCAAAAGCTATCTAAATAAGAATGAAATATGGCAAGCTCTTTTCTAGTCTCTAGGTATAATTTACTTAGGGAAAGTTTCTCTTCCGAAGTAAGTTTTACTTAATGTAAACTATTTACGGATCAATTGATCTAAGCCCCTAAGTCCCAGACACATACGTAATAGAAACCTAATAAACATGAATTGGACTGGGGGTCGGTAACAAAATTGCATACTAACTGGTCTTTTTCAAATGACTGTGAAAGCATAGGACAGCATAAGCAAACATCTGTAAGCTGTCTTTCAAACATCACAATGCAACAGGGCCAGGTAAGCTGCAGGTGGTGTCAAAGAGTACCTGATGTGTGCAAGATCAGGTACCAAGACCAAGTACAGCACACCTTTCTTTCTTTCCTCTTTAAAAGGTTCTGTGCAGGTGGCCTCAGCTGCCACCAAAGAACTGCCCATATCTAAGCTTTGCCTGGAAGAGAATTTTCTGATCACAATCCTGACTCAGTTCTCCCAGAGATGATTATTAAATGGCTACTGAGCACTTACTATGCACTGTACATACACCAAGCACTTTACATAGATTTGTTTATTTAACACTCACAATAAATGCATGATTTCGGCAGTTTGGAAGTGAGGCTTAGAGTCATCCGTGCTCACAAAGCTTGGTGGAACCAGTTCTGAAATATTATCTAATACCTTCCCTCCGCAATCCAAAACTCAAGCACACTAATTTGGAAGGGTAGAAGAGTAGAATAAAAAGTATTATTTAGAGGTGTTTTTTTTTTTTTTTTGGCCGCGCTGCGCAGCTTGTAGGATCTTAGTTCCCCGACCAGGGACTGAACCCAGGCCACGGCAGTGAAAGCGCCAAGTCCTAACCACTGGACCGCCAGGAAATCCCACAGAGGTTTTTCTTTTGTGTGTTTTTTTTTTAAAACGAGTTTTTATATCATATCTTTGGCTATTCAAAAAATACTTGTCAACCATGTCCACGTTTTACTTCAGGAAAATGGGAGGCAAAGAAACACAATGAGTATATCAGTGGTGAGTGTAAAAAGTGTAAAATAATAGAGTATTGAGATGTGAAGTGCTACAACTTTTACAGATCAGACAGACAAAAGGCAAATGGTACTGTGTAAACTCTGGCAGGAGATATGTGTAAGAAATATGCACCCAAGCATCAGGATTACATGCATTTAAGGGCTTTACAACCTAACTGGTCTTCTTTACTATGACACATAAAAAGTAAATTCTGCTCTTGAGTCATTTAACTCACACTTGAAATATTCCTAAGGTCTGATTAGCTTCTGCAACCAAGAAAACTCCAGGTCCAAATGATTTCACTGGTGAATTCTACCAAACATTTACAGAAGAAATAATACCAATTCTACACAACCTCTTCCAGAAAATAGAAGCGGAGGAAATGTTTCCCATTCTATGAGTCCAGGATTACTCTAATGCCAGATCCAGTCAAAGATATTAAAAGCAAATTACAGACCAATATCCCTCATGAACATAAGTATAAATCAGTCATCTTTAATTAGAGATCAGTGCACATGAACTGTTTGCTACATTATTTCACTATTACTTCTTGGAATGAGGTGCTATCTTTGAAGATGCCCTGGCTCCTTCCCAGCCCAACATTCTTTTCCCCTAATCCCTTTCTCAATACTCTTCTTAGCCCTGGAGATCACCCTTCCCCACACCATTCCCTCCTCTAGGACTGTCATCCACAATGGTAGGTGGGGTCAATTTATTAGGGTGTGAAAGACACAGGGCTGGCAGCTGAGGGCTGACTCTACCCAACACAGCCCAAAGTGATCAAGAATATTAGGCTCACCCACTGAAGAAATCATCCCCTAAGATCCAAGAGGGCACAATCTGAAACATGGCACCATACTAAACTCTAGAGGTATAAGTAAAACACAAACCGTCTTAGTCCAGTGCAGTAACAACTACTTAGGGAACACCAGCTGTTTAATTCTCTTGCAGTGTAAGTCATAATGGAATAGCTCTATCCTAGAAACCCAATATTGAAGAAACAAGCACACTTCAATGAGTTGGCAAACACTTGGAGTAGAGACCCATTCTTTCTTTCTTTCTTTCTTTCTTTCTTTATGGCTGCATTGGGTCTTCGTTGCCGCACGCGGGCTTTCTCTAGTTGCCGCGAGGGGGGGGGCTACTCTTCATTGCGGTGCACGGGTTTCTCATTGCAGTGGCTTCTCTTGTTGCGGAGCACGGGCTCTAGGCACACAGGCTTCAGTAGTTGTGGCACGTGGGCTCAGCAGTTGTGGCTTGCGGGCTCTAGAGTACAGGTTCAGTAGCTGTGGTTCACGGGTTTAGTTGCTCCGTGGCACATGGGATGTTCCTGGACCAGGGCTCGAACCCATGTCCCCTGCATTGGCAGGCGGATTCTTAACCGCTGCGCCACCAGGGAAGCCCCAAGTTCTTTTAGTAACATACTCTTTCACCTCAATCCTTCAGTTCGCTGTGCTTTTAAGTTCCTGAATATAAAATGTTAATAATTGGCTCAAAGAGCTCTAAAAATACCTAACACATTTGATATACAGTATTTAAAGTATAAGTGAATAGAATAAAATGGCATGTTTAAAC